>NC_136490.1:67776057-67898557 GCF_053919585.1 Euprymna scolopes | reverse complement strand
GCTTGCCGTATGTCACAATACCCGTTATGTATAAATTTAAAATCTTTAAACCCAAAATTGTTTGAGTAATTTGCTAGACACTGCAAAGGTCAAATTTTTTGAACGTTGACCCCTTGGAAGCTCAAATTTTCGAGCAAAAAAAAATTAATAGGTTTGCTTTTTACTCTGAATATCCTTTATGTAAAATTTCAAATGTTAAGACCAGAAAATGGCTGAGTAATGTGGCGCAGATGGCAGAGGTCAATTTTTTAAAACTTTGACCCCAATTTTTACCCGTTAAATGTTATCTTTTTGACTCAATCAAATTATAAAGTATTTAGACCCAAAATTGGATGAGGAGTTTAGTAGATTTTTCAAAGGTGAAATCCGTGAACTTTTTACATTTTCTGCCAGAAAATCGACCAAAAAGATTTCCCAAATCTCAATGCTCCTTATCTCAAATCTCGAGTCTCTGGACCGAAAATTGACAGAGTTATATGTTAGGGAACTCTACACGGACACACACACATACATTTTAACTTACACACACACACACACACACATATATATATATATATATATATATATAAGAGAGAGTAAGAGAGAGAGAGATAAAGCAGGAGGACTTCATGTTTTTTTTAATCCCCCCCCCTATATTTTTTGTCATCTTAATCAGTGAAACATACCATTTAAAAAAAAAAAAATCGATTGAGTATCTGCTCTCGTTGGGGACTCATCCATGTGCGCCGCAGCAATTATGTAACAATATATTGTAGTCTACATTGCTTTGGAGAGAACCTCCTGTGCATTTTATAAAATTGTTTATTTTATGCATTTTATACAGTTGGTTTTTATTATCTAGAAATAATGGAGAAAATTAAAGTGTAACATGAAAAAAGTAATGTGCAGTTGTGCTCTAAACAGAAAGATTCATTTCTAACGCGCCATTGTCCTATCAAAGTGTCTACTGTTAATTTTATATGTCTGGCATTTCGGCTTGTATAGTAATAATCTTTATCGAATGCACTTGTGATATTAAGCTGTCTAAGTGTTACTCTTGGTCAAAATCGCCTGTTTCTTTTTTATCTAATTATTTCGATTATCGATAAATGAAGTAGTTATATATATATATATATATATATATATATATATATATATATATATATATATATATATATATATATATATATATATATATATATATATATATATATATATATATATATATATATATACGACATAGTCGCGTCCACACACCGGTTCCTGTCAGATCACCGAAGTTAAGCAACGTATAGTCTGGTCATTACTAAAATAAGTGACCAATTGGAGAATTTTAGGCGCCGTATATAGGAGAACGTTCGCACCTTCCTGCAAGAGTTGCACAAACCTAAAATAGTCATCTCCACTAACGGGATATACATGCTACTGCGGATCGCTCGTGAATTTAATACTCCCATAGAACTTCCTCTCTGGAGAAAGTCAGTTAAAACCCAAATAAAGTTAGTACCGTTCCCACACACACACTTAGTCTGATAAAATAATATTAATAACACTGCCAGACACATAATGCCCCATAGTTTGAAATTTCATAAAACACAGTCCATCAGATTTTGGATCCATAGGGAACGAACTCCCACCGACTCACAACAAAGTATATATATATATATATATATATATATATATATATATATATATATATATATATATATATATATATATATATATATATATATATAAGACAGAGAGGAAATAGATTCAAAAAGTGTATGTGTTAGGTTAAGTGAAAGATAGAAAAAAAGGAGTGAGAACGAAAGAGAGACAATTAGGTGTTCAAAAAGAGTCGAGAGAAGCGGCGAAATTGATTGATACATTGGCTATTTATATGTGGTGAACGTAAGAGTATAGATACACGGAGGAATGATATATACGTGTTTGTTGCTCTTCTATAAGAGATGAATTTACTGTTAGAATGACTTCTTCACAATAAATAACAGAATGCAGCAAATGGAGAAAACATTACAATTAGGAATAAAAAATACTGCATAAAAATAAAACTAAATAAACGATTCAATCATTTTTATAAGTAGGAAAAGAAATGAATCCACGAAAATTATGATAATCTTACGACGATTTCAAATGTATAAGATTCTGCCACTCAACCAAATGCCCTCATTCCTCTCTATGGTCGACTAATATAACATACATTACAGAAAGAGGAAAAATCATTATTTCAAAAATAAATTCAAACAAAATAAACAATAAAACCCGATGCAGTTTTCAAAATGCTAAAATAATTTTACAAATAGAAGTCGTGGATATAAAAGATCAAATGAGATAAAATGAAATATATATATATTTTTAATACCCACTGAATATAAACATTCCTTACAATTTGTAAACATTCAGGATTTACAAATGTCTTCCATACTATTTTTTTATTTATTAGCATATTATTAATATAATATTATTAATCAATCTGTTATGTTTTTTTTCTGATTTTATTTCATAACTTCTTTTTTAAATTATTTAATTTCACAAGGATACTTAGGTGCATCGGATTGGGCTTTTTTATATCATAAACTGAATATAAACCCTTCTTAAATATATAGAGAGTTTTATAGAGAGTTGATCATCATATGTCAATCACGGAGGGAACTAGACGTACATCGATAAAAGACCTGGAAATAACGAAGAAGTTGATTAATAGTTTATCCCATGGTTACATGGGCTTACATCCTATTATTTTGATTACTCTTATAATATTGTTTTTTTTTGGGGGGTCGGTTTATGAGTCTTGTCGAACTCGGGAATCCTTCTGCCGTACTCAGACATCACTTTATCGAACTAAGGGGTTTACAATGAATTTCGAAATTATCACATTATTTAATCGAAAAGGGCCGCTTGCTCCCGTAAAAGACTTAAGCTATTCACAACTGTATTTTTATCCTCGGCCTCCCTAATGATAGAATCTTCAGCCTTCAGAATGAATTTATCTCACAACTATAATTTACAAAGTGCTTTATCAACTACGAGACGGATTATAGCGGACATTTTTATACCATTTCAAGAGCTTTAAAATTATTTTTTTTGTCGATGTTTGTTGTTACAACTTTTGTTGTCGATGTTTGTTCTTACAACTTATCAAAATGTCACCAATAATTATTGCTGCATATATATATATATATATATATATATATATATATGTATATGTATATATATATGTATATATATATATGTGTGTGTGTCTGTTGTTTATAGCTCTCATATTGTGTAGAAAATTATATGCTTCCGTCTCTTTATCAGGTGAATCTCGCCAAACATATAACCCTCCTTTTTGTGTCATCCTACTCACTACACTTCTTCTTTGGTTTTAGTTTTTACTCTATCTCATAAATGTAGATTGTTTCCGTCCATATCCGACTTGTCAATATCTCTACATTACTTTGTTATTACATTCTTTTGATATTCTTCTAAGAAGGTGTATTACAGCTTTTTGACATTCTCCTAAGAAGGTGTATTTTGTATAGTTTTCAGATACGTTTTACCTTTGTATGGATTCCCGACTTCGACAAACAGATACTCAAATTCGACAAGATATACCCGAAGAAGGTCGGGTTTACCTAATCGGAAACGTTGTGCAAATAGCAGAAAAAAGATTAGTAGTGCGAATAATACAAATAACACGAATTATCAGCCCCCTCCAAAAAATTAGGAGGCCTATTTACTTTTGTTTTATTACTGTACAGTACATAAACTATTACAATTCAATACCAAAACGATACATTGCAAATGGGAAAATAATAGTTTCTATAATATCAATAGCGTTCTCTGAATTGAATATATTTGCATTTAAAACTAACACCTCTTATAAAAAAATACCTGGGATGAACCTAAGATATGTATAACCATGATATATTTATGGGTTCGTAGATGCTGATTGATACATTGTATTATTTGGTATTTTCAGATGACAGTTCTTATCTTCGATCTCATAATTGTTCTTCCTGTCTAAGCTGGACTTTATCCAGGTGTATTTTTCCAAAATTCGATTAAACTTGACGCGCTTTAATAAAGTCTTTCTATTGTGCTCATTTTTTAATTAATCATTTTTTTTTCAAGGTAGTCACCACTTATCATTGTGTGTACAGTACGTTAGTATTGGAGATTTGATAATGCGTCTTACTTAAGGGGGCGGTTCATCAGGAATTTGTTTACATTGGACTTAAATACATCCAGGTTGTAGTCAAGTTGGAACAGGCAAATGGAACAGAGTTCCACGGGCGTGCACTTCTAAAAAATAAGCTTTGTTTATGGAATCTACGTTTTGCTTTTGGCACAGATAAGGAGTGGGGAAATTTTTTTCCAGTGGTTTCAGCTAGGCGGGAGTTTATCGTCAAAGATTGGCGAGGGGGGACCAGACATTGGAGTTCAGACGAGCACCTGCCATGGTAGTAACGATAAAACAAAGGCAAGCTCGAAACGTCTGTTCTGTGGGAGAAAAGTTGCAGGGAAGAGAAAAGGGCGTCATTCACTAGGCCACGAAGCCTATTTTGTACTCTGTCAAGGCAGGATGGGCTGTTTTAGCAGCTCCTGCCCAGATGTGGCAGCAGTAATCCATCCTTGGACGTACTTGGCTTTTATACAGATAGAGAATTGCATCAAGGGTGATATATCTTCTGGAGCGTAGAAGGATCCTACCATTTTTCCTACCATGTAATTACTCCCTTCTTTTAAACGAAATCATTGAATTTATCTCCTCCTCGTTTTGTTAGACACCCCCGGTTAGAAATATTAATTAATTTATGTTATTCTTTGTTATTATCATACTAATAGAAAATGCAAACTTCAAAAGGCGTCCTGGATATGACCTTAAACTATATCCGATATTTAGGGCCAAGGTTGTGGGCATTGGAAGGTGTGGAACCACCCTTTAATTGCCAGTGACTGCAGATCCACGTTGACCCGGAGTGGTAGTACCTGTTAGGGTCCTAACTATGGGTTAAATAAAAATGTATTGAAAAATATATTCTATTTTTAAAAAATCTTAAAAATAACTGGATTCGGTATTAAATAACCTGATAAGGGTTGATACGCCGTAAAACAAGAATAACCAATCAACAAACTTCAAAAGAGTGACATTGAAGTCTGATTTTTTTAACAACTAATAAGCATATAGCATTATAACTTGCAGAGGTTTGGTATTAAAATAACAGTTATTTATAACATATTTTCTGGCGTTTCATTTGCTTATATTTACTCTAATATATGTACTTGACTTTACGCTTAATCAAGAATAAATGATATAATATTATACGTAATAGTGTTCTTTTTGTACGAAGTTCATTCAATAAGTTTCTAGAAATTTATCGTATGGGAATTTTATTGATAGTACATACATGAAATGTTAGCCCCAATCGAAGTAATCTCCTTCGATTGCAATGAACTTGTACTGTTTCAACAACTTCTAGAAGACCCCATGGAACTCCTCTTGTGTAAGCGTGCCAATTAATCTCGCCACATCCTCTTTCATCTCCTCAATTTTATCATAACGACAGCCTCTGGGAATTTTCTTGAGCTTAGGGAATAGAAAATGATCACAGGGAGCAATTCTGGACTATAGGGAGAGCGAGGAACAATCTTGCCAAATAGTCTTGGCCAAATAGTCTGTGACAAGGATAGAGTTGTAGTCTGCAATATTGACGAAAACTTGGCGCAAATCTTCCGTATCTACAGTTTCCATATTTACCTCCAACTGTGTACTTATCTTTATAGACACACAGTTGCCCTTATTCATGAAATTCTTTATTTGACTAATTAACTCTGGTGTTCTCACTTCCTTACTCCCCCTACATTGCTCATCATCCCTACCAGAGTCCTTGCATTCTTTGAATTTCTTATGCCACTCACATACGGATGTTCGATTCGTACAAGGTGTTTTTTAGTCAGCTTGAAACATTCTATACGTTTCTCTGGCAGTTTTCAAGTTTAAAACAGAATTGTATTACATATCGTTCTACTTAAGTGTCCTCGAGTCCAGATTGCATTTTTGTAATTCACTAGCTGTTACAATCAGGCTTTAGTATAGTATATTCTAATTCCGACTGTAGCTGGAGCTTTGTGCCTTCAATAACAACATTTGGTCAGTCATCTCATAAAATGTATAACAATGACATACTGAATTTCTGAGCGGCTGCAACAATTTTAAATGCCTGTCCCAAAGTCTGCAATCTTACTAAGTCACTCCGTATCTAAATCGCTAATCTGATTATATACATTTGACTTGCTCTGTTGTCGATACCGTTTACCAAGAAAAATAAGTTTGTCTCTCCGTACCATTGCTGCGTTTCTGCAACGATATTAAGTCCTGGAATCCAACCAGCTCTGCGGATTAATGAATAAGGGAACCATCAAACGCAGGCGATAAAATGTCCCTATCGGATCAATTTGTTAGTATGACATCAGCTTAACGAATCAACATTCGAAGTATCAGCGTCAATGATAATATATTGAGTATTATCTTGGTTTAGACATTCAGCGCTGGTGTTTCGTACGGAGTATATACAGTCATAATTATCTATGTATAACACATACACACAGTGTTCTCGACGTGGTGCATATACCATTGATCACTTCTTAACCATCTACATGGTTTCTTTTCATGTATGTATTCAAGCGATCTATTGTTATGGGTGTCTATAAATGTGACAAGGTATTAATGCTGTAGATTAGTGCGTATTGAGGCTCGGCTTTACAATAAATATCTTCCAATATTCATCTACGACGCATACACAAGGACAAATCTTTTTATATTTCAAGTGTAACTTTATTTTCCGAAATCGCACTTCCACGTTTTTCTTCTTTTTTTTTTTTGTTACTTGTTTACATCTCGACAGTAATGTGCTCCTTGCTTGTTAGGGGATGAAGTCGACGATCTTTCGCCAAGCAAAGTTCTCGGTAACTAAAAGCCAGCTCTTCTCCTCGATCCGGTTGTTAACCTAATATATTAAAACATATTTATTTTTATTTAACCTCATTTAATTTTCTAATTATTTGTCGTTTTAGGTCAACTAATATTTTTTTTCATTTTCTATAAATATTTAAGTTGCTTTATCTACTTTTCAGTATTTGTTCTAAATATTTAATTTGTTCCGATTATTGTTACAGCTATTCTCTTGTCTTTTAAATATATCATTTGTATACATCTGGCCCAGCAATGTAAACAGAATAGTAAAACCAGGAAATGTACTTGACTAGAATTGAGCTTGTATGAAATGAGAAAACAATTGGCTTGTTTATATATTCAACAATAGCTTATCTTATTTATATATTAAACTGAAATTAAAATCTTATTTATATAAAAAATAAATGAAAATTAAATTATATATTAAAATTATATTAAAATCGTATTTATGTATTAAAATATTATATATTTAAATAACAATACAACAATACATTTTCTTATTTATATATTATATATATATATATATATATATATATATATATATATATATATATATATATATATATATATATATGATCTTTTGGTTTAGGATTTCGAATTAGCATTTTAAGACATAACATTTGAGCCACATTATTGTTGCTTTCAGTGTCCCAATATCAACTGCTCGCGGTTGACAATCAATCAGTCCCTCCATACCAACCGAATTTAAAATTATCCTTCGAGGCGAAGTACATGAGAGAGATAGAAAGATGAAAGGAGAGTGTGTGAGAGAGAGAGAAGGAGAGAGGGTTGAGGCATAGTTAGATAAATAATTAAAAAAAAAAACAAAGAAGCTGACATGTTTTTTATTTACAATCCTTGTGTCGGCCATCAGATCTGATCTTTTTATTGTGCACTTCGATTGCATAAACCACCTGTTACACCGATGGGCAATAACATCATGCGAAAACAGAAGAACATTTTTGTTGTAAATGTCCCTTGTGCTGACGATAAGGAAATACAGGTAAAATGTTTTAAATGTAAGAGGACCAATAGCTCCACCAAAACGGGACCTTAATCATTATGCTATAGATATACGTTTCGTTTGCGGCAACAAAAGTAAAAGAAACGATGACATTTCGGTATCTCCTATGCTGAATTAAAATATTGAGGTATGGAGACATTTCATATAAGTAATGTTAGAAATGATCAATAATACATTAATTTTCTCAAACTTTTCACTGGTTGTGATAAATATTTTTTATGGTTTCATGCGATTTTTTACTACAAAATCATTATGCTTTTTTTTTGTTGTTGGACTCAGCTGCAAAAGAAACAATGAGTGTACCCCGACAAAGTCGGATATTTCAGCTAGTTTACATACACATTAAGAAGGGAAGAAACAAAACAAGTATGAATAATAATGTATGAGAACAGGTAAATATTCAGATATCTGTTACGTAATTTCGTATAGGTACTGGTGGAAGTAATTTAATACAAAGCTCAGATTTACTTATAATTCTAATGTATATCTGGGCACATTGTCATCGAATTTTAAAAAGCGTCTGTATTGTTTTCGAAAGTCTTATTTTCTCACTTTCGATATTTCATCCTGAAAAGTTTGTTCCGTCATTTCTTTCAATGTTTAATTTTGTTATACGTTTATTCAGTTTACTTTTATTAGAAGACTTATCTTATCCGTTTTTTCTCTTCGATTTTATTTACTTAGCCATAGTTGTACTTTATATTTCTATCATTTTCTTTCCTCTTATATTATTATCTACCATCATTGTTATTTACTTACTTTTTCTTTTCTGTCTGTTCACGCTATATTTTCTAGGAAACTTCTTGCTCGATCAAGCGAAAATGTTTGTGTGGAACTTAGTATAAAAAAGGTGTAGCGAAGTGACTATAATAGTATCAATGCAATGCACAGTTAAAAATATTCTCGGTTGTAATATACGCATAGATAATTTCTTTTAATCCATGCCGGTTTCTTATTTTGTTTATAGAGCCAATTCTCGATTGATTATTATCCAATATATAAAACGATGTCAAAAATTAAAAAAAGAAAAACATGTCTTGGGTAACATCCGTTAGAATCAAAATCAGATTGTTTTGCGCTCCAGCTCTGGTAATTATCTCTCGAGCTTCATTACCGTCTGAGCTACTTACATATCGGTATGGAATGGTAAAAATTAAGAGATATGAATGTTTAATTTTGTGCATGCACAAATGTACTTGCAGGAGTAATATTTTTCTTCATTGCATATATAATGTATATTTCGGTTTAACAATATTCTTACTTCATCCATGAAATAAATAACATATTCAGTAACAATACAACCAACAACAAGAACAGATTTCACATTATTTTGTTGAAAGAAAATATTTATTTATCAACATAACTCCCATTCTTCAAAATCACTTTGAAGAGACTCTTGTTAAGTGATGATGTCAATCGGTGGATTTGAGATGATGCGATGCTAAACGAAACTTCCAAAATCTTGCTTCAAAGACAATTCTTCGACGAAAATTTAGCACCCCCTTCATAAATTTTCATCTTTATTATTAACCACAGCTGCTCAATTTTTACAAAAGGTGACCATGCTAAAATATTTTCCCTACTAATCCCTAATGACTTAAGGTAGGATGTCGTAGCAATGGCTGAATGGGATGCTGCGTTGCCGTGCATAAAAATCAATTTGCAGTAACGCGCCAATGGAAGGTCATCAAGCCATGGTGAAAAATACTCATTAAAAAAACACAACATAAAAGACTGGTTTGTCAGTTTTAAATATTCTGGCACTCGAAATGGTCCAATTAGTTCTTCGCAAATTATTCCAGCCCAAAACATAACACCTCCACCTCCTTGCGATGAGGGGTGGGGAATTCAAGAAGACTCTAAACATTGGTCTACATATCTATTTTCAAAGCTGTTTTCCCTGTAGTTCTGATCCGCACCCAAACGTTTTTCCTTATGTGTTTAGTTTAAAACAGGTCTTGATAAGAGCTTAATGCTTCCTACAATTTCGTTTAAGACATTGCAACGTGTCTTTCTAAACCAGGAAGGTATTCCACCAGTGTACATTCTAGCAGCACAAGCAGCACTGTTGTTGGCCGACTGCTTGATGAGTTGACGGCAAATTTTTCTAAGATGAGGAGCAGAAACTGACTTTCTTGTATTTTTGTCATTCCTTGGTTTAATGTTTTAGTGTTTTCCGCTAGACGGGTGTTTCTTGTGAAATTCTGGCGAGGGGGGTCTATAGATTGGAGCGCAGCTGAGCACTTGCCATGAAAATAACGATAAAGCAGAGACAAACTCGCAACATCTCTTCTGTGAGAAAGAGGTTGCAGGGAAGAGAAAAGGATATCCCCTGCAAGGCTACGAAGTCGATTTTGGACTCTATCAAGGTTAAATAAGTCCTTTCTAGCAGCTCCTGCCCAGATGGGGCAACAGTACCCCATCCTTGGATGTACTTGGCTCTTATATAATTAGACGAGATGATGCATCAACTAGGGTTTTGCTAATGTTAAAAGTTAATGAGATTGATTAGTTGTAAATTGAATGAGGAATATATTAAGGAAAAATGTAAATGATGAATATATATTAAGGAAAAGATTTAGGATAGAAAAAGGAGGAAAGAATTGATTATTACGAGGATGTTTATGAGATGCATATGTTGGTAATTGATTTTTATAAGATTATGTTTTATCAGTCAAGTATGCAGTCCCGTAATAATGTGTTTTATGGGTGCGAAGTTCTTGTTATTACTCTGTCCGTCTCCGCCACATGTATTAAGATGATGCGGTTGTTAGAACTTCGCATTAAATCTTTTATGTTAATAAATAATAATGCTTTTACAAAAGCGATATTTCATAGTTGAAATATTAATGAGAGATATTTTGTAAGCACGCCTTAATTATACCAGGAACAATTTATTTCTTCTGCGTAAAAATATTAAACCAAACTTTTTCATACTTATAAATGGATATGTGAACAATTTTATGATGATTAAATAATTAAAGTATTCCTTTGAAAAACGGACCTTCATTTATTATTTATTAATTTTCATATGGTGATTGATTTCACTTTACTATTATATTCAGTTCTATAAGCATATGCTCTATATTTTGTAAACACTCGAACATACATACATACATTATGATTGCAACGTTATGTCAGACGAGTGCCACTCCCTCAGACATTTAAAATCCATGAGTCCAAATGACTGAGGGAGTATCTATACAAATATTATGTTACAAAGTCTTAGCTTTGTACGACATCTAAGTCTCTCTCTCGGTTCAAAATGTTGAGATCCAGCAACAAGCAAGAGCCATAACAAATGAAACTGCAGACCAGCTTAATGCGGGTACTGGTCTCCCGCTTTATGGTTTTTTAAATCAGAGATTTTCTTCTCCTAGAAAGGTTGCCTTCACCATGGCTTACGGGAGCCCTCTCCACCCCAATACACATATACACGCACACACCACACACACACACACACACACACACACACACACACACACAAATATACACGGTGCTAGTTGGCCGTTGACCCAGAAAAAGAGTTCATTCGCCCTTTGGAAGGTCTTGTTTTTAATCCTCCAGGGAGACTAGCCGCCCTCCTCACCAAACAAGTCTGGTGGGGGAACCAGTTTAGTCGCCGGTGACCCGACCATGAGGCATACATACACACATACATACACACACACCCACACACACACACACACACACACACACACATATATATAGTCCATTTATGAATTCTGACGATGCTAGTTGGATTTTTTCCTCTCTTTGAGGATTTTCCTCTAGCTGAAACAATTTGTAAACTCATTCAGGACTCACAGTAATAAATTTCCTATATACTGCTCTGACTACACATTGATCACTCTAGTCCGGTTTTTTCACCACTGGTATATATATATATATATATATATATATATAACTACTTCATTTACTCACACAAATTTAATATACGAAAGTATAGATTTATGCGTAAACTTTAAGTATTTACTTAAAAAATGCTTAATACGTAGGTAGAGCTAGTTAGTAATTTATAAAATATATATGGCGATTAAGCTACACTGAATATTCTGCGTTTCATCCACTGTAGGATTCGTCAGGCATAAGCCTGACGAATCCTACAGTGGATGAAACGCAGAACATTCAGTGTAGCTTAATCGCCATGTATATATATATATATATATATATATATATATATATATATAATATATATATATATATATATATATATATATATATATATTGTGTGTGTGTAAAGATTCCGTCATCTGCATGCGGAAGGTCCTCTACAAAATTAATCTCTCATTTTTTTGGTCTACAGACTTGAACATTTATAGGTGATTTAATCACGTGGAAGAATTTCGATTCGGTTTCTAGCGTAAAAATAGCCACTAGCAAGTTAAAATTAAAAAGAAAGGCTGATAAAATGTTGCATATCCGCATGCGCAAATATATAGATTCCGATCAAGTCGTTTTATTTGAAATGTGTCTGATCTATCTGTTGAGGGCTCAAACACTAACGGCTAAAACTTGAACGCTTTATCTATTGTAGCTGACGACACTCAAACCATTAAAAACCATTTGAAATCATTACTGCATATTGGCTACAACATAGTATTCAATATAAAATTAGCTCCAATAATAAATATAGCTTTCTATGAAGTAAACTATCCTATTTTAGCGCATTTTACGATTGGACCACGCTGGGAAGGCACTACTATATATTGAGTACAATAAAATAATAAATAGAATTTTGGCTCTACAATCATAAATACGATATTTCTATAAAATAAAACATGATACGTAAGCTTATTTTACGACCAGACAACGCTGGGCAGTCTGATAGTAATATATAGATATGTACAGAATAGCCTAGTTCCATGTAATTAATCCAATACTAAAAAAATCTACATCTACTCAGTTTAATGTCATGTGATTAATTGAAAGGTGTTAGTAATTTCGTCCGATATTTGTAGGGTTTAATTATCAATATGAATAGGATAGCGTAATACTAATGATTCCTTGCAACTTTCTAAAAAGTAGAAAAATTATATAAGGTTTACTTTCAACAGCCTTCTACCTCTCTATTACTTTATTAGTCCTTACATTTTTGAGCAATACTTCTAGCAAATGAGTTGCGGTGGCACCCCTAATGGTTTTGTACGATCGACGATTTTTGACGTGATTTCCTATAAGAAGTCTCTGCTTTCGAGTGAATCTGGACTCAAGACTCATAGCGGCGGGCGTAACATTATATGTCTTTATTTAAGCGGTGTCCCCATTCGGCTAACATACTTGTCTGTATTTCTGCTAATATATTATTTATATCAGTGTTTCTATTCTTGCTCGTTATTGTTTTCAACATTTGCACTACAACACAAAGGCGGAGAATTGCTGGTCTCTCGATTGGAATCTACGCATCAAACAATTATCGTTGGCCAGGTCTTGCTCTTATAGTAATATTTACTTTTAGTTTTCACATGAGCTGGCTGCATGCTTTGTCTGGAGCGATTTCCACAAAATACACTCATCGTAAATATTATATCTGAATTATCATCCTTATTCAATCATAATGCGATATAAATAGTCTATGCCTACATATATACTCTATCAGATGTTCTAATAGAGTGATAGAATATGAAGAAACTATATTGTTTTATATCTAACATCTCGTTTCTATAAGGAAATATCATAGCCGTGCATCTACAGCATTGAGGACATTTTCACATCTTTTAGCGCCGTTTAATTATGTGGATTTTCTTAATATACCGCAATTCGCGGGATAAGGTTAAACGGTTTCCAATTCCCTCATTAACTCGAGAACGATATGGTTCAGAAAAGCCAGACGCGCGGTCTGTAGTCTGACAGATTTCAACTCGAGCTTTGTTTTTCCTTCCATTTTTGACAAGTCAGTATAGCTTTTCAGTTAGGTAATGAGGCGGTTAATTGTTCTTGAAATTATTAAAATTTACGTGAGATTGAAACACAGGGAAGCAACGACAAAAATTACATTTTAGACTCTAATTACCGAAGTCATTGTGTTTTGCTCCGTTGTTGATGGTTCGTCGGTGTATTTCAGAATTCGAATAATACTCGGTTTGCTTGATTATAACTTTTAATGATCACAGTTTATTTGTCTATCTGTAACTTAACAAACTGCGTTTGTTCATTTCGTAGCAACTTCACATATAAAACATGAGTAAGCAAGCACATATACTGACTTTTCGTATGTATTTGTTAACGATATTTTATAATAATTCTGTTTTAACAACTTTTATATTAGTTTCTGCTGTCTGTATGCATTTTATCTTATGATGAGTTTTAAGTATTTTATACTGTTTTTGCCTGTCATCAAATAAGTTTTCTTTCACATTTCTTAAAAAGTTCGCTTCACGACACCATTTTCGATGTACAATTGTTTTTTTTTTCTGTTGAACAACAACATTAACAATATTAAAGGCATCGCCAACATCAACAAGATGGAGAACACATGGTTGGGTTGCTCACGACACGGGTTGACATCCTGAGTGTGAAAACGTCGAATTTAGTTCGCTCAGCAGAAACACTTTCACTTAGAGATGTTCGCAACCTTCACCTCTAAGTACGTTATGTCTCTCTATAAATAATTCTTACTTGACTTATATGGGGAAAAGATATCAATGATAGTAAACACATTCATACGAAATGAGCGAGTTATGCTGAACTATATCCACAACAGCAACATCACCAATAGCAAAAATGAGGAGGATAACAAAAACATTAAATAAAAAAGATTATTATTATTATTATTATTATTATTATTAATAATAATAATAATAATAATAATAATAATAATAATAATAATGAAGGTTAATATTAATAACAATAATGACTAGCAGGACCCTTGTAATTGCGCAGAATGAGAAAGATATTGAATCAACAAATATGCTTTGATCAAACTCATATTTTTCTGAATAGCTCAAAAAATGGTTCTCTAGACAGAAAAAAATCCATAATATGAAGCAAATATGAAGTTATTAACATTTTATGTGTGTGTTGTCCATAGTATTTTAAATATAGAACTAACTTAAATGAGATTAATTAATACGCATGAATACTCAGAAAGTTATATTTTGTACACAACTCAATACAAATAAGAAAATCTCATTGTAGGGCAATATCTAATTTACTGGTTCAGTCCAACACCTCTTTACAGACGATGTTTTTATTTTTTGCCCTGTTCTTTATTCGAATGTTCACTTTTTTACATTACGGTGTGCTGACATATTTCTTCGGTAAAAAAAATTCCGTGAGTCGCTTCCTCACAGCATTACAACAATAATCATATATTTTCATAATGATATTTGAAAATGAACCGGAACCAAAGGGAAACCACTCTTACATTATTCCTCAAATTTGCAAGATTGGCTATTTTTAAGCCTATTTTTCGGATTTGGCCTATTTTAATAAATAAATGTGGCATTCAAAAAGTGCATATGCCTTTTTTTCGAATCGTAATATACAAATTAAATAAGGAAGGAATAAGCCGAATATTTTTCCAGATAAAAATCGATTATAATGGATATATTATTCTTACTCAGATGATGAAATATCCGGTTGAAGCAGATGAGATATAACGAATTTCGAAATATTAAATGTATGTTATAACGATGATAATGATAAAGTATATTCAAAACTAATATAAAAAAACTGAAGAAAAGAATAAAAAATATGTGCATATCTATTTACACGCTATGCGTATCTATTTTCGTGACCATCGATTAGAATCGATATAAAATGTGAATAATTATATGTGTATCAATAGCAACTTTTAAATTAGCGCAATCATGTTATTATACATGTAATTCATACTCGTCATGTCTTTAATTCAATAAATGCCGACTATAATTATTTCCATGTATTATACATGCGTATGTGTATAAATATATAAAATTTTATTATATGTAAATGACGTTTGATTTGTAAATCCAAGATTCGTTTCTTAATTAATTCATCGATTATTATGAATTTTGATACCTGGCTGTTAAGTGGGAGGTCGCTTAAAAGTTAGTATATTTTTTTTAATGTTCTTTCATGCAAATGATGTAACAAGATGGATAAGTCCTTGTTTATTATTTACATTTCTATAAGCATCGTTATATATTTCCAATACTTATTAAAAAAAAACATCTCGCAAATTTTAGTCCAGTACTGTAAAGGAATTTAGAGATTCATCTATATGGAAATTTTAATATATCAGATTTTCTTAAACAAAAATGATGTCAAATATTTAAATCACTACTTGAACAGTTACTGCAGACAAAAGCGTTAGAAGCGTTATATCTTGACTCGTCCTTGAACATAATTTTTTTCTTCAAGGAATTCATTACATACATCTAAAAACGGGTGTTTGACTACTACACATACACACATACATACATACACACATAAAACACACACTCACCCACATGATTAAAAGTAGCACGCCATATGAAAAGATGAGGAAATGGAGATTCCAATTAGTTCATTATATTATCCTGTCAATACAGTTAATGACTGTTGCAATTAGTGAACGCGGAATAAAACGGGGGAACTTAAGGTAATCGCATTTCAAAGCTAAATGCATCTCATCAGAAAAGAAGGAAAATCAGCAAACACAAACGTGTAGCTAAAATTATGTCTCTTAGTATTTTTCTAATCAACTCCTATCCTACTAACTACCCACGTTCTTAAGTTTTTGAATGTTTTCTAATGCGTTCACCCTCCTCCTATTTCACTATTTCCCATTTAACTTTTCCATATCTAATCTATTATGTGTTTTAAATCGGTCTTATCTATTTTATCCATACTTTGTGCAACGCTGAGTTTTCCTATATATTGGCATGATACTGACATGACATGATACTGTAATAAGTTTTTAAATAACTTTTATCCGTATCACTTTACATTTTACTAAATATATATATATATATATATATACGTACATGTATATATGTACATATATATATGTACGTATGTATGTATGTATGTATATATATATTTATATATATATATATATATATATATATATATATATATATATATATATATATGCATGTACGAATTCCAACAAAAACCTAACAGCCAGCCATGGTTCTCCCCTGAATGTGCTACTGCCATCGCGCACAGAAATCACTTTTTCATAGCTACCAACGTAATAGATGTACTGAGACTAAAGATACTTTCAGGACTGCCAGCAGCCACTGTAAAAGAGTATAAACACATGCTAGAGAGCTATATGCTCAGTCTGTTAAATCCAAAGTAGCTGAGCAGCAGCTTGGTTCCAATCAAATAGCAAACAGGAATGCGAACAGAAGTGTGCGTTCTATCGCAACTATCATCAACCTGAGGTCATCTCGTCAGCATCAGACAAGACTAGAATACCTGCCAAGAACTTTGCAGTTAATTCTACCCGATGCGACAATGACCATCAACTCCCTGTATTTCCTCCTATAACAGACAACACTCTATGCAACATACAAATATCTGTGCATGAGGTCGGCAAGCTAATCAAGAACGTTTATTCCAGTAAAGCAACTGGCCCTGACGGCATTCAAGTTATAGTGGTGAAAAAGCTCCAACCAGAACTTGCCCCGATACTTACAAAACATTTTAAGCGCTGCCTTAAGAAGTGCTTTCCAACACTCTGGAAAACCTCATCAGTATGCCCTGTATTTAAAAATTCAGGTGAAAAATCATCTCCCTCTCAGTACAGACCAATAAGTCTCCTCTGTGTCGTGAGTAAGTTGTTGGAATCCATATTAAATAAAGAAGTAGTCAACCACCTCAACAGAAACAACCTTCTTAGTGACATGCAATATGGTTTCCGCTCTGCAAGATCTACAGCAGATGTGCTAACGGTTATATCACATAGGATTAGTGAATCTCTTGACAAAGGTTTCCTTTCCAGGGCAATTGCTCATGACATATCGAAGGTCTTCGATAAGATATGGCATAAGGGCCTACTTCACAAGATTTCCAGTTACGGTATTACTGGAAATGTTTTCTCAATCATTAAATCATTTCTCTCTGATAGGTTCATAAGAGTAGTGGTTGATGGGCAGAAATCAGACGCCCACAGTATTAATGCTGGAGTCCCTCAGAGGTCCATCCTGGGCCCAACTCTCTTCCTGATCTACATCAATGATCTCCCAAAACACATACTTAAATCATTCGCTGACATCTATGCTGATGACACGACCATCTATGGCAACACATCAAAGACCGTAAATGACAATGTTCTCTCTAATTCTCTCTCCTCTAATCTTGAGCACGTGGTACAATGGGGGAAGAGGTGGCTGGCCACTTTTAATTCATCCAAAACCAAGCTTCTATCTTTACATCGTCAACGCTCTGATCCCCATCTAGCATCAATTCAAATGGATGGCTCTCGTCTTTGGGAGGTCCCATGTTTTGGCAAGTTTCTGGGTGTGACCATTTCTCCTGATCTGAAATGGAACACGTACATCCAATCTGTTCCGGGCACGCTGGGAAAATGGTGGGATCCTTCTACCGCTCCAGAAGATATCTCACTACTGCTGCAATTCTCTATATGTATAAAAGCCAAGTACGTCCAAGGATGGGATACTGCTGCCACATCTGGGCAAGAGCTGCTAAAAACAGCCTACCCTGCCTTGACAGAGTACAAAATAGACTTCGTGGCTTAGTGGGGAATGCCCTTTTCTCTTCCCTGCAACCTCTCTCCCACAGGAGAGACGTTACGAGCCTGTCTTTGTTTTATCGTTATTTTCATGTCAGGTGCTCGTCTTAACTCCAATCCCTCGTCCGGCCTTGCCAATCTTTCACGAGAAACCCCCGTCTGGCTGAAACCTCTGTCAATGATTTTCCCCATTCTTTATGTGTGCCTAAATCCAAACGTAGATTCCATGAGCAGAGCTTCTTTCTTAGAACTGCACGCCAGTGGAACTCACTGCCGCTTGCCTGTTTCCCACCTGACTTCAAGTCCAACATAAACAAATTCCAGACAAACCACCCCCTTAAGTAAGACACTCTATCAAAACTCCTAATACTAATGATTACCACAATGCTATCTCATTGATTACTGTGCACGCCATAACCCTTATCCCTGAGTGGCCTTCGGGCCTTGATAAGTGGTGACCCCATGTAATATATATATATATATATATATATATATATATATATATATATATATATAGTGGAAATCGTAATTAATAAAAACTGAAGAAAGTGCTCAATACTGTTGTAGAGCAAATATGCGTTTTAATTTTTATTACCGTATCTTTCTGTAGAGTTACATTATTGTTTCTGCTACTGGGCCGTTTTTTTGGCCGTCTAGCTTCCTCAGACTTTTACAGAAAAAAAACATTTATATGTAAAAGTCTGAGGAAGCTACAGACGGCCAAAAAATCGGCCGAGTAGCTGAAACAATAATGCAACTTAACAGAAAGATACGGTAATAAAAAATAAAACGTATATATATGTATATATATATATGTATATATATATATATATATATATATATATATATATATATATGTATATAAATTAAAAGGTAAGGTGATAAGGATGAAAGTTTAAAACGTTATTATAATTCGACTTAATACTCCAAAAAATAATTTAAAAAGTCCTTATTCCACGGAGTTTCAAAGAATGCTATTCTTGTTATTCTTCTCATCAGAGTACAGAAAGAAATCAGCCAATTATATTTATAGCAATGCTAGAATTTGCTAGTTAAAGCATTAAGTGAAACCGCAATTTATTGTAGTTATAAATTGACAAATAAAAAAGTGAAAAATGTTGGACATGTAAAAAATTATATATAAAAAAAAACAAACCGCGTATAATAATTCAGCTTGCATGAAACTTCTCTCAAGCTGATCCAAAATGCAAAATAATTCATTAGAGAGAATGTATTCCAAAACAATAAATTTTGATTGTGAAGTCCAACTTACAGTTTTAAATTTTCTTTCTCTTATAATACGCTCTACTCTCTATTTCGTATTAAACTTTTTTAATTCGGTTGGGATTGAATTTTCAATATATAAATACTGTTCAACTTACAGTGTTAATTTTCTTTCTCTTATGTATGTGTGTATATATATATATATGTATTTATATATGTATCTATCTATATATATATATATATATATATATATATATATATATATAGACATTTGTATGAGGAAATGTAATATTGTTATAGACATAAAAGTATTTAACAAATGTGTGTCGTCCAGATTGACATACAGTTTCTTATACAGATCTTCATGCAGTTATTTGTTACTGATAAGATGTATTCTGCTAATGAGTAATTAGTCATTTGTGACTTCATAATTATGAGCGCTATCGTACATTGTGTTGTTTAATGTACTGCGGTTAATTGAAGCTATTGTGATGCTACCTGTACTAAATGGAAGGATAATAAGTAATTGATGATCAACTATGAAGCAACAATGTATTTGGGTCAGTAAATCCTGTCTGAAGTAACACAATCTACATAAACGCAAATAAGGTAACGCCACTAACAAAGGTAAGTCTGCGGAATATGAATGTATAATTTGTCGGTCTTGCCCTTCGTTGTCCTGATTCTGTAAATACATCTGACCAATTAAAATGCTTAGTATTCTACGTTATTGAAAAAGTAATACTGTGTTTATACCGGGTTGGATGATCCTCGCATATGATTCTCGTTATACATAGAATAATACCGTGTCAGAGCACATTGCTTTGTGAGCATAATATTGATAAAATACATCTTATATTATCGGAGTAATAAACATTATATAGTGTTTATTGCATACAAACTTGAATGATTAAGAAGTGTTTAAAATAATTGTTATTTATTCTTGTCTTGGAAGACTATCAAATGTGACCATACGTAAATGCTCATAACTAGCATTTCTATACAAAAGGATATTGCTCATCTCACATTACACGATGGATACATGCTATTCATTCGAACACAGTTTCGATAGTCATAAAAACATGAAAATTTAGCTTAGGATATCAAGTAAGATTTTTGACTTTTCTTTCTGGGCATATTTCTCGAAATATTTATCTCCTTTAATTCGAAAATGAAAACCTGAGCATACTCAAGTAAACGGCCATTTTAAAGCGGAAATCAATTCCAATACTCATGGCTTGAGGAGAGGCAACAAGAATGATTCAACCTTGACGGACAACTCGTATATGAATATTTTACATAAAACACTTTAATAAATAGGTATACTATTAAATAAGTCTCTATTAATAAATAAGTCTCTATAAATAAATATTCTGCTCATCAAGCCATATAAATTCTGGTCTAATGTACGTTTTAGTATACGTGTGCGATGGCCATCATCTAAATTTACAAAATATATGAAAAAGTTGAGTATTCTTGACATGCTCACTATTAAATTTAAAACCATCACACACACACACACACACACACACACACACACATATATATATATATATATATATATATATATATATATATATATATATATATATATATACTAGCAAAAGTACCCGTCGTTGACTGGGTTCAAAAACAGCCTACAGAAATTGGACTCTGATTTATGAAAGTATGATAGGTTATGAAAAGGAAGAGTTGTAAACAGATAGCTTCGAATTTGGGGGTATCAAAACCAAAGCAAAATATGATGAAAGTAAATATAAAATAGATAAACCAAGAATGTATTATAATATGGCTGTTCACACTGCAACACCTATGACAATATGTTGTCGATCTATATTAAAAAAAAAACTTGTTAAACTTTGTGACATATTTCCATTCTATGCGGTCAGGCGCAACGAACACCCCATAATTTTATTATACCATATTTCTTCAAACTGAAACATAATTATCACAGTATGAAGAGTCTTTATGAAATTTTGTGCCTCTTTCCATTCTATGGAGGACAGGCGCGAACGGAGACCCCACAATTTTATTATACCATCCCTATTTAAGTTGAAATATACTTATCAAAGTATTCTTATGTACATCTATCTCAATTTTTTTCATATTTTATTTCCATACTTTGTAGGCCAGGCGCGAACGCAGTCGCCACAATGTGTATGATCAATGTTCTACCAGATCAAACATACCCATTCCTGATCCTCGATACAACTTCTATCATTATATGGAATCAGTTTTTTTTTTAATAGTCAACCATATAGGAGCCTATTCGTGACCAGACACACAAACACACCCACACACACATACACACACACGTTCAGCTTTATATTATAGATATATACATAAATAAAGAGAGACAGAGAGAGAACACACACAACGAAAAGTTTATAAAAAACGAATATTTTATTTAAGAGAATATCTATATGTATTTATTCGCGCCTGTCCTCCATAGAATGGAAAGAGGCACAAAATTTCATAAAGACTTTTCATACTGTGATAATTATGTTTCAGTTTGAAGAAATATGGTATAATAAAATTATGGGGTGTTCGTTGCGCCTGACCGCATAGAATGGAAATATGTCACAAAGTTTAACAAGTTTTTTTTAATATAGATCGACAAAATATTGTCATAGGTGTTGCAGTGTGAACAGCCATATTATAATAAATTCTTGGTTTATCTATTTTATATTTACTTTCATCATATTTTGCTTTGGTTTTGATACCCCCAAATTCGAAGCTATCTGTTTACAACTCTTCCTTTTCATAACCTATCATACTTAAATTATCGCCCTATTAGCCTCCTCCCACTTTTTGCCAAAATATTTGAGACCTTAATTAACCATGCTCTAGTCCAGCACCTTACAGATGCTAAACTTCTGACCGACCGTCAATATGGATTTAGACAAGCCCGTTCCACGGCAGACATCCTCACTGTAATCTCTGAACGCATATACCATTCACTGGACAAAGCGGGAGAGGGAAGAGCGGTAGCTCTAGATATATCTAAGGCTTTTTACAGGGTATGGCATGAGGGTCTCCTCAGGAAGATTAGATCTTACGGTATCACTGGTAGAATACTTAACATAATTAAATCCTTCTTAGATAAGAGAAAAATCCAGGTTGTCCTCGACGGTCGTACATCTAAACAATATGATATAAATGCGGGAGTGCCCCAAGGATCTATCCTGGGACCTCTGCTGTTCCTGATATTCATAAATGACCTCCCCGACAAGATTACCTCTGAGATGGGGATATATGCTGATGACACCACACTCTATAGCAGGCACGACAGGAAAACAAACGAACATATATCTAAAGTAATGGCAGAAACACTAGAGGATGACCTCCAATCAGTAGTGGAATGGGGACAAAAATGGATGGTCACGTTCAATGCCACCAAGACAAAACTGGTTTCATTCAATAATTACAAGAAACCTTCTCTACCACCTATAGCAATGGCCAACGACTCTTTATCTGAGAGTACGTCTCTCAAGCTCCTTGGCCTAACGTTCACTGGAAACATGAGTTGGAACAGTTACATCGAGGGCATTGCCAGTGCTGCTGCAAGGAAGGTGGGCTCTCTCTACCGTGCTAGAAAACTTTTAACACCCGAAAGTATCCTGTACCTCTATAAGGCCACTATTCGCCCATGTATGGAGTATTGCTGTCATATTTGGGCCGGTGCATCGGCTACTAGTCTCTCGCTCCTTGACAGGGTTCAAAAGAGAGTCGCAAATCTGATAGGCCCTAAACTGGCATCAAAACTCCAGCCTCTGTTCCATCGTCGAAACGTTGCATCCCTCTGCCTGTTCTACAAGTATTATAATGGTGAATGCTCTGAAGAACTGCAAGCACTTGTGCCCCCACGACGTGAACACCCTCGACAGACCCGACAAGCTGCAAAATCCCACCCCCACACTGTAGAGATCCCTAGATGTAAAAGATCATTCTACTCCAGTAGTTTCTTCCCCAGAACTGCTAGACTTTGGAATTCCATTCCGGGTCACTGCTTCCCCAACTGTACTGACATGCATAAGTTCAAGTGCAACGTGAACCAACATCTCGCTGCCCTAATCCCTACATAGTACCCCAGTAGATGTTTCCCCTGATAGTAGCCCCCTACACCAAAGTGGCAATGTGCCTTGTTTGGGGTGAAAATGTAATAAAAATATATATATATATATATATATATATATATATATATATATATATATATATATATATATATATATATATCCTTTTAAATAAAATATTCCTTTTTTTATAAACTTCTAGTGAGGTGTATTCTATAATGTGTTTTAAATTCTGATTACGGAAATGGTTCGACTTTACATTTATATATATATATACGCGCGCACACACGCACACACACACACACACACATATATATATGTGTGCGTGTAATTTATTTATTTAAATACATTAAACTTTAGCTCAGTTTTCAACATGTCTGACTTGACCTGCTTTAGCATGTGTCTTACAGCGACTTTATTGCAAACGTGAATAATTAAATGATTAATGAGGAAAGACTGTAGTAATTATTTTTAAAAATACAAAATGATAATAAAGCAATAATGAAAAATATGAACAAAATTAATGTGTATAAAATGAAATGTGTAAAAAGAACTCAGAATAGAAAATATAAAGAAACATTAATGGAAAATAGAAATATTTAAAAGAAAAGAACCAGGCACATTCGTTATGTTAATAAGTTGTTTAACAAAAGGAAGAGCTCTTCGCTGCTTATGACGAAATTATATGGGAATTAATGATACGGAAGTTCGTTAGCGAATCGCAAATGTTCACGGGCTCAATGAAGTAAGAATTAACCAAATTGAAAGATTCTTCGTGCGATCACCCCTACTTTAATAATAAGAGTAAACATAAAAAATAGAATATAACCATAGCTAAACAAAAAAAAAAAAATGTAAAAGAAATACGAAAGTAAAAAATTTAAAAAATACAGAAAAAAATAATGCATAAAAACGATGATAACGAAAAAGAGATTAAACTTTCTGAAAATAATAACACACTACCCCAGTAATAGCGCGCCATTTCGTTCATTAACCGGCTCAGAAAACTAAAATGGTGAGAGCATGGTTTATGAAAAGGGGGCGGAGGGTTAATGGCACTGGACAGAACGCGGATAAAGAAACAAAATCCATTCATTTGATTACACATCACCAATAATGACAGTGTCGTTAGGTCGGCTGTGTTTGTCCATTCCCATCTCACTCTGTCGACTGGTAGGGGACCCGAGAAGTGGACGGGGTGAAAGTTATTACTTGTGATGGCTGAAATGGAGTAGTTGGATTCAATACAGACGCCACAGACCCGCCACCAAAGACCATTAAACACTCCCTATATTCGACCCAAAAATGCACTTCTGTTACCTTCCCATGCTTCCAAGGCACTCATGCCATTCTACCCTTTAAAATACAAATTATGATAAAAAATTATCAACTCCATACAGATTAGAATAGCACAAGGCTAAATGAGGTTAGGATTTCTGTGGTTCTCTATATTTATTTGATGAAAAATAGGTCAGCTATTTTTTAATTATAGGCACTAGTACAATATTTTGAGGTAACATTTAACATAAAACTTATAATGGCTAAGTGCTAGTTTAATATACATCATCTTTCTAGAGAACACATGCAAGATACAGTTATGTCAAAATAATATATATACATATATATATATACATATATCTATACTTTTTGTTGTTTATTATAATCAGTAAAATAAGTGGTGACATTTTTCTCCGCTTTCTCATCATATGACGTCATCCAATATATTTTGTATAAGCAAGGATATCTCATAATAGTCATATTATGAATTATTGCCATTGCCAATATTAACTTTATTACTTATCTACTCATACTTATTTGGACATTTAAATAACAGCCAACAAATATATGCATAATCTACCCCGATATGCAGATGAATAATAAATAAATATCATAAATTATAATAATCAAATAGAACACTGTTGAAATACCAATGACTAAACAAAGAGTCTAACACTACATGATTTTCTGAACGACCTTTATCTGTTAAGGATGAGATACCCTAATAGGCAATAATATTTAAGTCTCTTACTGCTAAACCAGTTCACCTAATACAATATACGTATAATCTCAATGTGTAACACTAGTCTCCTTTGTGTTTCCTTTTCTATGATAGAATGTACTCTTCGTTACTTCCGGTTAGTTTTTTTTTTTTTTTTTTTTTTACAAAGGAATAGTTATTGGTATTGTTGTTTATCGTTTTTACTTATAAGACATTTCCGAACGTCTTTAATAGTTCCACTTATTTAAACATACCTTCAACGGTAAAAATGTTATTTTTTATTTGAAAGTTTTATTATTCAAGACAAAAAAGCAAATTGCCATTTTGAGTCGACTTGGACTATAAACATTATAATTTCAGCAACGATACATGATTTCCTTCATTTGTCACGTTCTCATTTCCCTTTACGATGCATGGGACACTGTATCAGAGAAAAATATAAAAAGATTCTAAAGAGATGGAATTAATAACTAAACATTTGGAGTGACGAAAATGATTTTAACTTTTTTAGGTTGTTGCAAAAATGATGTCGTTTTTGACGTATATATATATATATATATATATATATATATATATATATATATATATATATATATCCGATAAAAACGATATTATTTTCGCAGAAACCTAATAATTACTCATATCACATACATCATAAAATGCTATTGATCTAATGGGTAAGCGTAATTACATTGACATTCACATACAATGTAGAATGTAAATCCGTATAAATCACCATTGTACAATTTTTAGTATTAGGTTCATTCCGTTGTTGACATTTCTATTCCAGAGTTTTTCCCAAGCTTAATTACACATATTTTTCCCAACATCCATATATAAGAGTCGTATTGTATGTTAGTATATTTTTGGTACATTAAGAGAGTAGTTCTTTACTTTCTTCGCACTACAGGAAGATGTGACATAAGGTCGGATATAAGGTGATTCAATCCGGCAGCTAAAAATTAGATTGTTTTCCGAACGGCTTCATCAAATTTTGCGAATATACAAAGGCTTGTGTACTTACAGGAAAGAAGAATTTAGAAAACTGTCCATTTATCGAAAGCCTTCCTCGTGAAACGTCACCAGAATGCATCGACTACAAGTTTACTATTATTTTGACAAATTCATTGTACCATAAAAACACTGAAGTAGATAAGTCTAATCTTACAGATTTTACAAGATTAAGAGATTTATATTATAGCATTGATCATGTTAGTTTTGATCCAAAGCAGTGTCAACATTATTCGTTGATTTGTAAACTTAATCTAAACATACGATTCGTTCTGTCGTCATAGGTGTTTGTGGCCCTACTGTTCTTTCTAGTAGTATGCCCATTAAAATGCGAATACTGTTGACAGCGGTTTGAATTGAGAATCAGACAAATGTAATATACGTTAGAAATCTGATATAGCACACAAACATACATACGCAAAAACACACACACTCATATATATATATATATATATATATATATATATATATATATATATATATATACAGATGTGTCTCTTTTTTCTTTATTTTCTATTGAATTCTTTTTCCCAGAGTTAAATCCGATTTGGGCAAAAGCCAGTTTTTGGTGTCTGGTTCAATGACTTCTAATACTTAGGAGAGTTATTTTCTTATATTTTCGTATTTTTATCGGGACTTGGTTTATTGATTCCATCGTATATTCTAAGAAAATCACACTAGTTTCTTAAAATATCGTAAAAACAATAATAATTTTTGTTGCTTAGCTTTAATAACTTTTATTTTTATGATACTTAATTTGAAATATTGATAAAGGTTCCGGAATTTTGTAAAATCTGATTAACAGGAACATTTAGTTATAATTTAGTGATTATAAACATATATTATTAAGTATATATTAATATAAATTATTCTGAACATTTTAATATTCCGTCTTCCTGCATCTAAGCACAATGCAGTCAAGGTAATTAGTAACTGAGTAAATTATATGAGTTCTCATGATAGAAAATACGAGAGGATTGATAATAATGTATAAAGTAGAGAAAATGCGATTGCAAACAACAACGGTTTATAAAAACAATTTGTTGGTATTAGATTTGAATAGTCTCATATTGTATCCAGTTGGGGAGATTATCCCATTCAATATGTCTCATGAATACAAACGTTGATAGCATGATCTACAGACTTCTCCTTTATGATCTATTAAGCCCAACTGACACTACACGATTTTCTGAACGACCATTATCTGTTAAACTACTTCTTGGTTAATTAACGTTTCAAATTTAGATAAGATAATCAACTTTATCTAAGCATAATAAATGGATGCATTCTTTCAAATAACGTCTTTTTGTCAGATTAACGAAAGAATAATACAAGCCTGGTCCATCATATATGTTGTGTTACTATATTTATAAACGTGTTTGTTCTGTAGGAGTTGGTCACCACTGACAGAGACAGATAGAAGTCAGTGATGTTAGCTGAGAGCTAGCTGGTCTATATGCATGGATGTGTGATTCTTTACTTTAAGATAAATCTCTTGTTTTGATTTATGGAGGTATTCACATGCATACTTCATATCAGAACAATAATTAGTTTACATTAGAAAGTTACACCGAATCAAGTAAAAAGCCAGATACGTCGGTCAAATAGAACTCTACAATGAAGAGACAATAGCCCGAGGAGCTTGAAGCGACAATCCACATCTACAGTATATTGAAGTCTATATAGTACCTCTTGTATTTACTGACTAATAGTTCAAATTTATTTAAAAAATTTTTTTCCTATTTATATTTAAAGTATTAATATAATGTATAACCACGGTTCTTGTAATATGCATACGTATATATATACATATATATATATATACATATATACATACCCACGCATATATATATATATATATATATATATATATTAGACTTTAGTAATTGAATATTTTAGGAATATCCTAACCTAATAAAAAAGTTGAATATTTGAGATAGTGCGAAACTGATTTAATTTATGTGAGAAACTTAATTTAAACTCCGTTAATAAGAATTTTAAATGAATGTAATATTTGACAAAGAATACTTATTGCAAACTAAACATGGTCTTTAATCCATGGGGTTTCAAATAATGGCTCATATCCTCAGAGGAAACAAGTTAGCAAAATAATATCTATAGGCATGCTATACATTACGCCGGTTAGCAAATGAATTAAAAACTACAAATTATGAAAAAAATCATATCCAAATAAAAGCTAATAGTAAAAAAGAAAGCCCAGGCTCGATGATGAAGAATTTACAAACATGGTACAATCCAAAGAAATTGTTGACTATTCAGGTGTATAAATCCACATACAATAATCCAATAGAAATCGTAAAAATCGAAATAGTTTAAATGTAAATACCGAATATATGTTCCAAATGTAAAGATGGCATCTTAAAAATTGTCACTACACGATTTTTCTATTAAAAAAAGATACTAAATAAAAAACAAAATTTCTTGGTCTCTTTACAACCCTACATTGTTTATAACTGACTGTAATCATTACAAAAGTGTTACAAAAAATCTGAGTAGTACAGTATCCAATCTTTTAATATAGCGTGATAATAGACACCCACGAATTTAAGAGAATAACAAGCAGGGTTCTGAACCGATGTACAAATATATAACAATCATCATTAATTACACAAATAAATGATAAATTCAAGATTGTATCAAAGACTTTTGCAGTAAAACTCTCTTGGCAACGTGAAAATAATTATTTTTATGTTAATTTTATTTTTATTTCGGACTATTAGTCTCATCTTTATTAGTTGTTGTTTTTTTTCAACAACTAATAAAGATGAGACTAATAGTCCGAAATAAAAATAAAATTAACATAAAAATGCTCATCTCAAAATATAAAAAAATCCAATTAAGGAATAATATATATATATATATATATGTGAAAATAATTGTTTAGTATGTTGTCAAACTTCTCAAGAATGTAGATATTAAAAAGACAATAACATTCTGATCATAGCATTTAAGAATATCCAGCCCTCGAATATCTATTTTTACAAAACTGGTTAGTTATTAGTTATTACTTAAAGGAGAAATGCTTGGCTTCATAAGTAATTTTCTCGAATCTGTAATGAATAAGTTGTTTATGACACCAGAAAAATAATTTACTAAATGGCAAGACATATAGATTTCGTCGTGTATATCGAATAGTGTTGAACAAGTGTTCATCGATGGGAACATTGCTTTTAAAGCGATAGTTCCTAACATAGCCAATTTCTCATTTATGATTTAGGACAAAGATTTACTTAATAAGTAAAGTAATCATGGAATATATGAGAATGCACTTTCAATCATTAATCCCTTTCTCTATGATAGGGCTCGAAAACCAATGATTAGTGAACAAAAATACGAAGCACATATAATGAATGTCTCAACTACAATTCGATCTTAATAAACGATTGTCCAAATGCTATTCTGAAATTCCTCGATGATAATCTTTGACCTGAAATGGAGGACTTATATCAAATGTTTGGCAAAAATCTCCGAATAGTAGCGTAATACTATTGCTCCAGTACGTATCACACTCTCGATGCAATTCTTAATTTTTATAAGAGCCAGATACACCGTAGAATGTAGTACCTTTGCTACATTCGGGCAGAATGTTATCGGAGCTCCATATCCTGTCTAGGTAGAGTTCCAAACCGGCTTGAAAACCTAGTATATGAAGTCCTGCAACCTTATTTCTACAGAAGAGATTATGCGAGCCTTGCCCTGCGATATCGTTATTTACAAAGTAATAGCTGGTCTTATCTAAAATTTATGATCCCATCATTTCCAAACATTCACAAAATACACTAGTCTACCTACAATAACTATCAACAATTCCTCTTCCTCCCTACATGTGCTTTAGTCTAGGCGTAGATTCCATTAACATATTTTTTAAAAATACCTGCCTGCGAAACTCTTTCCAGCTTACTACGATATGGTCGTTTCTAGATTCAATATATACAAGTTCTTGTTTAACCGTCTCCTTTAATAACACATTTGTACTTTATTTCCACCACTAACGATTGTCCTGGTGGCACATCAATCATTATCCCCGAGTGGCTCTCGAGCCTAGATAAGTGATGAATCACTTGTAAACAAAGACACATGGTGACACAGATTGCGTCAGTTACGAAAGGATTTATAGTGAATATTTTTCTGAAGATCTCTTTTTTTTAATTAGAAGTGGAACATGAGGACAAATGACTTGTTACGTTTAACACATAAAATATTCTCGCTTTTCACCCCGAACATTTGGACCTTCATTTCACCCCGGGTCGAATGAACGCTATCCCCTTCTGACAAACACATTTCATCAGCTCCCAGGTCTGATATTTACTTCAGCCGTGAAAGATAAGCCTTTCATCAAATGTGTGGCTAATGTCGCTGAAAAAAAAAAATTGATAAATACTTACTAGTTACAGTTTAAAGAAGAGTCACTGAAGAATATGGAGAGAAATAGTAAATAAGAAAGAAAAAAAGAAAGAAATGTAAAACGAATGAAAGGAATAGAGAATGTATGAAAGAATAACAGAAAAAAGAAGACAACAAAAAGATTAGAAAACTAAAGATGCATAGAGGGTTGAAAAGGAAGTATCGGTGAAGTAATAGAACCTTAGCAAACGATAACGGAGACATAGATAAAGGAATAGTAAAACCGAAGTAAATAAATGAAATAAAGGATAAAAAGAAAGGCAAGCATATCGAGAAGTCAAAACACTAAACATAAGCTGAAGATGACGAAGAAAACTGGGGAGGATAATGAGTACCAGAAGAAAAGGAAACTGTGCAAAACGCGCCGATGAGAAATAAAACTACAAGACATAATAACAAAAAAGATAGAAAAGGAGATGACGAAAATCCTCACATAATAAACACTTAACGACACTTGAATAAAAAAGTAACGAAATGAAAATGATAACACCAACATTTTAAGAGCTTCATTTATAAACGTTGAAAAAAAAAAGCAAGCAAAGTATAATCAATAAAAAATACAAAACAGAATGAAAAAATAAAACGAAACAAAACTTAGTTCAGTGATTTCCCCAAGGTCGGCCCATTGCCATTGCTTCTCACCAGAATGACCCAGTGAATAGCAGACCGAGTCCATTGTTCTTTCGCTGAAGATGAGGGAACGCATGCCCATAATGGCGACACGTGCTTATTCTCACCTTGTGTCATTAACTGTTTTAAATATGCATAATGCACGCGCCCTTGATTGATAGAGCTCGTCTTAATCGCTGGATGGATTCAAATCAAGCGTAGATAAAAACATACAAACAAAAAAAGGGAATGCAAGAAGCAAGAATAAAGAGGCAAGAAAAGCAGAGAAACAAGCACCTAAATGAAATATGGATGCAAAATGGTTATTGGATGGTTTGGGCGATGTGTTAGACTTTAGCAGTTGTTGGAACTTGGTCATAATTTAGTTACGTTCAATTAAGTTAACGACATTTTAGTCAATCCTGGGATTGGTATGTTTTAACTTTTGTTCTTTTTGTGGGTGTATCTTTCTACTAATTTTTACACCGAACCCGTGCGTTCACTCTGTTGTAATTCAGTTTTCGAATTTTTAACGCTTAAAACATCTGTCTTTTTCTTGCTGAATAAAAGTAATTTTTCTTTCCGTGACAATCACTTACATTATACTCCCTTAATCTTGCGGCGTCTTTGTCAAATATTTGCTTTACAAGATCGATTGATTAGTCTTTGTAATATTAACTAAAACGTTGTATGTCAGTTACAAATTAAGTAAACGTATGTGAATAAAAATAACTTCACATTATACTAAAATAGATACAAGTGAATGTTTGTCACCTAAACTACATGAAATATATTTCAAATTAGAGAATAATAATTACATCCAAAATGGAGAATCTTTTCCCAGTTTGCGAGATTTATATTAGTTAAACTCTACTTTTTACAAATGGATGTTGCTGATAGGCAATTTTACACACAAACATACACACGTACACACCCACACACCCACACATGTATATATATATATATATATATATATATATATATATATATATATATATATGAGAAGAATAAAACATGTATAAATACATTTGAAACCAAAACTCAACGCGAAAATGTTTTTATAAATAAACGGGTTTTTATTTTTAAAGAAAGATATTTCTGAGTAAGACTCCTTTGTCAATCTTTTTTCCACTTCTTCCTCAACATAATGTAGTGGAAGATAGTTCGATGAAGAGTCCATGTGATATTGTTAACTGCGGGGTTTTTATAAAGCCGGATAGATGACGGCTGGTCACGCATTTTGAAAATCTGGGAGTTTTTTTGGTTTATATGCGTTAGAAGAGCTGAGTGAAATTTGAGGAATAAAACATGTATCAATACTTTTGAAGCCGAAACTGCAACGCGAATTTTTTTTATAAATAAATGGGTGTTTATTTATAAAGAAAGATATTTCGGAGTAAGACTCCTTTGTCAATCTTTTTACCCTCTTCTTCCTTGACATAATGTAGTGGATATTAGTTCGATGAAGAGTCCACGTGATGTTGTTAACTGCGGGGTTTTTATGAAGCCGGATAGGTGACGCGCGGTCGCGCATTTTGAAAATTTGAGTAGTTTTTTTTTTATTTATATCCGTTAGAAGCGCTGAGTGAAAATTGAAGAATAAAACATGTATAAATACATTTGAACCAAAACTGCAAGGCGAAGTTTTTATAAGAATAAACGAGTGTTTATTTTTAAAGAAATATATTTCGGAGTAAGACCCATTTGTCAATCCTTTTTTTCCTCTTCTTCCTCGACATAATGTAGTGGAAGGAAGTTGGATGAAGTGTCCACATGATGTTGTTTACTGCGGGATCTTACTCCGAAATATATTTCTTTAAAAATAAACACCCGTTTATTTATTAAAAAAAAATCGCGTTGCAGTTTTCGCTTCAAATATATTTATACACATTTTATTCTTCAAATTTCACTCGGCGCTTCTAACGCCCAAATTTTCAAAATGCGGGACCAGGTCTCACCTATCCGGCTTCATAAAAACCCCGCAGTTAACAACATCACGTGGACTCTTCATTCAACTTCCTTCCACTACATTATGTCGAGGAAGAAGAGAAAAAAAGATTGACAAAGGAGTCTTACTCCGAAATATATTTCTTTAAAAATAAACACCGTTTTTTTATAAAATAATTTTCGCGTTGAGTTTTGGTTTCAAATGTATTTATACATGTTTTATTCTTCAAATTTCACTCAGCGCTTCTTACGAATATAAACAGGAAAAAACTACCCAAATTTTCAAAATGCTCGACCACGCGTCACCTATCCGGCTTCATAAAAATCCCGAAGATATCAACATCACGTGGACTCTTCATCGAACTACCTTCCACTACATTATGTCGAGGAAGAAGAGGGGAAAAGAGATTGACAAAAGTGTCTTACTCCGATATATATTTTTTTAACAATAAACACCCGTTTATTTATAAAAAAAAATTCGCGTTGCAGTTTTGGCTTAAAATGTATTTATACATGTTTTATTCTTAAAATTTCACTCAGCGCTTCTAACGGATATAAACATAAAAAAAACTACTCTCTCTCTCTCTCTCTCTCTATATATATATATATATATATATATATATATATATATATATATATATATATACTAGTGAGGGAACTCGGCGTTGTCCGGGTGTTTTGAGGTGTGTGTGGTGTTAAATAACATAAAAAAGAACTCGGGGGAGGGTAGGATCGAACCCGAAGCCCTGAGGCGAAGCTTTAAAATAAAATCGGCCAGCCAGAACGAGTTAGTGAAAGATGTTTGAATTTATTTAAGAATGAAATTGACAGGTGCGCCGCCGCCGCCGCCGCCGCCGACGACGACGACGACGACGTAGGTTTGTTTGTCATAAGCGAAGTAAAAAAAGAAAATATCGTTAACACTTAAGTGGGGGAAAAACACAAAAAAACTAACGTTAAGCAAACGAACGATGAAACCAGAAAAACGAACACGTGAAAAATGGCTTCAATAAGCTTGTTTCGATATTAAAATTTAAAAAAAATCGGTGGGTCCCCGGTGTTTTTGTGTGGCGCTAATAATAAGCGAAGTAAAAAAAAAAAACAGAAAAACGAAACCCTGGTTCAATATTTAAATTATTAAAATCGAAAAAAAAACAAAAACATCTCACACCACGATTCGAACCCAAAACGTTTAGATAATGAATCAAGGCCTTAAGCAACAGAGCTTACGCGACGTACATTAAACTTGTTCGGTTTTTCAACTATTGAAAGTAAATCAGGTCACGACGTCATCTGACGTATGCGTAGAATCGGTTATTGTCACGAGATAACCATTTTTGCCTCCCCCCCTGTCGAAAATTGTCGATTTTGGGGTGAAAAAGTTAACGTTTTTGGCCAATTTTTCGATATATTTCGAGGAAAGGATGGCGATTCGATGTGATACCGAGTTTGTAAATTTTCGTCTCGTCTGTCGAAAGTTTTTAGCAGACATCCAAACATACACACATACATGATGATTGCAACGTCTTGTCAGACGAGTGCCACTCCCTCAGACATTTAAAATCCATGAGTCCAAATGTCTGAGGGAGTATCTATACAAATATGATGTTACAGAGTATTAGCTTTGTACGACAGCTAAGTCTCTCTCTCGGTTCAAAATGATGAGATCCAGCAACAAGCAAGAGCAAGATAGCCAGCAATAAATTAAACTGCATACCAGCTTAATGCGGGTACTGGTCTCCCGCTTTATGGTTTTTAAATCAGAGATTTGCTTCTCCTAGAAAGGTTGCCTTCACCACGGCTTACGGGAACCCTCTCCACTCCAATACACATTTACACACATAAATATACACTGTGCTAGTTGGCTGTTGACCCAGAAAAAGAGTTCATTCGCCCTTTGGAAGGTCTTGTTTTTAATCCTTCAGGGAGACTAGCCGCCCTCCTCACCAAACAAGTCTGGTGGGGGAACCAGTTTAGTCGCCGGTGACCCGACCATGAGGCAGGTAGTACTGGGTTACATGGCACCAGTAGCATATGACATGACCTGATACACATAAATACATACATTTACGTTTATATATATATATATATATATAAATATATATATATATATATATATATATATATATATATATATATATAAATGCGAAAACGCAGCATTTCAACATTCTGCCGGTTAATATTCTGTCTGACCCTGAACGCCCACTGAAATTATATCCCTAGCTACTTACTTCTTTGTTTTCATGCGTTAGTCACCGATTGCCTCGAGGGAAAATGCAAGCCTACGAAGCGAAGGATGGCTTTGTGATGGGTTGCGAATCTCCCGACCTTCAGTGATTATCAATTTCTTCATTGATGATTGCATAAGTATAAAAGATTAGTTCTTGTAGGTGGTTAAATAATAGTTATATATGTCTAATTTGTAAGCTGAACCTGTTTTCAAATAAAATGTAGTAGACCTTTTGTATTTCAATGGTAATAATGTTAGATTTAGTTAGTAATAGGTAACAGCTCCTTGACTATCTCGCATTAATATTTTATTATAATTTTTCATTACACACACACACACACACTCACACACCCACATATATATATATATGTGTGTGTATGTGTGTGTGTAGACAATATTTAACAACATGCCAAGAAATTGATTGACTAAAATAAGAACTAAATTTAAAAACTGAGGGAAAAACGGAATATCTGCCCTTATACAAAAATGCAAGTTTATTTTGGTGTCTTTACCCCCCCCTACACATTTTTTGTTGATGAGGAGACTTTGTTTAAAGATAAAAAAACATCTTTGTATCAAAGTATTGTTCAAGAGATACTGGATATTTCAATAAACATAGTTTACGAAGCGATCGTACAAACTATTGATTTTGTTTGATTTTTTTCCTTTTGAAATTGATTTTCATTTAAAACATTATGAATCATTTTACTCAATATATATATATATATATATATATATATATATATATATATATATATATATATATATATATATATATATATAGTCAGATTTAAATGAACTTCCGAACAGAGTAACAGGGTTTTATTCTTAAGAATTGTAAAATCATTTTCTTCGAGTTAAAGGATTCTATCTAAAACACATATATAAATACAATTCAAAGGAAAAGAAAAAAAGAAAACGATAACAACAACTATCGCTCATGATGATAATCGGACGCACCGATGGAAATCTCTTGAGACGAATATGGCTGAACAACAACATTTGGGCGCCATTCTATACATCGCCTGCTGAAATAAAAAAAAAATACCGCTCGGTGAATAGATAAATGTCCACAAACATCGGAAAAATAACTTTGTCGTGTTTAATCGGACGTGCTTGAATAATGACTTGCTGCCAAATGATATACACACACACACACACACACGCATATATATATATATATATATATATATATATATATAAATATATATATATATATAGAGAGAGAGAGTGTGAGAGAATATATATACTTATTTTCTACATCCGAACCAACGTCGTAGCCTACAAGAGCCAAGTAGGCCAACAAACCGGAAGCGCAGGACTCGATTTTCGCCTTCATTTGGGCTCATCAGTTAGACATATCCGCGCTCAGGATTTAAAACCCGAACTTCCTACATGCTACCAAGTGAACAAACACGCCACACACACAAGAATGTCTTTTAACTTACACAGATCAAGCAAACCCGCCGCACAGATCCGACAGTGGAAAGAACCTTCCTCATATCGAACAAGGGACGAGGTATCAAACCAACTTTAACCCAAAGCGACGTCTCACCAGTAGTAATTTTATATACTCGAAAGGACGATGTGACCCCAACAAGCTAACCTTACCAGTAATCAATAGAATGTTCAGAAAATGTGAGAGAATATATATAATTATTTTCGACAGCCGAACCAACGTCATAGCCCATAAGAGTCAAGAAAGCCAAGAAACCGATAGTCCAAGACTCGAGTTTCGCCCTCATTTGGGCCCACCAGTTAGACATATTCGCACTCAGGATTTTAAAGCCTAACCTCCTTTATGCTAGGCGAGCACTCTACTAACTGAGCAAACACGCCACACACAAAGAATATCTATTAACTTACACAGATCAAGCAAACCCGCCGCACAGATCCGACAGTGGAAAGAACCTTCCTCATATCGAACAAGGGACGAGGTATCAAACACGCTTTAACCCAAAGCGACGTCTCACCAGTAGTAATTTTATATACTCGAAAGGACGATGTCACCCCAACAAGCTAACCTTACGAGTAATCAATAGAATGTTCAGGAAGTGTGAGAGAATATATATATATATATATATATATATATATATATATATATATAATTATTTTCTATTATGTTCTACAATTCCTACTGAACGCGGATATGTCTTACTGATCAGCCCATCCGAGGGCGAAACTCAAATCTGTGACATCCAGTTTGTTGGCTTTCTTGGCTATTGTGGGCTCCGACGTTGGTTCTGCTGTGGAAAATAATTATATATATATATATATATATATATATATATATATATATATATATATATATATCCTTGCAATTCTACCCGGCTTTGCTTGGGCCCTATGTATTGTTCATAAGGTTATGTGCATATGTATATATTAAAAATTGTGAATATGTAATGCCTTTCTCTATAAAAGTCTCCCTTTACAACCATGGAGAAAAGACAGACAGACATGTTCACTTTTATAGATATATAAGTAGATAGATTGGATGCAATATATAGTAATTGTTTAAAAAGTATTAAAAAAAAAGACTCATGCGCCACCACCGAGAATCGAAACCAAAATGTTCAGCTCACGATTTATTTTGCCTCTGCCGTCAATGTATGGGCTATGAAAACGTGTTTACTAAAAAAAAGGCTAAAAATTAAGTCATGAACGAATAGCTACTACGTCATGCATTCGTAATGCCGACGTTCGACCTTAACCTGGCAAATTTCATTCTTTTTTTAATTTTAACACTTTCGCACCGATTTTTCCTGGCTAAAACACAAATGTAAAGTTTTGCATGGATTCAAATACCTTATATATGAAATTTCATGTCTGTAGACCAAAAACTCATGGAGAAGTTTGGTAGGTAAAATTTGTTAAACAAAAATATATACGTATACATGAATATATATGGAAACAATTTTGTGTTTACTATAAAGTTTTTACGCAAATATTATGCAAGTATAAATCATGTAGAATATTGCATGAATATAAGTAAACGTAATAGTTAACCAAAAATGATTATCCCATGAGAAAACCGAAACAACTATTACAAACAGACAGACATACAGACACACAGACACACATATCTATAAAAGTGAACGTGTATGTGTATCTGTGTGCCTGTCTATCTGTCTGTCTATGTGTCTGTGTATATTTTCCTACGCAATAACTCTGTCTATTCTTCGTCTACAGACTCGAAGTTTGACATACAGGGTACTGAGATTTGGGAAAATCGATGTGATCGGCTTTTCGCCAGAAATTTGGCGATTAAGGGCTCAAAGTTCAACGATTTGACCTTTGAGAACTCTACCAAACTCCTCCTACAATTATGAATCTAAACACTTGAAAGTTTAGATATAGGTTCCTTGGACATGGATCTAACTTAATAACTTGATTTGAGCCCACACAATAAATTTTAAGGGGTCATAATAGGAGTCAAAGTTTTTAAAAAATGACCGTTTTTTTTGCTCAGCATACACCTCCAAACACCCGGGCAACGCCGGGCACCCATGCTTGTAGATATACAAAACTGAACGTATCTGTGTGTGCGTATGCACATTTCCCTACGCAATAGATTTGCCAATTTTTAGTCTACAAACTGGAAATTTGATATGCAGGATACTGAACTTTGGGAAAATTTGCGTGATTCGTTTTCGGCCAGAAATTTTGCTATTAAGGGGTCAAAATTCAACGATTTTACCTTTGAGAACTCTACCAAACTTCTCTGCCAATTTTGGGTCTAAACACTTTTAAATTTTATATATAGGTTCCTTGGACATGGATCTAACTTAATAACTTGATTTAAGCCCGAAACTATAAAGGTTTAGGGTCATAAAAGGGGTAAAAGTTTTTAAAAACTTGACTACTGCGGTTTCTAACAAATTACTCAGCCACTTTCTGGTCTAAACATTTGAAATTTTACATAAAGGTTATTCAGATATAGGGCACTGTTTTTTGCTGTCGTTAACACATTTTGTTTATATTTTCCATAGTGATCGGTGATAAATAGGTTTTTGTAACTGCAGCAATAATGGTTTAATCAACATATATATATATATATATATATATATATATATATATATATATATATATATATATATATATATATATACTAGCTGTACCCGGCCACACGTTGCTGTGGCTCAGTTTGTTAAAAATGAAACGTATTCCTCAAGAAAACATTTGAAATTTTACATAAAGGTTATTCAGATATAGGGCAAGCTTTTTAATCGGCTGTGGTCGAAAGTTTTGTGGTACCAATATAAAAATGTATGTATGTATGTATGTTTGCATGTGTGCCTAAAACATTCGACAAAGGCAATGGATTTTTACAAGATCTTTTCAGACGACAAATATCGAAAAATTGGCTAAAAATATTAATATCTTAACCTTCAACTGGGAGGTCGCTTTTTTCGCCGATATTTTTAAAAGTCATCCTCTCCTATCTATTGTCTAGCCTTAATTAAAACCTACGTCACTTTCGGTTTGGCGGTTGTCGTAAAGATAAAGACGTCAGTTTTTTCGTCCTTCGCGTACGGGTTCGAACCTGCCTTTCTACTACCACTTTTTTTCTGCTCAACACACACATCCGAATACCTGGGCAACGCCGGGCTTAAACGCTAGTATATATATATATATATATATATATATATATATATATATATTACACCTCCTACAATCCAGTCCGATGACTACTTTGAAACATCACTGATGATGCTGTGACTTATGCGTGATTTGTTTGTGGACAGAGTTGCGTAATCTACAAGGCACACTTTTCCTGAATTGGAACTGTTAAATACCAGTGGCCTGTACAAATGTAGTATAACTGGAAACAATGTTTATATAAATAAAGAGTACATAAAACACCTGCAATTTCGAATGGTTAACCGCCTGCTGCTGGCCAGGCTCATCGTTGCTTAACTTCAAATATATGATGGGAATGTGCGTGACAATATGATTATACCGTATGGCCTCTTTTCGAATATGTTTCTTTCATTTTCTTACATTTTCATAACACACACACGCACACACACATGCACACACACACACACAAACACACATATATATGCACTCTTTGTTTTTTACATAAGCAGTAATATATTGCTACACGGTTTTTTTCTAGTCTTCTATTACATCTATCACGATCTTTAATCCTCATCCTCTCCCATTCATTTCTACATCTCAGCAGAGACTTATATCTCTACCGTATTGTGTCTTATTTACATACAACCAAATCTTATTTTTTTTAAAATTGGATGGAACCTCCTGATATAAACTCCCTATTTATAAAGACCAGACATATTCGTTCACGTTAGTCTAATTATAATTGATGCATGATATATGTTAATAAAGTCAAATTTTGTAAGATTATTTCTTACTAGCGGGGGTACCCGGCGTTGCCCGAGTGTTTGTTTCCGGGACGGAGGGGGAGTTTTAAAAAATGTTATGGTAGGTAAGTTGGAAGGATCAAACCCGGAGTCATGAGTACAAGTAGGAAAATAAAGTGTGAAAAAAAAAAACAACATCTGCAACGTTAACAGTTCGGCCACCAAGAAAAGTCCATTCCAGTTGTTCAGGGGAAAAAAAAAACGACTACGGTAGGTCGGCGTGAACGTGAAAATATAATGTGAATTGTCCATCACGCTAACCACTACGCCACAGAGCACTGCAGCTTAGTTTAGTGATTTTAAATAACTTCACATGAAAGAACTACGAAGCCAAACCGGTGTTCTCTTCTCAACTGTTCCTTGTGAACGATCCCCAAACGGTGTTAAGTGGTGGTAGGGGGAGGAGGAATTTATTAGAGAGAAAATATTTTACCACTTCCATTGATCTTAACCGATTTTGGCCGTGACTTCTCAGCAGAAAAATATAGAAATCTAAGATTATCGAGGAATTTGAGAAATAATAAGCCTATAACACACCTCAGATATTGTTCTGCCGTTTGTGCATATTATATTTGCATGAAATATCTTGATTTTTAATCCTATTAAAGTCAAAATGAGTTCATTTTATTTATATAGAGAAGATTATCTACCTATATACCTAGAAAAGTAAAATTGTGTGTGTGTGTCTGTGTGTGTACATTTCCGTACCAAACTACTTAGTCAATTTTCAGTCTAAAGTCTCGAGATTCGACAAAAGGGGTATTGAGATTTGGAAAAATCTTTTTAATTAATTTTCCACCAGAAATTTGACGGTCAAGGGGTCAAAGTTCAACGATTTTACCTTTGAAAACTCTACCAAACACCTTCAACAATTTTGTATATAAACACTTGACATTTTAGATGTAGGTTACCTGGACATAAATCAAAATTTTTAATACGATTTGAGCCGAAAACAATAAATGTTAAGATGTCAAAATTGGAGGAAAACTTTTTAAAAAATTACATATGTGGTCTCTACCAAATTACTAAGCCAATTTTTGTCTAACATTTGAAATTTTTCATAAAGTGTACTCAGACAAAGGGCAAGCTTTCAAATCGTTTTTTGGCCGAAGATTTGGCTGCCAAAGGGTCAAAACCTAAAAGATTTGATTTTTGCAGTCTCTAGCAAACCATTTAGCCAATTTTGGGCCTAAACATCTGAAATTTTACATAAAGGGTATTCAGACATGTAGCAGGCTTTTTGATCAGTTTTTGAGCGAAAATCTGATTGCTAAAATGTCAATGTTTACAGAGTTGCCTTTTCAGACTCTACCAAACTCCTCCGCTAATTTTGGGTCTAAACCCTTCATATATTTGGTGTAGCTCACCTGGGCAGGAGTCAAACTGTTTGATATATATATATATATATATATATATATATATATATATATATATATATATATATATATATATATATATATATATATATATATATACATAAAGTTATGAACATAACGCCCGAGCCGGACTGAACTGCTAGTATTCTAAAAATTCTGATGAAAATCGGGTTTATTGTCTTACTATAATTATTAACTTACGAAATCCCACATTTGCGATGCTATTGCCACTCTTTAGGTTTAATGTAGAGATACATCGTACCGACGTCGCGAAAAGGGATCATTCATAAAAACGAATATACAAGTATAACTCATTGTTATGGGTTTTTCTTGAATAGTGTCTTCGATTACAGAACTGCCGGACTAAAATAACCGTGGGGAAAAAACTATACAAAATGATGTATTTGTGAAATGGGTAGTTGAATATGATGAACACTTTATATGTATGAGACCGATGATTTTGGACGATCGTTTTTATAACCACAAATCATGGTGGGAAATCAATGAAAAGCTTCTAAAGTTACTATAAAAATTGTCGACTTTTGGATTCAACCAGTTCGCCGCCATCTTTGTTACTGGCAATTACACTCAGGATCTGAGCTGAACTGCATTGCTTCTTCGCCGCCATCTTTGTTACTGGCAATTACACTCAAGATCGTACTACACTGTTTCTTCGCCGCCATCTCTGTTGAACATAATGTCTCAACACTTAACATTTTTATATGTAATCTTTGATGATCTCATTATTTATAATTAGCGTGAAACATAATGCCGTTAATTTCAACCTGTACAATAGCCAAATATGTTCTAACATTAAGATTGCTACATCTGTATATTAATTTAGAGTCTTGGCAGGAGAAAAAAAAAGTCTTCTAAATGTAGTTCGTGACGACATTTTCACCTCACTTTCTCTTTCTCACCGAAGGGACGTTGCAAGTTTCACTGCTCTATCCGTATTTTAATGGTAGTTGCTTGACTGAACTTCTATGGTTTTTCATGAAAATCATTCATAATACTCGCTTACCTACAACAATTTTCAACGATGTCCATTAATCTCTATATGTGCCTAAAGGCAAACTAAATTCATAAGCAATGTTTTTTTTTAGAATTGTTCGTCTGTGAAACACGATACCGTGTGGTTACTTTCCCACTAGTTACAATATGTTCATTTACAAGTTTAATGTAAATAAGCCCCTGCTGAGCCGCCTACTTACATAATTAAACCTTACTTAATTTCCAACATTACCGTTGTCTCACTGTTTATCCACCACTTATAAACGTTTATTCTTGTGAGGCGTTTAGGCATTAATTAGCAGTGACTACCTAGTAAATCAGATATACAAGCAAAAGTATGTGCATCAATGATGACCTAGATCATATGGCAAAGATATACAGTAAGTTAGTATATAATTATAGACCGTCACAAGGTATATTTTCTAACAAATGATTGATGTTGTTTACAGTGTTATTTAAATTTAATATGAGAAATGCATTTTACAATTCCGACTTAAACTAATCAAAACTTAATCATCTTGTTAATGTTGCAAGTATTCAACCGTTAGAAAGATTCACAAAATAATTTCTTATTTATAATGTTTTGCTTTCTAATTTGGTGAAAATAATTTTAATGGCGGCTTGGTTTTGTGTGTTATGTTGATGTAACATAAAAAAGAAAATTCTCATTAGTTTCTTCTTTTGATATGACAGAACAAAACGTTGCAAAAACGTTTCCAATTTAGTAGTATTTACAATGAGAATTGTTCATAGTTTGGATACTTCCATTGCATTTTCATTGATTGATATTGAAAGTAATGTCGATGCATCTATGGAAATAAGAATCTAGGTAAACACATATTCAAGATGTAATAAAAGAGAAAAGAATAAAATAAAAGTTAAATATCTATTCGGTTGTAAAACTGATATAAGCCGAGGTTATCAACAAATACATATCTGATATGTGTGTGCACTGCTAACGACCTATAAGAAGATAATTCGCTGCCGTATCGATAAGGATGTTGTCAAATCATCGCTAGAAACAATTCTCATTCGGGGAAAAAATAATTATATATTTTCACTTTTTGCTGAATGCAGTTTTGAAATTGGATTTTCCTGATCAAAGGCTAGTTCATTGAAATGCTCGATTTTTTCTTGTATAATACTTTCCGCTTTAAATCTGATTACACAACAAACAAATATTGATAGATAAGTTAAAGCAAGAAATAATGAACTTTTTTAAATAAGGGCACTAAAGAAAGAGATTTTGTGTTCAATTACGGAATAAATCGTCAAAATCTACCATAAAAGAACCAATATTTAGAATTATATCTACTTATCTCTCTCTCTCTCTCTCTCTCTATTTATATATATATATATATATATATATATATATATATCGCATTTTCTGCTATCTGAAAAAAATGAAGTCCTAATTTTATCACCCTGTTAGATGGGAAAAATGTAAATAAAACGAGCAATTTAGCGTTTTCGTTCATTTCAAATACCTTAGTTTTTTTTTTCAAAATGGCGGGCATCAAAACAAAAAAATTAATCGTGGAAACCGAGAAATTTTGCTTTATGTTTGGGAAATTATGTTATGTGACAAAAATTGGATGCGACGCCTTCATTGTATGTCTGAAAAAGTGCTGTTCATTGGCCAAGATATTTCTCGCTGTTTTTTTTTTTTAATTTGTATTTTTCATTTTGTATTATTTTTCTTTTCTTACTAATACCTTTTTTGGTTTGTTTTTATTTCACGCTATTACATACGCGCGTTTCTTTTATTCTTCGCGAAAGCTAGTTATTTCTTTTGATTTAACGTTAAGCGCTAATCTGAGAGAAAAAAGTTTAATGAAACGTAAACCTCTTTGTGCTCCAACCTTTCCCTTAAAATTATTCGATCATTCCATTTATAAACGCACTTAAATATCACAATACACAGATACATGAATACATTCATAATATTTCCCAATGCATGAATATATATATATATATACGTGTGTGTGTGTGTGTGTGTGCGTGTGTGTATGTGTATTTGCATGCGTAGACATGTCTGCAAAGATATAGTTATCCATTATGTACGAATAAATCAATTATTCATTACATATAGCAATATATATTACCTTACATATAATTTTGCAATAATATTTAGCGACATATATGTGTGTATACATGCATATATGTATCCACATTTACATCTATGCAAGCTTGTATTTAGATGTGTCATGTATGTATACAAGATCAGTACATATTAATATGTATTTTATTACAAGTATTCAATCATATTTAACCATTTTCTAATGAACGTTTTCTAACATAAAATTATCATTCAGTTTTAAATGTTTTCACTGAAGTGAACATGACAAACGTAATATACACCGAAAATATAATGCATACATACATGTATATATGGGCAGCAATCATTATATATATGAACATTATGTCAATCAACATGTAAATGTTATGCATATGTATATATTTATATTATACAATCAATTAATATATATATATATATGCATATGCCTATATATATGTGTGTGTGTGTGTGTGCGTATTATATTAGGCATAGAAGCTTTATATTTATCATATAATGTAAATTGTATATAATATTCGTGTATTCTTTTATTTGTTTTAAAAGATATTTGATTTGTTTCCACCCGAAATATACGCGCTCATAAACCCGCTCAGAAACCATCAAATGCGTATATTATATAAATATTATCTTCCATACGAAAATTTCAAAGAATCTAGTATATTGCAAATATTATTTATTTTTCATATGTCATCTCTCATAATACATTTGGGTTTTTTTCTACGATGTTCTGTGATATAGATAACAAACTTTTATTAGAAATCTTTAGCAAGAATTAAAACGTCAACCAATAACTAAATCAAGAAATAATGTATTTTTCATTAATCACTGCACTTTACTGTTTCTGATATTCTAACAGTTGTTGGTGATTTGTACGGTTTTCCGGCAAAGCAACTGCTATGTGGTTTTATTACTCTGACCCAGGATAAAGTTGGGATGTATAATCTACGCCAAAATCAAAAACATAAGAACTGACCACTGAAAGTGGTTTTAGTCGATAATTACGACTTTGAAAAATATATCTGCGCTAATTAACGGCGTTGTTTTCATTCGTTTTTAACGAAGTTTATTATTTCCACCCAAAAAATGTGCAAATAATAAGGAGAATTAGTCCAATATATTAATTCTGATTCTAATTAGATTCGTCCTCTTCAATTAGTTAAATAACCGTGTGCATGTGTACTCAAGATCTGATTAATATTAGTTAATATCGGTACCCGCTTATTGGCATTTCCCAGTGGAAGCGTGCCTCCCCCCGCGAAAAAAGGAAAGGACGATTATTGTTGTAGTTGTTGTTGTTGACACCACCCACTTCGATATGGATATTGAGAAAGCCCCAGTCATTAAATTAAGCAGCAAATTATGGGAGCATCAACTTGAAATAACAGTTCAAAATGACTTATATACCATACATTACGACTGTTGTGTAGCGGGTAGCAGGGTTGTGGAACATATATAACGGGGTACATGCATAACGGGGTACATGTATAACGGGGTACATGTATAACGGGTTACATATAATACACGGATGACGATGACAATTCCGATGGGAACATATTTATACATAGTACATCATGACGACGACTGTGAAAATTCTTGTAGGTTTCATATTAATACGAACTGGAGAGATGTATGAAGCAAGTTCTTAACACAGAGAAGGGGAGATACATAATCTTCGAAGGGTTACACAATGTTCATTATAAGATGCTAAAACACATTTACCTTTTGTTCGTGATAAAGGATGACACAAGGCAACAGTTACAACATGAGAATTTCTTTATCCGTCTTTCGGCCGGTCGATGACGTCAGGAATTAAAACTTGGATCTACATGGTCAATATTCTACTCTTCGCCTCTAAGGGCCTCTCCTCTCCAACTGACTATGTCAACTCTTGGCTGACTAATTGTTTTAACTCCGAACCCATAGAATTCTATATTGAGAAATGCCATTTGTTTATGACGTCAGAAGTGTGTTTTCAAACATGACTAATTTCACGTAACTTTACATATGTTTGTCCAAACACACTTTTGCCAAACAAATGAATCCTCCATTATAATATCTAACATATTTTCAAACAATACATTTTTAATTTGCATTGTCCATTCTTTCACTGACATTTTTAATATTCAGATATTTGAGAGAATTAACAATAGATTTGATTTCTAACATTCAATTTCTTAACCTTGCCGACAGGGTGCGATTCTAAGCTTACCCTTATCACAGTCTCACTTATCCATGTAACACGAACACGTACTCCGTATAGCCACCTTCCTTGGAAATGCTGCTGTGAAACCTGACATAGTTATATGGAATAAGTCAGAGAGTGTTTCAACTTTGGTTGAATTGAATATTTCTAATGATGGAATTTTGAAGAGCTGAAAGAGAGAAACAGATCAAATATCAAGGTCTCATGTATGATATGAAAAGAAACTGGAATCTTAGAGAGATATCAATCATACCAGTTATTATAGGTGCCACAGGGCTTATGAAAAGAGTCTGAAGTCGTACCTTACTAATATTCCTGGAGAACCAAGTGCAAAAGAGATCCAGACAATTGCACGTAAGGGGGAAACGAGGATACTAAAAGTAGCTTTCGGTTTGTTTCAATAAAAAGCAGAGCAATGTTGGCAGCTGGTTTGGCTGCCTCATGCCCAGCGTTACAATCTTCAAAGGATTTTTTTTAAGTAGAAAGCCTTGTAATATTTTGATTTTGTTGATTTCGAATGAAAACAGTTTCCCGTATTAATCAAATGTTCGAATTCAGAATAGTTGTAATGTTTTCTGTCAGGTAGTTGATAGTTCCTTAAAAATGATGATGATGATGATGATGATGATGATGATGATGATGATGATGACGATGGTGGTGGTGGTGGTGATAACGATTTCTTTTTATATTCTACATAAGTGTGTTTTCTTTTCAAAAAGTGTATTAGAAACTGAGATGTATTCAAAAAATATTTTTTCAATAATACAATACTTGAATAAAAGCTTACATCGAAAACAAATTATGATGTGTCGAATAAATCGAGCTACAGACATTAGAAAAAAGTGTTTCAACGGGGTGCATTGCTCGAATCGAACCGAAGCACTGCTCGAAATAATTGCGGCATATCTCTCTGACTGTAGAATATTTCAGTTTTATTAGAAAAGCCTACGATTGGGGTTTACTTACATTTGAAGTACGGAATAAGCCATGAGAGATACTAGAGTAAAATATTTTTTAAAGACATATATTTTAATAGCAAAAAATAAAAGTACGAAATTTTTATTTACATCGTATCGAACAGCTGAACCTGTATGGGTATACACAATCTTGCGAAGTAAGGTTTATTTAATGACCGTAATAACGTCGAAACGTTTTTTTTTTCATATCGTAACGAATCAATGATCCTAGGAAGAAAAAGAAACTCTAAAACGGTTTACCTCATGTTATCGTTCTAATTATTCAATTGTATTTAAATAATAGCGTATTTCATCAGGTGAAAGCAGTTATTTAATAGAAACTATGTTTTTGTTTTGCTTAGTAGAACGTAAGGACTCTTGCTTTGGATATGTTTCGCAGATATTTATACAAAATCTACATTATAGGATTGCTTGTGTTATGAAATACGACATATTTTTAATTATAATTCAATTAATGAAGTAAGTGTGTAATACGATCAGAAAAAATATTCAGTTACTATTAATTCGATGTTCCCTTGCTATTTACATCATGTACGTTAAAAATAATTCTAATGAATTTCAACTGCATTTGTACGTAGCATTATGATAAAAAACTATTTGTAAGATATAAATATGTTCATATTTCGATGAATAAACGGTAAATATAAAACCGACTACGATAAATAAATGTGTCCACATTTATTGATAACCTAAGTTACTATTGTGTACGTTATGAGTGAAAACTAGCGTAATAATTACATTTTTAAACTGCATTACATATGCAGGTTAAAAATATTAAAATTACGGCAGTTTTCATTCTTATTGAAAAACCTACGATTGTGCTTGACTTACATTTGAAATTCGGGATAAACCATGAAAGGTAGCACAATAAAATATTTTTAAGGGCAAGTATGGATTTTAATAGCGAGATTAAATTATGAAATTCGCATTGAAATCGTATCTAACAGCTGAACATGCATGGGTATACAAACTGTTGAAAAAACGAATATAACGAAGAAAATAAATTTTAAGGCAAATAATGTAGTGCATTGATTAAAAAAAGTATGTCTGATCCGGACAAATATCGTTTTATCAGCTGCAATGTTATAATATGAGTCAAAAACCTGGGATATGACCAAGTTTTCTTCACATATTGTGTGTATCGATAATATGATGTTTAGATAAAAAACAAACAAAAATATGCTGTAGGCTAAACTTATTCATCGTTATTAATGGCTAAAATAACATATACGCTCTCATCTATCACACTTGGAAATTAAATTAAACTAAAAATATTAGATATCCAGGTTCACTATGGATAACAACATATAATATAAAGCAAACAATAAGTAACACTCAGGTAGGTATGCGGATGTACATTAGAGAACATAACAGAAGGGAAACAAGGGAACAAACAGCAAAAAAAGTAAAATTGTAACGACTTGAAAACATTCGGATAAGACATTGTGATGATATGTCCAGCACATTGTCGCGCGGCCCGTGGAAATCCCAGGGAATGAAAAATATATCTAATCTGCAAATATGATTTGCTAAAACTTATATTTTCTGAATAGCACAAAAAACATTGGGGGACAGAGAAAAAAAAACAATAACCAGCAGTAAATATGAACTACGAATCATATTGTAAAAGAGAAACTATAATTGACCACTTCAGTTTAGCAGCTCGTGGAAGATAATTTTCTTTGGTTTTTTTTCTTTGCCTCTTTTTAAGAAACGTTTTGATGATTTCTTTCCTTTTTCTTTTTCTTTGTTTTTTTTTTTTGGTGAGGAACTGTTGCACGTCGACATTACTACGAGTATTGTTTAAAAAATCCCTACAACAGACACAACTATCATTATTATTATTATTATTATTATTATTATTATTATTGTTGTTGTTGTTGTTGTTGTTGATCTTGCTGTTGTTAATGCAGTCCTTATCATCATCATCGTTATTATTATTATTATTATTATTATTATTATTATTATTATTATTATTATTATTATTATTATTATTCGAAAACGAGGCTATATAAAATGGAGGTTACTCGCATATTCTTGTTTAGGCTTGTAAGGTTTACCTTTTAAAAGGTACATATCGGTTATTTTTTGAAGTTTTCAAAACTTTATTTTTCAGGGCGTAACGTATAGATTAAAGCACACACAGAATATTAAATAAATAAAACTATGTTCTTCTGATACTATATTTTATGTTTTATTCTCAGTAAACGACTGGATCCTTGTCGACCGAAGCAATTTATATCAGGATCCCATACGAGAGATTCTATTTGTGGGGGCGATCGATATTCCTCACGTTAACAATTAACGTGCAGCCGTATTGCAATAAGTAATTTAAGCATGCGTTAATGTTTTAAAGCGATGAATAAGGATGACAAAACAATTACGTCCTATACATAAATTTGTAGAATAATAAATTACTCTAAAATTGTTATACTTTAAAACTGACTTTTCGTGGACCTGAGTCCGGGAAGAAAGTGTTCAGACTTATTAATGCTTTACGTAAAGTTCCTACGTAATCATCCTTTTAAACATGAATATATTGAATGTGAACTTTATTATTAGAAAACACATTAAAACAATAGCTGTACAGTAATCGACCGGTTTTTCCTGGCTGATTTCAACGAAAATGTAAATATATTTTCTTAGTCATGGGCGTTGATTCCTCGACACCCTAAGTGCTTAAAAGGTTTAATAGCTTCGAGGCTTTTACACTAAGATCATTGTAATGACACATAACAAAAAGTATAGCTATTAAGGAGTGCAAACGTTCATTTATACAAAGTATCATAAGACATAAAGTTTTTTCCAGTTTTATGCCCATTTCTCTAGTGTATATATATATATATATACATATATATATATATATATGCGTGTGTGTTTGTGTGTATTTGTGTATAAGTGATGTATGTAAATGTATTTGGTTATGTGTCTGTGGTTGTGTCCCTAAAGACACCGTGCGGATTCTAATCTAGGTGTTTTATTGGGGTAAATTTCGTACTATTTTCTGACTTCACTCCGTAAAGCTTCAATTGCGTACTTGGATAGGTTTGAATCGCTTTAAAGTCCCTACCGTAATTGAAACATCTCGATCGACACTGTCCGGAAGCTGTGTGTCCCTACGGGGGAGCTGTCGACCTCAACACCTTTAATCGCTTTACAAAGTTTCCACAGTAAAAAAAAAAAAAATAAATAAATAAAAAAGCAAAGAAATAAAGAAAAATGAAAAGCACTGGTCCTCAAGTGGACATAATGGCGGTTGCATCTGGTCTTGTCCATTCGCTAGATGAGTTAAATTGCTTTGTTTCAAAACGGCTTCTCTCACTGGTTTATACACACACACATACACACAAACCCACCCACCCACACATACACACATATACATATATATATATATATATATATATATATATATATATATATATATATATATATATAAGTGTGTGTGTGTGTGAATGAGAGAGAGAGAGAGAGATAAATAAAAAGTTTTACTTAAATTGTGTATTATTTATTATTCTCATAAAGCTCGATTTTAAAAGATGCCTATCATCATGTGTGTGCAAGATTTATTGTGACGATTGGACATTTTTTTAATGTTTGGAACTTAACTGTTTGATTACGTGGGTTAGTTACATAGCATATGAACTATTTTTACGTTATTTAATGCCAGATCTAGTAATTTAAAAAAGTGTCACCCTTTAAGTTCTATTTATTTTCGTCAAAGTTCCCCATAAAATACCGACATTCAAAGGCGTAAAATATAGATTTAAAAAGTGAGATTTTGGGCTGTAGTTTTTTCTATTTCATATTTGAGCAATAATATATAAATCCTTACTCTGTATATTCATTTTTACCTTGCATTATCATATTTTCTTATGTAAACGCAATGGATTTGTTGATAGTAAGGCATCTGACGTCAAAGAGATGCTGACCACCGAAAATACGTTTAGTCTTAGGGATGTAAAGAGATTTCTAAAATGTTATTTATGGCTAGCTAAAAGAAACAGAAAAAAAGTTAGTCTATGTTTTTATTATCATTTGATAAATTGGTAGTGTAGAATCGTTGATGTTGTCCTGAAACTATATTCCTAGTAAGTAACACTCATATTTAAGGAGTTGGGGAGTATCCACCTAAGTATTGCATCCTCTATTTGAAGAGGGAGTAACATATCTCTTTTAGTGTCGTGAGATCATTTTGTGTGTCGTGGTGCATTATAATATCTGTTGCTATCAGACATAACCCCCTCTTTCTATCGGGGATCTTCCCAAGAATTACCTCCCTTATTTTAGGGCGACAATGCCGTATTGTTTGTTGCGATGATACATTCTATTATGTATTATTTCATAGTTGATAGAAGTGTAGTAACGTACGTTCACTAATGTGCAATCTTTACATTCATTACATTTTTGTGAATGGTACGGAATAATCTTTCCAAGCTTTATTCCTTCCTTTGAAATGTTATTTCTTATTTCTTTGAAATGTTATTTGTCTTTTGAAATGTTATTCCAAGATTTATTCGCTTCTTTCAAATAGCTGATGCCTCTGTCTTATAATACTTTGCCCCCAGGCATGACCCACTATTTTAGAGCACATTTTCGTACATGCACGATCCTTATTGTATAATTCGTTAGGATTTTCTTCTCCCTCATTGTTATTTTATTTGGAGGGAAGTAGTGTTAAACCTATTACGCTGCCCTGCTACCATTAGACCATTAGACATGATTTCTTATGGAGGCGATAATGTTTGTCCGTCATGAAACCTTCCTCTCAATCATTGCCACGGCATGTTCAAGTCAAAGTAGTATATCTCCTTTCGCTGTAGTATTCTCATAAACTTTGGGAGTAGGCTCTGTAGTGTAGCCTATATTTACTAGTCTATGCATGCAATCATCCACATGCAATGATATATAATTTCATCATTCATCATTGCCGTGAAATGACTATGATGGAAAAAACGGGCGCCAACTTACTACTAACAATAGCCACTGGTGTCTTACCCTGTAAGCTAATGAACCTGTCATTAGAATCGAAGAAATGACATCGTTTAAATGAGTTCGTAATTTATTTTATGATACTGCTAACAGATTAACCGATACATTTTATCAAATATATTACATGGTACTATGTAAAATCTACGATTACATATGTATATATCTTTTTTTACAAGGTGATCACCACTTATCAAGGCTCAGAAGCCACTTGGGGATAAGTGTTATTGCGTGCACAGAACGTTAGTATTGGAGATTTGATAAAGTGTCTTACTTAAGGGGGCGGTTCATCAGGAATTTATTTATTTTGGACTTGAAGAAATTCAGGTTGTAGTCAGGCGGGGAACAGGCAAACGGAACATCAATATCTCCCCCACTCTCTCTTTCTCTCTCGCTATATATATATATATATATATATATATATGAAATTAATAAATATAGATTGTCGGCATATTAACATTAACAGAAACCTCGTACATGTCCGTACGTTTAATTGTCTCTACCCTGCATCATTTTTGTTGCCATATGATTGATAACATAAACCCATGTTTTTTTTTTATATGAAGTAGTTCATATGTCCAATTTCGTTTGTAATATGGCAGGATATAATATAAATAGATTTATAGGGCAATGAATACGAATGGAGGTTGATTTTTGCTCGTTTTATTACTCGAAAGTCGTAGTTAGAAGAAAAAAAAACGACAGAAATATTAAGCAGCGGCGAAATAAATGCATTAAAGGGTAATAAACATACGAGATGTTTCTATTTTTTTGTGGAGAAAGAACTGAGGAGAGGCTCGCCTTCTATCAATCCTGCAAACTGCTACAGATCAATCGCTACCAGCTTCTCTTGGTTTAACATCGTAAAAACCATGGCATCGTACGCTCACAGGATTTCCTTTTTGGCATATTGAAGCTGGAACTTATACACGGGAATAAGGCCACTGGCTAAGATCAATATATGTTTTTATTCATTTGCCGTATATTAGCTTTACGATCTAAGTAAGATCTCAGTTTAAATTACGGAACGTTATTTTTTTCTGTTTTAACCCGAAACATAAACCCCTAAAAATGGATTACGAAACAAATTATTTATACAATCCATCAAACACACTATATTTTATAGGCATATTTATTTATATCCAAACAATATTAATTTTAGCCCTTCAAAATAAACAAATGGAAGGTAATACATGTTTCATATCTAATTTGTATATTTCCTACTACACTAAAAATTAAGTCGAGGGCAAACCCTTGCAGTCAATTACTTTTCTTACATTTGATCTTCTCGTCATAACATTGTGGCTTTTGCAAGATAATTGAAGCACCATTTTTGCTGTCTTTGATAGAACTCCACCGAGTGTAGCTAAAGTACTAACAGGTGTGTAAAAATGAGTTTATACTTATTTCTCACATAAATTCATATGCGGACAGGAAGTTGAATAATGGACGGAAGTCTGATATGGCACATTTTAAATTAAGGCGAGATATATACTAACTATTAAATGCATTCATATTTTTACTGAAGAAAATACAAGGTTTTACAACTTTTTTTTTTATATTTCTGTACAAATCTAAGAGTTGCAGAAATATAAACTTAAAAAAAATATATAATATCTTCATTGCAACCAGGGAAAAAAAGTTTTTATATGTTTCGCTTTCACACACATACATTTTCTTTGGTGAATAATTCAAAAGGATTGAGAGTATACTATGATAGTATTACAATATAACAATTTATTGCAAATCTTTTTATCGTAAGCATTGCTTTAGACTTCGAAGAATTAACTTAAAGAGAAAATCTCTATCTAGACAAACAAAGCTATAATTTTATTTTGTTTATCCTTAGCCTTACATAAGCGCCTTAAATGTTCTATATTTATTAAACGTTTAAGTTCGGTCACTTAGTTTGGCCATAATTTCTGACAGTTTATTTTGTAGATCTCACGAGATAAAGGTTGTAAATTACAGTGCGTTCTGTTAGCATAATTTTTTTTACTGTAGATTAAACCTTACTGTGGATTTACAAAAACTGTATTGCAAGTGTATCTCTGTAGTTCCTTGGTCTGGGGCCGCAAGGCCTTTAGTTATTACAACTAAGAACATATAAAGCTTATTCGTGTAGAATAGACCAGAGCTTAGCTAAATATGCGCAATTCTATGATTAATATTAAATACAAATTCATTTTAATTTAACAAAGAGAAGAATACAGATATACAACTAACAAATATGTGATCTTATACTTATAATTAATTTGATTTTCCCTTAATTTTCTTCCCAGTATGTACGCATATATATATATATATATATATATATATATATATATATATATATATATATATATATATATATATATATATGAGAGAGAGAGAGAGACAGAGAAATTCGCTTTTCGTGCAAATCGAAAACTATGAATAATCTAAGGTTAATTAAGCATACATGAAAAACAACTGGCATCTATCTACGTATATCCAATATACATTTTACCTCCAAGACGACTGGCTTTGTCAAACTTGCATGCTTTATAATAAAAAATAAATTCCCAAACTAAACTTTACTTTAAACTCTAAATCCTAATGAAACTCTACTGTATTCTGTAAGTTAATAACCCCGTCTCTTGAAAGCTAATCATCTGCTCTACACCCCCAAGCAGCCACTAAGACTCCTACATTGCACACGCCTTTGTAGTGGAATCCTTAACTTTCAGCCATTAACTTTCACATGCTGAACACCTACCTGTCATCATTAAAAGTATATACATTTCTACCTATAAAACATGCATTAGAGTTCATTCCTATCCAGTTAGGTACTTAACAGCCAAAGTATGTATTCACATACAAAGCGATCTTCATTAGATAACAATGTCTCATCCTTGATAGTTCTGCAACGATTAGTACAAAACTGAACCAATACTCCTTGTTATGCAAAATGCTCCATGACTCTTAATTGAAAGCTGACATTTCCTTCCTTCAATAGTAGAAACATACTTAATATTTACAAATTCTACTTATTCGCATCTACTGAAAACTTGCCCATATATCTATTTACTTAATTGCACATACGGAAAATGCCATGACTCAAAACTTACCTCCAGTTTTACCCGTAAGGTATTGCACTTACATCTTAACCCTCCTGTCATCTTAAATATACAGAGATTTGGCACAACAATTTTTAGTTCAATTCTTAATAACTACTTATACTGTAATGTTATCCTATACCTAAGGTAACATTTAAAGAAAATTAAAAAAATGAAAAAAAAAAACTAAAGGAAAGTCTTAAACCACATTAACCCCTTTCTAACAAGCGTGCTTACAAATATAGTTGCTTCCACTGCATGAGATTTACTAACCACCTTTTTCAGTAACACTTAAATAGCAATGCCCTTAAATCACCTTGAGGAGTGTAACTATTCAGTAGATACTTATCCTCTACAAACTAACCAAGTAACATTAACTACTCACACGGGGTCGCAGAAAAATCTGGATTAGGACCCAGGTGTGGAGCAAACCTTCTCGGTGCTGACGGACCCAGTAGATCTTCCCAGATCATCCGTCTAGGAGAAACAAAACTCTGAAACTAAACCAAAGGGGAGGGAGGCCCCTCCAGTATTGGATGACAACCTTCCTAGAGCTGGTGACTCGAACAAATTACCGGTGTGCAAACCTAAACTGCTTAAAGAGTAGATAGGCCCTGTCTATCGCCCGGCTTCCATACTCCTTTTTTGCCTATTAGTCAGGCGCAGAGACACTATCACAGTGATTCAACAGAAACACTCAGTGGTAGATCTTTTTTTCTTGTCTTGGGCAATGAACATCGTTTTTCACACTCCCGAGGCATCCCACCCCTCAAAACTGGGCACTTGGGAGTGCTTGAGTGCTACGCATGTCTGTGCAATTAGATTGGGTTGACCTTCATCTGATGGGTGAAGGTACCGGATTGGCAGTTCCTGGCTGCTGTTTCCGACTGGTAAGACAGGAGTCCTAACTCTTTGGTAACGCTTAGAGCGGTTGCTCCATCAACATTTGTATAATATCAGGATGTTTTTAGTGCCATGTCGCGCATGGAAAGGGGCAATGCATTCATCCCCGGTGGACTTTCCTGAGGCCACAATCCTATTTGATGAAATGCCAACTGATGGTCTACTTTTGTTGCATGTCTGATACACTGCATAACCTCTTGTTCAGCTCCCCCTTACCTTAACTGAGGCTCTTTTAAAAATGATGAGAGTACAATAAAAATGACCTTAAACCAGGCTTAGGGTCAAACTAATCCAACTTACCTCCTCCCTTGAGGCTTGCATTCACGAACATCCGTGGACTAAGAACTAATTTAGCTGATGTCGAAGCATTTCTGCTAACAAATACCCTGGATATCTTAAAACTAAGTGAGAATAACCTACACTCCACCATCCCCTCTAACTGCTTTAACATGCCTGGATATCTCCCAATCTGCCGTAAGGACTCTGACAGACATATGCACGGACTTGGAGTCTACATTCGTAATACCCTCCCCTTGACTAGAGAAACAAACCTAGAATCGGACGATCAAGCCTTTATAAAGCTTTAGACTAAACATGCAACATAACAGCTACTTTTATTTTCTCTACAGCTCTCTCTCCCTCTCTCTCTCTCTCCACTCAGAACTGCACCATAATAAACAAAGTCTCTGACAGCATACCCACACAACTCTCCCTCGACACTAGCGCAAAAGTGCATGTATTCGGTGATTTAATATCCATTACAAAAACTGGCTTGGATTCTCTATTACAAAGACGCAGCAGGCTGTACAGCACATAGCTTCTCTATATCTCACTCCCTATCACAAATGGTTACGTTTACAACCCGTTTCCCTAACCATCAAGAACAACACGCAACACTTCTAGATCTGTTTCTGACCACAGTTCCCCGTGATTGTATAACTAATGCCAGCAACCCACTTGGGAACGCTGATCATGCAGTGATAATGATCGAAATCGCCCTAAACTCTAGAGCCAAAACTGAAGAGCTATTGTTCAAAACAACGAGATATTATAAAAAGGCTGACCGGGAAGCCATCAGGGATCTTATCAGAGATGCCTCATGGGGAATTATTTTTTCTCTTCCTGCTGGACAATGCGCAAATTAGACCACTGAACAGTTCAAAACGGTAATTGAAGAACATGTTGCTATGCGGAAATTTTATAGCAAGCCCCACTCTGCCCAATGGTTTACTTCTACTTGCGCAACTGCCATTGCTCAAAGGCAGCATGCATACCGGGGATTTAACCGACATAACTCCAGTTCAAACAGACAGAAGTATATAGAAGCTAAAAGTAAGGCTAAGAAAGAAATAGCGATAGCTAAGAGAGAATTTAATGAAACCACTCAAAAACGCATGGAAGCACAAAAATTAGGAACTCGTAACTTCTGGAAAATCTAAAACAGTGTAGTAAATAAGGGGCAATCCCTCCACTAACCAACAATCACGGGGTTGTTTGCTCAGCAACCGAGAAGGCTAACCTGCTTGCAAGTCGGTTTGCCTAAAACTCCACACTGGACCCTTCCAACCACTCCCTACACGCATTTCCTTTGCGAACGGACGCCACGTTAGACGATCTGAAAATCACCCCCGCTCAGGTGCATGCTATCATAAAAAAACTTGACACTTCAAAAGCATGTAGACCCGATCTCATCCCTGGTTGTGCAATTAAAAAAGTGCTCCGCCGAAGTAGCTCCAGTTCTCTCCAAACTCTACAACAAATGCCTTAATGAATCTAGCTTCTGTGGTACCAGTATTCAAAAATTGTGGCGAAAGAACTGACCCATTAAATTATCCCCCCTTTAGCCTCCTCCCACTTTTCGCCGAAATATTTGAGTCCATAATTAACCAAGCTTTAGTCTATCATCTTACAGATGCTAAACTTCTGACTGACCAACAATATGGATTTAGACAAGCCCGTTCCACAGCAGACATCGTAACTGTAATCTCTGAATGTATATAACATTCACTGGACAAAGCGAGGGAGGGCAGAGCGGTAGCTCTAGATATATCTAAGGCTTTTGACGATGTATGGCATGAGAGTCTTTTAAGGAAAATTAGATCATACGGTATCACTGGAAGAATACTTAACATAATTAAACCCTTCTTTGATAAGAGAATAACCCAGCTTGTCCTCGACGGTCGTAAATCTAAACAATCATCTAAATAATATGATATAAATGCGGGGGTGCCCCAGGGTTCTATCCTTGAACCTCTATTATTCCTAATATTCCTAAATGCCCTCCCCGACAAAATTGCCTTTGAGATGCTTATATATGCTGATGACACCACACTCTATAACAGGCACGACAGGAACACAAATGAATACATATCTAAAGAAATGGCAGAGACACAAGAGGATGACCTTCAATCTGTATTTGAATGGGGAAAAAATGGATGGTCACATTCTATGCTGCCAAGACTAAACTTCTTTATTTCTATAATTAAAACAAACCTTTTCTACCAACAATAGCAATGCCCAATGACTCTTTATCTGAAAGTACATCTTTCAAACTCCTTGGCCTAACGTTCACGGGAAACATGAGTTGGAACATTACATTGAAAGCATTGCCAGGACCGCTGCGAATAATGTAGGCTCTCTCTACCGTGCTAGAAAAGTACTAACACCCGAAAGTATCATGTACCTCCATAAGGTCACCATTCGCCCATGTATAGAGTATTGTTGTTATATTTGGGCTGGTGCATCTGCTACTAGTCTCTCGCTCCCATACAAGGTTCAAAAGATAGTCGCCAATCTGCTAGGTCATAAACTGGCCTCTTAGCCTCAGCTTCTGTCCCATCGACGAAATGTTACATCCCTCTGTCTGTTCTACGAGTATTTTGATGGTGAATGCTCTGGCGAACTGCAAGCACTTGTGCCCCCACGACGTAAACCCCCTCGACAAATTCGACAGGCAGCTAAATCCCACCCCTACACAGTAGAGATCCCTAGATTTAAAAGATCTTTCTACTCCAGTAGTTTCTTCCCCAGAACCGCTAGACTTTGGAATTCCATTCCAGGTCCTTGCTTCCCCAACTGTACGGACGTGCAGCAGTTCAAGTGTAACGTGAACCGACATCAAATCCCTACATAGTACCCAAGTAGCTGCTGCCCCTGATAGTTGCCGCCTACAACAAAGTGGCAATGTGCCTTGTTTGGGATGAAAAAGTAATAAAAAAATTATATATATATATTAGTTACAAATTTCCTTCATTGTCCTGGCAACTGTTTGGTGACCCAGAGGTAGAGGCTTCGCAAATGGTGTAAGATTAGCTTAAAGATTTTTGATATATTAAAAATATAGAGTTCAATCTTTAACTTTATTTTTCTATTATCTTTCTGAATATTGTAGAGGATGCTTTAAATTTTGTATTATTTGAATTATTCGGACGAATGTTATATTATTCGATTCTATTCTTACGACATTTCGGACGATGTAACCCCAGACTTATTAAAGATTGATCTTAGCGACCTCGGAAATATAGTAATATTTCACATGTTTCTAATTCTGGATAACAACAAATATCAGACGATTGCTCTTAAGCAATTAGTTTTGGTCAATGTAGGGGGGAAACCCTTCATACCTATTGTCACTATCCAGTTCCCTCCCGGAAGAATTGCCCCCCTCCCCTCAATCTCCACATTAAAAACACGACCTTGTGCCTAATTTTCTCAGTGTGGAAGCAAATAAATAACTAAATAAATCGAAAAGGGTTTTTAATATGAATATCAATACATAAAAAACTTAAGTTAATAAGAGTATAGAAAATATATTGATCTAATCCCAGAAACCACTATCATAATATGACAACTTTCTTAAATAGGCTTTAGAAAGAGAAGCTAAACAATGGACTTCTTATAAAAGCAATTCCTGCTTTTAAACACAAGTAATTTTGATCATCCATCTGACCACCAAACTATTCGATTTACTTTTTTGAAAGGAATAGTTTCCATGCCTCTAGTGCATTTATGATTAGTGGTTAAACGGAGGATATACAATTTATTTAAAAGCAACGCAATTATTGAAGAAGTTAACTCGTCCACAAAAAGTATATTACGCTTATAAGTTTGAATGAAAAGATAAAAGAGAATTTTATTTTTCTATGTATTTGTAAACCGGAGAGTAAAAATCTAAATTCAAATAAATAAAAAAAAACATCAATTGGAAAAGATAGCGATATAAAGTTTTGTTGCAGTCACTTCATATTTAAAAAGTGAAAATAATGGCAAAAGATACAAAAAGGAAAAAAAACATGCTATTAACATTAAAATTATTGCTATTATACTTCTTATATTGTTTTACAAGAAGTGGAGACCACTCGGGGATAAGGGTTAATGGGTGTACACTAGTGAATGGGAAAATGTAGAAATCGTTTGTAGTGGAAATTGTGTGAATTGGATTACTTAAAAGGATGACTAATCAAGAACTTGTTCATGTTGGGCTTGAAAGAGATCATATTGTAGTCAGTTGAAAAGCCGTATAACTGAACAGTTCCACAGGCGTGCAGTTCTAAGAAAGAAGCGTTGTTCATAGAACCCTCTCTTAAGTTTAGGCACAGATAAAGAGTGGGTGAAATTATTTATCAATATCAGTCTTTCAGGATTTATGTATTTCAGTTAGGCGAGTATTTTTCGTGAAAGTAAGGTCCGGCTGACGATAGATTGGAGGTCCGACGAGCACTTGCCATGAAAATAACGAAAATGCAGAGACAGTTTCGCAACGTCTGTTCTGTGGGAAATGGGTAGCACGGAAGTGCATTCATCTCTAGGCTACGAAGTCTATTTTAAACTCTGTCAAGGCATGATAGGCTGCTTCCAGGTGTTCCTTCCCAGATGTGGGAAAAATACTCCACCCTTAAACGCACTTGGCTCTTATACAGGTAGATAATTATATCAGCAGTGAGATATCTATTGAAGAGGTAGAAAGATCCCATCATTTTCCAGCAGCCTTGGCAATCGATTCCATCTCATATCAGTTGTAAAAGTCAGACCTTAAAGTTTGTTAAAACATGGAGCCTCCCTAAGACAATAGCCATTCATTTGAAACGATGCCAAACGGGGATCAGAGCGTTGATGATGAAAAGATAGAAGTTTGGTTTTAGATGCATTAAAATTAATAAGTCACCTCTTTCCCCATTGCACCGCATGATCAAGATCAACGGAGAGAGAATCAGGGAGAGCTTTGAAATGCTTCCATAGGAAAAGTAAGGAAGAAAAAAAAGTGAACAAATATTTTTTTAGACTATGATATTATTATTGTTGTTAATAATAGTTTTCACATAAGCCAACTTCAAAGAATTTTCTTTGAAAACAACCTTCACTGGGATCTGAGTGACAACAAGTCTTTCAGGATTTACGCTGTTCACAACTTCATTCAATAACGTTTGAAAATTACTTTGCTTTATCACAGTAGCCGTTTACCATTGATTTATCTTGCTAGCGAACATTGGTCTTCATTGGGATTTGGTTTGCAATAATCCTTCCCAAGGACACAATTTATTCGCACACCTACGGTAGATGTTTGTTTTATACTTTCTATCCTCGGACTTTCTATCTTCCTTGACCATTATTATTATTATTATTATTATTATTATTATTATTATTATTATTATTATTATTATTATTATTATTATTTTCTTAAATTGTATTCATCACGTTTTCGTTTGGAAATTTTGCGTAACTTTTAACCCAATATTAGTATATACTAGCTGGACCGGTGAAAATACACCAGCAACAGTTATATCTTTCATAGTTTTACATTCGTGCCATTCTTTAAACGATTTCTATTTAATGAAGATCCGACGCGATCACAGACTGTACATTTATGTTATTACAGAAAAATATTTTTTACATAATGGCTTCAGCAAAGTTTAAAATTCAAAAGTCAAATATTTTACGTCAATTTTGTCCTAAATAGAAACATTATTTTTACACTGTTGTATGCGCAGTGATGAAACTTATCAACTGTGTGAAAAAACTTCCATACACATGATGTATAGTTGTAGTCCAGCCGATTCGGGTCTATGGAGAACGAAAACTCCCACACATGCAAAGTTATCACACACACACATACACACACATATTTCTATATGTATATGCATATAAATATGTGTGTATGTATATATATGCGTATATATGTATATATATGCATATATATGTATATATATGTATACACATGTGTGTATATATATGTGTGTATATATGTATATATATGTATAGTTATGCATATATATGTATGTATATATGTATATATATATTCATATATATATATATATATATATATATATATATATATATATATATATAGGAGAGAGAGACAGAGACAGCGACATTGAAAAGAGATAGAAAGAGGTCCTTAAGTATGGAAAAACAGAAAACCTGCTATCTGATTTTTTAAATGCTTACAATTTTCTTTCATATATAAAATGGCCACGTAATAAATGTATGGTGATATATTTGTATGGACAGGATTCACGCCGTCACTAATTAACCAATCATTGTCAATTTTATGTATGTGTATATCCTACATTATTTATTTTTGTGGGCCTGTTATCTGTATGTCTGTATCTGGCTCAGTATTTTACGAAGTAAAACCCACTCGATGTCGCAAAGCAACCTCTCGAATTACCTAAAAGATAGGATGAGAAAAAATGTCAGGCTTGACCATCACGCCGACACTTTCTCAGTGCAACAACGCTTCTATCTTTATTAAAATTTAATATACATATATACATATACATACACACATATATACATACACACACGCACATATACACACATACACACAGACATATATATATATATAACACACACACTAATATATATATATATATATATATATATATATATATATATATATATATATATATATATATACAGGGTTAAATAAAATAGGCGGAAGTTTCTTAAGAGCTCTTTCGGCTATCATCTCATCAGGAGAAAATCGATAGCGTACAAAATGATATTATGTAAAAACTTTAAAGAGTTCTGATGGGGAACTAGTGAATGTGCCAAAAGTACGGGGCAACTAAAATTAAGTTTATTAACGTTTAAAAATGATTAAAATATTGGCACAACGAGGGAGAAAACAAAACGGGAGAAAAGATTCAAAGTCCCCCAAAAAGAGCAAATGCGTTTACTGTTTCCTTTTGCCGGCACAAAGGAAACAGTAAACGCATTGTTTCACTCTTGGGAACTTTGAATCTTTTCTCCAGTTTTTTTCTCCCTCGTTGTGCCAATATTTTAATCGTTTTTAAACGTTAATAAACTTAATTTTAGTTGCCGCCGTGCAACAGGAACATAATATACTAGTTAATATGTAGTAGCATAGCCCTTCTGCAATTTGACAGCCTACAATGTTTTGGAAATCCCACGAATTAGACGGCAGCAATACTCCGAGGAAAGGGCATCCCACTTTTCTATACTTTTTGTCCAAAGTTCTTCCAAATTTGAAATTTTATCATTGCGTAGCTGTTGCTTGATTCAATGTCATAGGTTTTCAATAGGATTGAGGTTTACAAGTTGTGCAGGCCAACTCAAATACGAAATATAATGCTCTTCCAGGAACCTATTGATATTGCCATCTGTGTGAATGGAAGCATTATCATCCAAATTTCGACCAAAGTAGGACAGGGAAAATATTATTATACTTGGTCGAATTAGTTCGACCTTGCAAGCGAACTCCAGGCCCTAGTACTCACCAAAACTGAACATCCACCATGTTGCAGCGTTGAAACTGAGCACCTAGGATTAAATTCGCCGTCTTTCCTCCCACGGACGTACTGCCTACCATCACTGCCTAGCCTATTGAACCTGCTTTCGTTGCTAAAAAGCACTTTTGACCAATATAAAGAAGCATGGTCTTCATTGCATCTGACGAAGTCCAGACGGTGCTTTCTGTTCTTTACAGAAATAATTGACTTGCGTCTTACAACTTATCCTCGCAAATGACATTTCTTTAATCTGTTCTTGACAAGATTGCACTGATTGTGTGATTTGGGGAGCCGTTTAATATCTGTTTCGTAGGCTGCGGATCTTGATAGCATTGTCTTCCCTGTTAGAAGTAACTACAGTATGACGAGATTTAGGGCCATCACGTGTTTTGGTGATTTTGCCCGTTCTCTCGTTCCATTTTCTTATCACATTTGAATCTTCGGCCGATTTCTCGATTGGATAAACCAAAAAGGTTGACATTAATCAGTTCCTGACGATCACTAAGAGGAAGTCTTTGAATATGGACTAAATGTTACGTTGTATAATCTGGAGCAACAACAATTACGATTATAGATGCTTTGTTGCCTGTTTGGGGATATTTTAAACTGATTTAGGGGTGATAATTTTATCTAGTTTAAGCGATTTTGTTGCTTCGGACTTTCTTTTTGCCTCCTCAATTTGAAGTTATTTTTTCAAATTGACGTGAACGATAGAATATTTCAATTAAATGTGAAGTATTAACAGGTAAAATTATAGAGGAATAAAAGGCGAATCAAATGATGTATTGGTTATTTAAACAGTTACATGAAATTTAGCAGACTTCCTTTTTGCCGCATGTATATATATATATATATATATATATATATATATATATATATATATATGTATATATATAGTGGTCAAGGTCTGGTGTGGACGTTTGTTAAAAGCACACAGATGTCATAGTGTCTTTCTGTGCTTCTCTCAGACAAATCAACCCCATGTGCACGTTGTGACCACTGCCACACAGACGGGGTTCTAATGAACGGTGAGTGTCCTGAGCCGTATAACTGGACCTCCACTACCTTGGAATCCACAATTCCCCCACTAACCAACAATCACGAAGTTGTCTCCTCAGCAACCGACAAGGCTAACATGCTTGCCAGTCGGTTTGCCTCCAACTCCACACTTGACACTTCCAACCACCCACTACCTGACTTTCCTATGCGGACAAACGCCACGCTAGACGATCTGAAAACCACCCCGCTCAGGTGCATGCTATCATAAAAACCTTGACACTTCAAAAGCATGTGGACCCGATCTTATCCCAGCTGTGCTATTAAAAAAGTGCTCAGCCGAAGTAGATCCAGTTCTCTCCAAACTCTACAACAAATGCCTTAATGAAGCTTGCTTTCCGGGCTGTTGGAAAACTGCTTCTGTTGTACCAGTATTCAAGAATTCTGGCGAAAGGAATAGATCCATCAAATTATCGCCCCATTAGCCTCCTCCCACTTTTTGCCAAAATATTTGAGACCATAATTAACCATGCTCTAGTCCATCATCTTACAGATGCTAAACTACTGGCTGACAAACAATATGGATTTAGACAAGCCCGTTCCACAGCAGACATCCTAACTGTGATCTCTGAACGTATATACCATTCACTGGACAAAGCCGGGGAGGGCAGAGCGGTAGCTCTAGATATATCTAAGGCTTTTGACAGGTAATGACATGAGGGTCTCCTCAGGAAAATCAGATCATACGGTATCACTGGAAGAATACTTAACATAATTAAATCCTTCTTGGACAAGAGAAAAATCCAGGTTGTCCTCGACGGTCGTACATCTAAACAATATGATATAAATGCGGGGGTGCCCCAATGTTCTATCCTTGGACCTCTATTGTTCCTGATATTCATAAATGACCTCCCCGACAAAATTGCCTCTGAGATGGGTATATATGCTGATGACACTACACTCTATGGCAGGCACGACAGGAAGACGAGTGGACACATTTATACAAAAATGGCAGACACACTAGAGGAAGACCTCCAATCTGTAGTGGAATGGGGACAAAAGTGGTTGGTCGCGTTCAATGCTGCCAAGACTAAACTAGTTTCATTCAATAATTACAAGAAACCTTTTCTACCACCAATAGCAATGGCCAACGACTCTTTATCTGAGAGTTCATCTTTCAAACTCCTTGGCCTAATGTTCACAGGAAACATGAGTTGGAACAATTACATTGAAGGCATTTCCAGGGCCGCTGCAAGAAAGGTGGGCTCTCTCTACCGTGCTAGAAAACTACTAACACCCGAAAGTATCCTGTACCTCTATAAGGCCACCATTCGCCCATGTATGGAGTATTGCTGCCACATCTTGGCGGGTGCATCTGCTACTAGTCTCTCGCTCATTGACAAGGTTCAAAAGAGAGTCGCAAACCTGATAGGCCCTGAACTGGCATCTAAGATTCAGCCTCTGTACCATCGACGAAATGTTGCATCCCTCTGCCTTTTCTACAAGTATTTTAGTGGTGAATGCTCTGACGAACTGCAATCACTTGTGTCCCCACTACGTGAGCACCCTTGACAAACCCGACAGGCAGCTAAATCCCACCCCCACACTGTAGAGATCCCTAGATATAAAATATCTTTTTACTCCAATAGTTTCTTCCCCAGAACCGCTAGACTCTGGAATTCCATTCCAGGTCCCTGCTTCCCCGCCAGTACTGACGTGCAGAAGTTCAAGTGTAACGTGAACCGACATATTGCTGCCCAAATCCCTACATAGTACCCCAGTAGTTGTTGCCCCGGATAGTAGCCCCCTACACCAAAGTGGCAATTTGCCTTGTTTGGGGTGAAAAATGTATTAAAAAAAAAGATTATTTAACCAAAGCCTAAGGGTGAAGTAACTCTAACAGAAACCTCCACAGGAGCTTAGGCCCTGTAAGCTGCGGCATATATGACCCACCGACGTATGGAATATGCTCTGGTGCCCAGCAGCCTTAATTCTAGTCATGGATCAAATGCCATGGTTGCTGGAGAGGGCTCTGTAAACTGTAGTGAAGGCAACCTCCCTAGGAGAAGGAAAACCCTAATATAAAACCTGCGATGACTGCTGCGTCCAATGATGTTAATTTGCTCTTCTTTTTGGATCAATGTGGCAGTTGTTTAGAGAGTAAGATAGTCTATGTGCAAAGTATTTCCCCACTGTAACAATCCTCATACACAGGCATTGCTCGATATAAATTACACACACTTTTTACCATCTCGTGTATCTTTATAGCAAAAAAAGGCTGGATGTAGCCTAAAACGACAAGACATTCAATGAAGTTGGAAAATATGATTATACACGTAAATGGCAATAAGGGAACTGGAATTTCCAGGACCTGGCCCGGCAGGTGTTTCACAGCCTGGACCCGGTCGTCATCAATCTACTACGAGGAAATATATGACAATGACCATCATCTGTTGGAATGTGCGGACGCTGCTTGACTTGCCGTTAGCAATACACGTCCAGAGCGTAGATCTGCTCTTGTATGTAAAGAAGTTCAACGTTATGATATGGACATAATTGCTCTGTCTGAGACCAGGCTGTCTGATGAGGGACAGTTTTCTGAGTTGACTGGGCCTACACCATTTTCTGGAGTAGAGCGGATAAATGTAAGAGGGAATCACGCGTGGCTTTTGCTATAAAGGCATCAATTCTTTCCAGCCTGGAAGAACTTCCCTGTGGTGTGAGTGATGGGATCATGACTATGAGGTTACCTCTGGTAAATGGTCGTTATATAACTTTTTGGAGAGTCTATGCACCCACTATGGATGCAACAGAAGATGAAAAGGTTGCTTTCTACCTTGCTTTGTGCAGTGTAGTTAGATGCATTCCCTCTGCTGATAAGATCTTCATTCTTGGAGAGTTTAATGCTAGGGTGGGAAGAGATTTTGAAACCTGGGATGTGCTGTTTCAGTTTTGTTCAGAGATGGGTTTTAAACTCATCATTTTTAAAATAAAAACACCGTGTTTCAGCAGAAGGACAAATACAATACGACCTGGATGCATCTTGGTTCCAAACAATGGTACTTGATAGACTATGTGTTAGTTAGGAAACGTGAGATAAGGTATATCTGCAGTGTTCGTGTCATGCGGGGTGCAGATTGCTGGACCGACCATCGGTAGGTTCGTGCAAAGATTGTGTTGTGAAGCCCAAGATAAGGGGAGCTAGTGTGGCTATCCCAAAGCGACTTAATGTTGCCCGTCTAAGGGACAATATTGTGAGGGAGAAACTAGTAAAGGAGATGGAAGAGATTGATTGTGAAAATACTTGGCCGGCTTTTAAGGAATCTGTCTATAAGGTGTGTTAGAGAGTATTAGGTTATTGTGAGCGTAAACATCAGGATTGGTTCAATGAGAATGATGCTGAAATTCAGGTTCTGCTTGATTCAAAATCCAGGGCCTTGCACGCTTATCTCGGAGGTGGTTTGACGGATGGTGTGCAAGATCGATTTAGGGACAAGTTTAAGGCAATCAATTACGGGGTGCAGAGGAGGTTGCGTAACATGCAGAATGAATGGTTGAGGTAGGAAGCTGGGGAAATACAGCTCGCCTCGGATTCGAACAACACTAAGTTCTTATCCAGCCTACTGCTCGCGGTTTACGGACCATCCAAATTACCTATCACTCCTCTGCGCTCGAAAGAAGGTGGGGATCTTCTTTGAGACTCTACCAACATTCTTCACAGATGAAGGGAGTATTTCGATGACCCCCTGAACAGCCCTTTACGTTGATCAGGAGTGTGTTAGGTCGATTCCTAGCAATCCGGTCAGGGATATCTTGGCAGAGGTTCCTTCTCTTCAGGCGGTTGAAACAGCTGTCCATGAGCTGAACAATCTAAAGTCTTCTGACCCGAATCGTTTGTATGCGGAGATATTTAAATGTTATGGACCCATGATGAAGCATCGCTTAGCGGAATTGTAGTAGACTGCTTGGCGGGATGAGTGTATTCCGCGGGATTGGCGGGATGTATTGGTGATAGTGCTATACAAGGGTAAGGGTAGTAGAGATGAATATGGAAACTATCGGGGCATCTCTTTGCTGTCAGTAGTCGGTAAGGTGCTCTGTAGGATCATGCTAGACAGAATGCTGGAGCACTTTGCTGACGATTTTTTGCCTGAGTCGCAGTATGGTTTCAGAAGATGTCGAGGGACAGTGGCTATGATTTTACAGCCAGGCCACTGCAGGAGAAATGTATAGAACAGCAAAAGGGGCTATATCAGGTGTTCATCGATTTAATTAAGGCCTTCGATACAGTCAATAGAGATGCTTTGTGGGAGATTCCGAAAAAAGCTTAGCTGTCCTGACAAGTTTATAACCATCTTAAAGCTCTTCCACGATAATATGAAGGCTGTGATCAACGTTGGAGGAAAGCTGGCTGATCCTATCTCAGTAGAAAATGGTGTTAAGCAGGGAGACATTCCAGCACCCACCCTCTTTGCGTTGTATTTCATCATGGTCTTTCGGATGACATTGTGGGTATTCTGATGGTGTCTATATTCGTTACCGATCTACTGGGGGGTTGTTCAATATTAGGCGCTTCAATGCAAGTACAAAGATACTCACCAACACGATTCGTAACTTGCTCTACGCAGATGGCTGTGATATGGTGGCGTATATGGTGACTGATATGCAGCATCTTGTGGATGCTTTTGCGGTTGCCTGCAGCGCATTGGGTCTGACCGTCAACCTGAAAAAAATGAATTAATGTGTCAGCCTGATCCGGGCATGCTATCAGTTTATATCTGTGGGTCAAGGATAGCGGTTGTCACTAAGTTTTTCTACTTGGGTAGCACACTGAGTATCTCTGGTGCCCTGGATGATGAGGCATCGTTACGGATCAGCAAGGCAAGTGATGCCTTCGGAAAGTTGGACGGGCGTTTATGGAAATGTCATGGGATCTTACTGCCAACTAAGATTAAGGTTAATGATGCATGCGTTCTCTCTACTCTTCTCTATGGTTGTGAAACTTGGACAAAATACAGGAAGCATTTGAGACGTCTCGATCGGTTTCACCAGATGTACCTACGGCGAATCTTAGGTAAGTGTTGACAGATGTATATCAGTGATATTGAGGTGATGAACCGACCCAATTCCTTAGCATTGAGGCTCACGTTATTAAGCATTCACTTAGATGGAGTCGACATGTGGTGAGGATGTTTAAGAGTCGACTTCCCAAACAACTCTTTATGGCGAGCTCGCCGAGGGAAGACGTCTGGCTCAAAAGCCTTAATTGAGATTTAAGGATTGTTTAAGATCCACCTTAAAAAATGTGAGATTGATGGCAGATTCTGGGAGAGTCTTGCTTTGGATCGCGGAGGGTGGAGATGGACATTGCGGGGAGGTGTGGGCAAGTTTGAGGCGGATCGAACCCAGTACTAGCGGCTGAAGCGCGAGTCCGGAAAGGGAGAATTAAATGAGCTGTGAATGGGAGGGGCACCAAATAGGTCTGGAGTGTGAGGTGTACGGAAGAATATGTCTGAGCAGAGCTGGGCTGATGAGTCACCAGTCTACCCATCAGCGCAGTGCGCCACAAAGCAGCCTTGAGTTGCCAGAGTTAACCTGTGTCAACTGCGTGCGGATGTACAAAACGACAGACGGTTTGAAACGGCAGTTGCTCCTGCATAAAAAGAACATCAAGAACATGCTGCTAGTGGTGTACATGTCTGTACAATGTGTGCCAAAGAATGCAAGTGTTTAACAGGGCTTTAAAGCCACATACGTGCAGCCCATCACTGAATGTTTTCGTGTTTCTATATACCTTTTTTGTGCTATATCGAGTGATGGCAATGTTCGAAAGCAAGTTTGCTGCCATCATATATAGGTGTATATATATATATATATATATATATATATATATATATATTTGTGTGTGTGTGTGTGTGTTAATCGTTACACTCTGCCCTGATGATACCCAAAATGATGAAAAGCTAGTGGTTCTAAGTATTTAATAATTGTCATAGTAAATAATTATATACCATATATATACATATATAAAAATGGCCTGACAAGGCCACAGGACAAACAACCGAAGCAGCAAAACCGAAAAATGTAAGTGAGAAAACCGAAGCAACAAAACCGAGCCTGCTTGCCAGGATACTATATATACAAATGTCAACAAATTTGTGCATATTTTATTGGTTTTAGAATATGGTGTGGTTTTATTAGCAAAGCGCATATAATCTTCACCATGGACTTATAATATATATATATATATATATATAGCATTATAATCTTCAAGGAGACTGCAAATTTTTATGTAGTTTTTTTTCCATATGGCCAAAGATATGAACATTTCAATAATCAATATGGCTACGAGTAAAGGTATAAACATGGCACCTTTTTGCTAATTATTTTAGTTCCAAATTTCAGTGATTATTTATCAGAATGTAACAAATTAGTGATCGAAAGCTAATAAATTGAATTGGGTAGAGGGTTTTGGGTTGTTTACCCTTAAGTTCGTACATTATTGTTTCAAAAAGTAGGGAGACACTTTTCTATATTAATTTAACGTACAATTAGCACCTACTTCATGACGACCTTTGTTTTTTTTCAGAGTGTTGTTTATGGTGGTCTGTTAGACTAAGACAAAACTTACCTTAAACAACTTGTTTCCCATAGGTTTGGAGTGTGCTGAAAACGGATATCGCATTTACATTTTCCGCAAATAAGTAGTTCTCTGTGTAGTAAACAAAAATTGCGCGTGGAACAATGGTCACTACGTACACCTAAAGAATTACATTACTTAAAACCCAGAAAAGTTTCTTGTTTTCAAAGTTTTAAATGCATGCTTATGGATATAATGGGAATTAATATATAATGATAAAACGTTCTTCCACATTTTACTATATGAACACATCAATTTCACACAAAAAAACAATTTTTACAGGCGAACCTTCTAGATACTAATATATAAGGAATGTTACGTCATGTAGATTTGCATAATTCAATTTTCAAATGTTTAATTTATTTAAACCAACAGTTAATGAAGCGCCAAAAATGTAGTAGAGAGGAGGGACATTCTTTTATTTTTTGTAAGTACCTGTAGCATTGTTTAAATTACCTGTAGTGTAATAAAAGATGCTTGGTGCTCCCCGTTGACATCTATTCATTTCTGGGCACACATAACAATGTTTGCAGATACTGTCTGTAGATTTTTCTTTGGTGATACTCCTGGTTGCGTTGATAATGTTTTCCTTTAGTTGGCCTAGATTGTGAAGATTATCTGCCTGAACCTTTGTTTTTAATTTTCCCAAAGATAAAAAAAATGCCCACGATGACAAGTCCGAGGAACTTTGTGTCCATAACCCTTTGCTTATTGTTCTTACTTTCATCAACATGTCATGAACTTGTGACAGTGATTTGTAAGACGTGTGGCGCCATCTTGTTGAAAAAAGAATTGCAGTTTATCTTGTAGTGTCAGTTAGTCGTTAGGAAAAACATTAGGGAGATCGGGCTACTATTAAGAGGGCCGCTTAATCTGAAAAAAAAATTGATTAGGGTAAGAGTAAATATATTGGGCTAGGTTTAAGGTGGCCATCTTGTAGTTTGAACATTGGAATGATTTTATTGTATATTTTAGTTCACTCAAACACAAATAATTCTTATATAAATATTAAAACATTTGCATCTGAAATTACATCATACAAGCGTAGAAAACATGGTTCTAATAATAATAACAATCACATACAAACAAGATTAAAGACAATTGTTCATTCAAATGACATGGCTGAGTAAATATGCTTAATCATTTGAAATTGTATATTTAGTGTCGCCCCACCTAGCATTAGACTTTCAATGTCTTTAGAACATCGTTACTTCGGCATGCCTGAAATCTTGGGAGCATGCAATCCTCGTAAAGAAAATAAAAGGTCCCGCTCGAAAAGATTTGAAGATTACCGAGTTCAACCAAAAAGTCCCGTATTCAACAACATATACCTGGAGAAAAGCATTATAGATGAGAGCAGTAGTCCGAAGAATCCAAATAATACGAACATCAATCGTAATCTCAAAAATTCAGAAGAAAATATCAATTTGTTAGATAGAAATCAGCGCTTTCTGACTCTACTTACAGGGTCACGTTATTAAAACACAAGTCGATTCAATATTTTACCATAATTATACAATTTACAACTCGCAAATTCGGCCGTGGACATTATTTATAGTTCATTTGTATTGCAAGTAGGCAAGCAAGTATAATTACATTTTGAAGTTATAATAAAAACATTGAATGTTACTCCCCATACAATGCGGTGTATGCATTAGTGTGGTAATGTGTATAAGTGTTGATATAAATTAGACTCGATGAACTTTTATTTATGCGTACATGTGTATTTCTCATGTGTATGCATGTATCTGCGTGCACGTCTTCCTATAGAATTAGTTGGGTGATCTCTCTCTTTATTTTTGGATCATCGCTTTTGTTCGCTGCCCTGAACACCGTATTCATTACGGCGTCAGACGCCCGTACGTCCCCACCATCACCGCGTCTCTCATTAATGCTAAGCTAACGTTGAAAATTGAAAATTGAAATGAAGGTTTAAGGAAAAGTGGGCAGAGGCGCAGAAAATAATGGAAATTATCTTAAAACTGTATTTTAGTTGCCGGTAAAGCATTTTGAGGAGGTGGAAATGAAATATTTAAAGTGTTGGCAAGGAAAGTGTGAATAGGAAAATGCTACGAAGACGATTAAACAAAAACAAGGCTTAATAAGAAGAATAGGAAAAAGAAATATAAACATAAGGAACACCCATTTTGAAGCAGAAACAAAGTCAGAAATTGAAATAAATCTAGAAAGGGCAGATATAATTTAGGTAAGTCTAGTAAAACGAGACATCGTAGGAGAAAAAAGTGACCATTGTGACCTGTTGACCTTTATGTCATTTAGTCCCGAACTTTATTTTTATGCTAAATCTTATTACATTTTAAGTGTTAACAAACATTTACTAGAGTTCAAGCGCGATAATAATTTGTGTAGATTATAATAACGTCTGTAACTTACAAATTATATTCGATGAATCAATGACTCCGCAAGGTAATACTCCTGTGGGTCACATACGACCTCGAAGAACTAGAAACGTAGTAGTGCGCCCCTAGTAAAGGTTCTAGATTTAGCCACCATAACAGGATAACATTTCAGGACCGGATAGAGTTTTCTGCATACTAAGCACGGTTGGTGCTTAAGAATTTGATAAAGCTATCCAATAGAATAGACGGGAAAAAGGAGAAGTATGGGGAAAAGCTATTAAGGGGCGGTGATTAATTATAAGGGAAAACACATTGTCTAATGATGTCCGTGGCAGTTTAAGCCGTGGCCAGGGCGAATGTATACAATTCGACTTTAACAGCTACCTCTATTTACGATCAGAGTAGACCTGGAAATAATGCTAACTATTCTTTGACCAGATTCCTCCAAATGGGATGTTAAAAAGAGACGAAAATCAGCCAAATAAGATAAAAGAAACAAAGACACGATCCAAGATCTTATTAGAAAAACTAGGCTATCTTTGAAGTATAATACTACTGAAAACACTATGATGAAGGTACGAAATGCAAAAATGAAATAGGTAAGAAAAGGAATTGATCTAAAAAAATTATAAAACACAGATGAGATTACTTGCTTGGCTGTTAGGCGTCGATAGTGTTTTGACTTCTGGTTTCAAAACATCTGTCTGCTTACCTATTTCATGGCTGTCCTGTCTCGTTCAATATTGAAAAATGTTTTTTCAAGACAATAAATGACAATATAATCTCAAAATCACTTTTTAAAAACATTTTTCATTTTACTCTCTGAGGACCAACGGGTAGACTAGTATTATTTACAAAAAAACGCGGGTTTATAAATGCTAAAAAACTTTTAAAGAGTCGTAAATACATAAACAAAAAATAATGAGCGGAGGTACAGCCCGAACTTCTCTCAAAGTGAAAAGTCGCAAAAAAAAAAATAAAATAATAATAATAATAACAATAACAATAACAATAACAATAATAATAACAATAACAACAACAACAACAACAACAATAATAATAATAATAATTATAATAATAATAATAATAATAATAATGATGATGATGATTATGATGACCGGGGGGAGGCTGAAGAAGCCAATATCAACTCAGGGCTGTAAATCGGTTCCAAAATTGGGGATCGATTTACTAGAACGTTGTATATAAACTGGAATCATTTCAAAATATTTAAAGATTGACTTTTTTTTTCATTTTTTTTTTCATAATCTGGTAGATTATTGTCCAATAATCCGCAAAAAATAGTTGGGACCAGGCGAAAATAGAAAAACTGTAAGGACATACCGATTGTTCAGGTACGCCTACATATTTTTTAAAAAAATATTTTCTTTACCTAAGGTTTGCGTGATTAAAATTGGAACTTGATTAAAAAAAGAATACGTTTTTTGTGTCTAAAATGATTTATGTACGATTATTTTATTTGTATTTTTCCATGCAGCTTGAAATTGTACCAAATCAAAAAAAAACAAAAAAAAAACAAGTAAGTTTTTTCTAACGTAAAACAAGACCGATAGCATTTAGTCGCGTGCTCTCGTGTAATGAATGAATGTGTGAATGTAGGATTGACATGAAATTCTTAAAGATAAACTAGAATGACCGAAAAATGGGCGGAAATGACTTAAATAAATAAAAAGTAAATGACTTAGAATGACTGTAATGAACTTAAGGATGAATAGAATGCCCTTAAGAATGACTTGATTGCTTAAAAAATATCAGGAACGCTTCAAAAACAATTTGAATGATCTGGAGAATGACTTGAATGGCTTTGAGACTTACTGGTTTTAAAGTGGGCGACCATTTTACATTAAATTAATACAGAAAAGTTACCTCCCCACTTTATATCACAAAGTCACAAACATAAGTACAGCATGTAGTAAGAACAGATACTACACTTTGACCTTTATTTGCTCCCTCACCGAGCAAATAAAGCACAAGGCCGATTTTTAATGTGAGGAGTGGATGGGGAAATGGGGGCCAACTCCCCGGGGAGTATGGGAGATGGATAGTGACAATTGGTATGAAGGGTTGCTCCTACATTGACCAAGGTCTTATATGTGGGGTTTCCCCCACATAGGGTATTTGCTTGCAGTATCTCCCGGAAGAGATACTGCACTTTGATCTTGGCAAAAAGGCCAAGAAAAACTTAAAAAGCTAAGAACAGCATCTATTAACAACAGACCTTTAATCTTAACCAAAAAGACCAAGCACAAAAGTGTTACGGACAGACCGACAGACCGACCGACCGACCGAGTGACTTATAGAGTCGCTTGCATGCAACTAAAAACTACTTGATCAATTTACACATTAAAAAAATATTTGATATTTTAACGACCTTAGGGATTTAGTATAGTGTGGATTATCTCCCAAAAAGAAATCAAAATCTCTTTTTTTTACTAATACGTTTCAACGGCCTTTAAATATGAGATAAAAGAGGGATTTTTTAAAAACAAGCAAAATTAAACATTTTAGCGTGCTGTATCACTTTTCTATATAAATTTAACGTAATATGAGACCCCCACATTTTATCAACGTAGAGAGACGCGTAATCGTTAGCATCTTTTTCAAGTTTGGTGACGGGGTTAGGGGCAGAAAGGGGAAATTTTCCAAATACGTAGAGACACTTAAAAACGTGTGTGTGGGGGGGGAATACTTTTAATTTTTTAAAGCTTTTCTTTGAAAAGGTCTCACGATTAAATATTACTTAATCAGTTAATTATTATTTCCTGATATTTTAAGGCTATTAGCAAACACACACACGCACACACGCACACACACAAACGAGGGGGAACTGTACACACTCGTTTTACTTTTTTCTTTTCGATTCTTTTCAATTTTTTCAACGGATTTTTCATTTAATTTAAAAGCAATAATGTTAAGAGCTGTCCAATTCGTTCGGTATTATTTTCACTGGTCGCCATGTTTGTTTTCGTGCGTGTGTGCATTCATTTTTTGCGTTAGTGCGAAATTGCGCATTGTTTTCACTAGTCGCCATGTATGATTTCCCGCGCGTGTGTATTCAATTTTACACGTCTATGCATTAATTCTGTATATTTACTTGCACTTGCAATTTCTATACTCTCTAATCCCTAGCTACTTATAACATATAATGACTCAATTGATCACGGGTAGTCTACTTATGAATAAAACCAGAACATACAAATAAGTACAATAGGAAAATAGACAATGGAGAAGAAAAATAACGGTGAAAGGAAAATACTAAGAATCAAAAATAAAAGAAATATATAAAAGTATAAAAAGAAGGAAAAGATAGCGATAAAAGATAAAATCAAACGGAGGTAAATAAAATATGAAAATATTAACACAAATGAGAGTTGATAAATAGCAAACAAACGCAAACAGAATGTATAAGAAAACAGCTTGTAAAAAATAGAAAGACGTTATAATTAATTTATTTGTATTTCCTTAATTGGAATTTATTTTTGAGATGAGCATTATATATTAATTTATTTTTATTTCGGACTATTATTCTCATCTTTATTAGTTGTTTTTTTAATCTTTTAATGTTTTTTGTTTATTCACAACGTTTCGGCCAACTATTCCTCTGGCCTTCGTCAGGTGGTAACCGCGACGGATAGGAACTTCGAATCTCCTAACTGCATTCTCAGCCATCACTGCCATCCGTAGTTGTTGTCGTCTCACCACATTTTGACCAATTAACCTCTGGCACGCTTTGAGTGGGATTGAAACCGCTATCTTCAGACAATGTTCATCTGGAACTGTAAAGATTCAACGTCTCTATCAACTGCGCCACGGTGAGACGACAACAACTACGGATGGCAGTGATGGCTGAGAATGCAGTTAGGAGATTCGAAGTTCCTATCCGTCGCGGTTACCACCCGACGAAGGCCAGAGGAATAGTTGGCCGAAACGTTGTGAATAAACAAAAAACATTAAAAGATAAAAAAACGACTAATAAAGATGATAATAATAGTCCGAAATAAAAATAAATTAATATATAATGCTCATCTCTAAAATAAATTCCATTAAGGAATAATATATATATATATATATATATATATATATATATATATATATATATATATATACGTTATAATTAGTCTAAAAGTATTACTAAAGACGGAACCGAATTAAAAAAAAGCAACAAATCAATTAAAACAAGTAAAGAAGCACAATCATTTATTAACGAAAATGGATTCATTTGCATGTGTACCGATGGTACTGCCAATCTATAATTTTCTGTGTTCCCCCATCTTTCCTGGAAACAAACTCTATTGAAACATACTAAATTAGCTGTTACAACTATATACTGGTATACTTTGTATATAATACACTAGTTTGTTATCACTCATTCCATTTGTATTATTTCTTTGTTTCTTATTAACATATCATATCAGGATACGTATTGTTTTCTTTTTAACATTTATGAAAATCTTCTTTAGCGCATAAGATGTGTACGTATAGTTTATATTTCACACCTATATATAACTTTTAATTGTAGTTCATGATTATTGCCACTTTATAGTATTCGAGATCGACAGAGAAAAAGAGTTCTATAAATCTTGTATATGTAAAGAACCATTTACATATACGATTTGCTAAACTCGGAATATTAATGTCGAGAAACGACAATGTACATGATATTTTAGACGCGATCATTAACTCTCATTTGTTCAGCCAATCCTAGTTTAAATCCATAAGTAACTCATAACTGTATTGTTACTATCGCTCATAACAATAATTCAAACTTCAACCTAAACAACATTGGCACTTAAAAAATATTAATACTTAAGGAAGGTCAGCTACATAACCCATTCCACCTTTAAAAATGCATACCTAGCCTCTGCCAATAATCTCAAGTTTTTACAAGGTTTTCATCAACACCACTTTTCTTACTGTCATATTTTGCTCCATAACCACAAAAAAGACAATACTCCTTAAAGTAAAACACACACAGAGAACGAATTGCACGGGGTGGCATTTCATCATTGGCGGACCTGTTTCTACGGTCAATTTCTTTGTATTTGGGGGTTGGTCCAACGCTGAGTGCATTCTTTGACAAATCTGAATTATGATCTTCTCACCACGTTGTTCAAAGCTCTGTTAATGGAATCAAACCCCTTCTGTTTGACGATGAATGTGTCTTCATTACTGGACAGTGTATTATAGAAAATAACACATTTGTCAGCATCCACACTTATCATTATTTCACTTTGCCTAACCTGAAATTAGAAGATCACAGAATATTTAGATCCTGCAGTCATACATCAAAAGAAAGAAAATTAAGGCATAATAAGTTATAATTATATAAAACTTTATGAAAACTGTTAAATTAATCCAATTTCACATTGCTACGTTTGTTATTTTTGAAAATGAATTCACAGTAATTGTGTTGAAGGATGGGTGGCTTGCATCGGTTACAATCTTTATAGATGGCAGGCGTTTAACCGTTTTGGCAAAATTAATTTGTTAACATTTTTCATCTGAAAGAGAGATTAGTAATGCCCATTATTCAAGGTAAAACCTTAGTTAGCAATTTGTTTGAGGTTCAGTGAAAGAATCACCTAGATTGACTGGACTATTATTAGACTTGTCCGATGAGAACAGTGGCCAAGCTAATTCAATCAATCCGTATCTCAAGAATTCTGAAACTTACGTGGAAATTTATTTTTTAACACAGAATAATTCTATAAATTTCTTCCCTCAATTAAGAGCCGATGTAATATGAACTACTTCTATAATGCTATCATGAGATACCAACTTTAAGGATCAAATTAAAGATATGCTGTGCCAAATACTGCCATCGTAGCGATACGACTAAATGTCGTCTCCCTATTTAAGATTATTTCATCATATTAAAAATTACAATCAATACATTCCTAGTCTCTGATTAACCCTGGATCGCCAAAGTGTTAAAAATGATGCTAAAAGCAATATTTCTGCATTGAACGGATTCTCATACTTTAAAAAATATATTTCAGAAGTGAACACACCTCGCAAAAAACAAATTAGGATAAAAATTGCTTAGATTGGAACTCTTCGATTCTTTTGAATCTACTATAGACAGATTTAAGATATCGAGAGTGGCCGGTCATCTAATGTTCCAAGGCAGTAAAAGCTGCCCAGGTAGATAGAAGAAGTAGAATAAGTAATTATTCCGCGCAGATGGACTTGGTATTGTCAGAGGTCAAACTATCCTCGGGGCAAGATTAAAAGAAATAATTGTGAAATGTGCGCACGGATAAGCTTAAGTGATTTTTGATGTTCGTTTCCTAGCGGAGAATAAAAAAAACGCAGGCAATAAGGATAGGACAACAAATGGCCTAGGTTAAAAGATCGTAGTTAGAAAAAAAGGAGAGATTGATAGAAAAAAAAATGAAATATATAACATCGAGGAAACGATTATAAAAAAAGTTCGTATGAATATATGATAGAAGCCTGGACTACTTTTAAAGGTTATATACAGGCATTATCTTAAATTTAGTCTGCAAAGAGTCGAGCCTGAAAAGATTACAATAAAATAAAGACAGAGGCTTATGACAATCGATATACTGGCATATTACTCGATATTTAAAAAATATAAAGTATATTCGGGTTGACATCACAACTATTTTATTACTATTAATATTTAGAATTTCAAGAAATAAATAACTGACTAGAATTTGGATATTGTCATTGTGAATAGTTAAAGTACGGTTGTCGTGATAATGTCTAGTTTTATGTAATGATTTTTATTGTTATTAACTTGTGATTAAAACGGGAAATTCTATCTAATGCTAAGTCAATTTCCGAATTGCAATCTAGAGATATTGGGTTAATGTTGTCATTTCACGTAGTTATATTGGAATATCGGGTTTACTTTATTATTTCTCCTCTCTTTCTGGGTTAGAAACAGGTTTAAATCATGTATCGAGTTCAATTTTAAAAATGATTTCTTGTCCGTACGATATTTCTACGCATGGGAAATATTAGATGGTTGACTGGGATAGCTTCCGTACATTCATATCTGTTCTACCTCTGCGTTCCATGTTAAAAAAGGATGTGTCGTCTATAGTATCAGACCTGACCGAATGGTTAATTGTAGGCATATACCGATCAATACCATCCAAAATATTCCAAAAAAACTAACAGCAAGCCATGGTTCTCCCCAGAATGTGCTGCTGCCACCGCGCACAGAAATCACTTTTTCCACAGCTACCAACGTAATAGATGTACTGAGACTAAAGCTGCTTTCAGGACTGCAAGTAATCACTGTAAAAGAGCAATAAAAATGCAAGAGAGCTATATGCTCAGTCCGTTAAATCCAAAGTAGCTGAGCAGCGGCTTGGTTCCCACCAGTTTTTGAAATAGCAAACAGGATCCTGAAAAAAAGCGTGCTTCCTATCCCAACCATCATCAATGGACCTGAGGTCATCTCGTCAGCATCAGACAATGCCAAACTACTTGACAAGAACTTTGCAGCTAATTCTACCCTATGCGACGAAGGCCATCAACTTTCTATATTTCCTCATATAACAGACAAAACGCTATGCAATATACGAATATCTAGTCGTGAGGTCGCTAATCTAATCAAGAACCTTGGTTCCAGTAAAGCAACTGGCCCTGGCGGCATTCCAGTTAGAGTGCTGAAAAAGCTCCAACCAGAACTTGCTCACATACTTACAAAACTGTTTAAGCGTTGTCTTAAGGAGAAATGCTTTCCAACACCCTGGAAAACCTCATCAGTATGCCCTGTATTTAAGAATTCGGGTGATAAGTCATCTCCCTCTCATTACAGACAAATAAGTATCCTGCGTGTCATGAGTAAGTTGCTGGAATCCATATTAAATAGTCAACCACCTCAGCAGAAACAACATTCTTAGTGAAATACAATATGGTTTCCGCTCCGCAAAATCTACAGCAGATGTGCTAACGGTTATATCTCATAGGATTAGTGAATCTCTTGACAAAGGCTTCCTTTCCAGGGCAATTGCTCTTGACATATCGAAGGCCTTCGATACGGTATGGCATGAGGACCTTCTTCACAAGATTTCCAGCTACGGTATTACTGGAAATGTTTTCTCAATCATTAAATTATTTCTATTCGATAGGTTCATAAGAGTAGTGGTTGATGGGCAGAAATCAGAGGCCCACAGTATCAATGCTGGAGTCCCTCAGGGGTCCATCCAGCGCCAACTCTCTTCCTGATCGACATCAATAATCTCCCAAAACACATACTTAAATCATTTATTGACATCTATGCTGACAACACGACCATCTATGGCAACACATCAAAGGCCGTAATTGACAAGGCTCTCTCTAATTCGCTCTTATCTTGAGCATGTGGTACAGTGGGGGAAGAGGTGGCTGGTAACTTTTAATGCATCCAAAGCTAAGTTTCTATCTTTACATAATCAACGCTCTGATCCCCATCTGGCATCGATTGAAATTGATGGCTCTCGTCTTGGGGAGGCTCCATGTTTTAACAAACTTTTGGGTTTGACCTTTACTCCTGATCTGAAATGGAACACGAACATCAGGTCTGTTGCCAAGCACGCTGGGAAAATGGTTGAACCTTTCTGCCGCTCCAAAAGATATCTCACTACTGATGCAATTCTCTATATGTATAAAAGCCAAGTACGCCTAAGGATGGAGTACTGCTGCCACATCTGGGCTGGAGCTGCTAAAAACAGCCTATCCTGCCTTGTGAGAGTACAAAATAGACTTCGTAGCATAGTGGGGATACCCTTTTCTCTTCCCTGCAGCCTCTCTCCCACAGAAGAGACGTTGCGAGCCTGTCTTTGTTTTATCGTTATTTCCATGGCAGGTACTCGTCTGAGCTCCAATCTTTCGCCCCCCCCTCGCCAATCTTTCACGAGAAACACCGGTCTGGCTGAAACTACTGTCAATAATTTTCCCTACTCTTTATGTGTGCCTAAATCCAAACGTAGATTCCATGAGCAGAGCTTCTTTCTCAGAAGTGCACGACTGTGGAACTCTCTTCCGTTTGTCTGTTTCCCACCTGACTATTACTTAGATGTCTTCAAGTGCAGCGTAAACAAATTCCTGACAAACCCCCTCTTAAGTCAGCACCCTATCAAATCTCCAATACTAATGATTACTACAATACTATCTCATTGATTACTGTGCACGCAATAACCCTTATCCCTAAGTGGCCTCCAGGCCTTTATAAGTAGTGACCTCCGTGTAAAAAAAATGTATTCAACATTGGACTGATTTGAATAAGTCAAGTTTCAATAATGCTGTATTCACTGTCGTTAAGCGTGTTTTTCTATAGACGTTTATCATTGCATTACTTTAAAATTTTCTAAGCAGACAAGGAAAGATATGGTAGACAAAACGAGATCAATAGGTAATAGTATAATTGAACGGTAAGTTTATTTCTATGAATAAGTGGAACAAAATTTAATTAAAATAATTGATCCATATATGCAAGTATAACATTTTTCTGTTACATTGTAATTATTAAGTCAATCTGTACCAAATTATCGTAGGTTTGCATTAACAGATGCCACATACAAATTTATTATATCTAAATTACTGACCACCATCTTATGTAACGTTTGCACGCCGTTACATACACATTCAGTCGTGATATTAAAATGCTATATTCCATCCGTGGAGAACAACAATCTCAATCGCAACATAAGACGAGGTGCGTTCAATAAGTAATGATCCTGACCCACTTCCAGTTGTCTGATCCAAATCAAATTTTGCAGGTGTAATGATTTATATCTGTGGGGATTATGTGACGAATTACAGCTCTGTACTAATTGTGGTTTTAGTTTTACAGTTATTTGAAATGAATCAGGTGTGAAATGGAGCCTGTTGAATGTCAGGCACTGATCCGATTTTTGTATTTTAAAGGACGCACACCATAGGAGACTTTCGATGAAATGAAAGAAACTTATGGTGATAATGCCCCATCATATGACCTTGTAAAACGCTGGAATCGATAATTCAATCATGGCCGGAAGTCTGCGACCTGGTCGCACCCCTTCTCCCGTTGATGAAGCATCTGTCCGTCAAGTTGAGGCTGCCATTTTGGAAGATCGGCGCATTACTATTCGACAAATAGCCCAAGATGTCAAGATTAGTACAGAATCTGTAGAAACTATCATTCTTGACTATTTGCATATGCATAAGTTGTCTGCCAGATGGATTTCCAGGTTGCTCACACCATTCCAGAAGCGAGAACGCGTCGAGTGGCTGAGGAGGAATTTGGAGATGTGCTAAAAAGATGAGTCAAAGGTTTTCAAAAGACTGCTTACACAGGATGAAACCTGGATCCATCACTATGATCCAGAAACATAAATCCCAGTCAATGCAGTGGAAGCACTTGGACTCACCACCACTAAAGAAGGCAAGGGTGCAGACCTCCGCTGGCAAGGTCATGCTCACAGTCTTCTGAGACCAGGACGGAGTAGTGATGACAGATTTCCTGGCAAAGGGTACCACAATTACAGGAGCTTATTATGCTTAACTTTTGAGGAAATCAAGGGAAGCTATCAAAATAAAGAGGCAGGGCAAGATCAGCAAAAGAACCCTCCTCCTGCAAGACAACGCTCGGGTCCACAACTCGCACGTCGCCAGATCAGAAGCACGGGCGTGTGGTTATGAAATCCTTCCCCATCCACCCTGCTCTCTTGACCTTGCACCCTCTGACTTTAACCTCTTCCCAGCTATGAAGTTATTTTTAAAAGGAAAGCGTTTCACAGATGATGCAGCCTTGATTTCTGAAGTCACATCGTGGTTGGAGGACCAACCTGGGGTGTTCTACAAAAATGGTCTCCAGAGTTACTTCAAACTATAGGGGAAATGCATAACTCTGGGTGTTATCTATGTAAAGACAAATAACTGTGGCAAGTTTCGTTGTTCTAATGCTATGGGAAGGCGGTCAGGGACATTACTTATTGCACGCCCTACGCATTAAGTCATACTACTGCTACCAGTTGTAACCCAGTACAATTCAGAATATTTCTACTCCAGTGAGATTACACCCTTCCCAAATGCAACATTACATGAATAGACATAACATATCCATTCCTATTTCATCATCAAAATTAATAAATCCTCCTCAAAAATATCCGGCCTATATAATTGGCTGAAACCGGATATTCTCATGTACCAGAATGAAACGAATTCATGCATTTACGAACACTACTATAAATTGACAAGCAAGGTGCTTAATGTTAAAACGAACAGCATTTAACAATTATTTATCACTGAGAACCAGGCATTTTCAAATTATTAACATCATATAACGCCACAGACATTCACAGGTAAAATGGCATAAATACAGTTGGATTTTCCTCAAAACCAGACATTTACAAATTACTAAACACAAGTAAATTAATCCATATACACACAGGCTTTCTATGCTTGCACGCCAGGAAATCTCTAAACAAATTTAAACGCATACATGTTTTAAAAATGTTAACATGTTCGCGTAAATGCCAACATCGGAATAACCGGGCCAAATCACCGCTAAAAATAATCGCAAGCGTCCATCAAACTCATATATTGATTCGGAAACGTGAAAACAAAATGAAACGGACTTTATTTTTATCATGACAATTTTAAAGAATTTTAAAGCAATGACTTCTTATTCGACAGTTTAAAGGCTTTTGATGAGTTAAAAAGTAACTATTAACAAATGATTTAAATTGCTTTGGTTATAATAAAAAAAAAATGAAATAAGTAAAACCTTTAAACTGTCGAATAAAAGTTCACGGATTGGAAACTCTTAACAAATTCTCATTTAATTAAAAGATTAAAAGTTTTGGGAGCTTTACATTTATGGACCTTGGCGCCTAGATCACATAATTACTTGTCGTGTTATTGGACCAATAGCGTCGTGTTATAAATATCTTACATTTTCGGCGAATTTTATTCAAGTACGCATAGAAAGAAATAAAATAATTAATAGTGGTGTTTCCTCTTAGTAAAAAGATAACGAATTAGTAATTCGTTTTTTCTACAATAAAGAAGGGGAAATACATATTTTCTAGTAATAATAAAAAATAAATTCGGTTCATTTTGTTTTCGGGTTTCCAATTCGATGTTTAAGTTTGATGGATGCGGACGATTTTTTTAGCAGTGATTTTGCCAGGGCATTTCGTTATCGACATTTACCAGTATCGCACCCACTCCCTCAAATGAAAACGTACCATGGAGAAAAAACATAGCAACTTGTACTCTTTATCCACCGTGTTGAATGGATAACACTATTATTTTAAAAGCCATTCTTAACATGGTGAGGGGAGAGTGTTTGATAAGTTTTCAGTCACCAACCATATCAATTGCGTGTGGGTATGCTGCCTATGATTTTCACGGTTAAATGCGGGGGATTTATTTATCTACCACCCCCAACTAAAAAGAGGATGCTCTGCTCCGATATACGTTCTTTACATGGGGATCTTGGGAGTGTCTATTCAAAGGGGATGTTGGTGGTGTCTATTACGAAAGCCGTTCTTAACATGGGGAGTTTCTATCACTTTAAACAGTTCATATACAGTGACAATCCCTAAATTATAAAAGGTCTGTTTACATTTTCTGTTCTTATTCAAATGGACAATTTTTACTAATTTTATGATGAATGCGGTTTTACGCCTGCCATTATTTGCTTTTTACAGATTCAAAGAGTAACTGCTGACTATCAATAACTGTAGTTCACTTTTTTTCGAGGAGGCGGCTTCAACCGAGCAACGCCAGTTAACGGGTCCTCCTAGTGTATTCATTATTTGTTTGCGTAAAGTTTAAACTGCGAATTATTAGCTGAAAAATATCAACCGAAAACTAAATAATAATTTAAAGCTTCGCTAGAAAAAAAACTTAGCAAAATACAAATAAGCTGTTTAAATAAAACAAATTCTACCGAATATAAATGCTAATATATATATATATATATATATATATATATATATATATATATATATATATATATATATGTAAAATTTGTTTTTTATTACCGTTTTATCTGTTTGGTTACATATGTTACGGAGGTTGGACCATGTTTACGATCCAACAGCCTCGTCGGACCTTACATAAATGGTGGTTAGTATTTGGAAGAAGTGTTTAAGAAGAATAAACACTTCTTCCAAATACTAACAACGATTTCTGTAAGGTCTGACGATGCTGATGGATCGTAAACATGGTCAAACATTCGAAACATATGTAACCAAACAGCTAAAACGGTAATAAAAAAATAAAACACATATTTGCTCCGCAATAGTATTGAGCACTCCCTTAAGGTTTTTACTAATTACCAGTTTTAATATATATATATATATATATATATATATATATATATATATATATATATATATGAAAACTCGTACTCGGAAAACTCGTTCAATTTTGCTCGATAGGAAATCTGGTCCATTATAAAGTACATTTCGATAGAAAACACATTTTCTGGCTGTTATTGAAGAAGATATTGTTTTTAAAAAAGAATACACATCCCATAATATTTAAAAAAAAATATTTTTACTTGTTTACTGTTGTATCAAAAATATAAAATCGATTTTTCTAAGTGATTGTTTTCTACCTAGCTTTGTAAGTTTTTAATGATTTAACATATCTTAAAGAGATTATTTAATTAAAAAAAAACATGTAATGTCCAGTGTTACTTTTAAACAAAACATGTATGACATGAAAGGATCACGTCTTAGAGGTCTCGACAATCGCTTAAAACTAGAAACGTAAAGAAAATACTGAGGTAAATATTCTTTAAACACGCCCCCTCCAAAAGAAAAAAAATGTGTATATTTTTAGGTAATGTCCTATGTTACAATATTTTGGAAATATAATGAGGGTAGAGATTTATTTGCTGCCCAACTCAGCAAATTGGTGCGCAAGGCCGGAAAGTGGGGATCTAGCAGGCTCCCCTAAAGGAGGGGCACTCCTGCAATAGTAAAAAATGCCTGAGTAACACCGTCGGCATACCCCGGTCGGGGTGCCTCAGGCATTAAGCGATAAACTTACTCCACCGGAAAGCCCAGTGGCAAGGTCTGGGAGGGTGGACCTCCTAGGTATTACCCAGGTTGTGTACCTCAGCCCGACAGGTGCTGGTCCAGTTCCCGGACCCTCACCTTTCGGGCTGAGTGTCAAGAACGGATCCTTGACGAGTACTTCTATCCTGCCTCTCTACAGCCGAAGCCGCTAGGAGACACATCCCATCATACCGAAATATAATGTGGTATGATCCCACACAGTCGGGCGATACTATTTATAAACGATGCTGCTAGGAACTGACGAATCGAATTAATTCAGGTTCTGCTACCAACCAATCAGAAACCAGATTAGCTCTATAAATATTAAACCTTTTCTGTAGCAATTTCGCATGTTTTTTTCCGTCTCGACACGGTAAGAATTTTTGCTCTGTGGAACTGTCTACTGCAAACCAGTCATCTCTCAAGACTTGTGTGGAACACCGAACCATCGGAAACTGTTCGGAAACTAAAACTTCAAGATCCAAGAACACTGCTCGGAAAAATCAAGCTACCAGAAGTGGTTTAGGTTATTATGTAACGAAACAGAACGAAGATGCGAAAAACGAAACCACATATTTATTAAAAAATTACTTTAGTTTTTATTACTTCAAAAAAACAAAAAGAAAACACTTCTTGCATTATCAAATAATGAAACAAATATTTTATTTAGAAAAAAAATCATTTAGTTTTAACATTTTTTGTATTCACGAAACAACAAAATGCACTTCTGAATATGCGGGTGGCGGCAATCTTTTCTTGGTGCGTTTCATTAAACTGTCGCGGTCAAAAACCATTTAAATTATTAATTTGTTGTTGACCCTTCAAGGTTGCTTTAATTAAAAAAAATGTTTCATTTAACTTATTTATTTATCCGAAAAAAAGAAGCTTTTTTATTTCATAAAAATTTCAAAGTTTCTTTCATTACAAAATTATGTTATTAAAATTATATTTTCATACGCAACTTTTAAATAATCGTTTTTTACAATAATATATTGAAATATGTTTATACAATAAATGTTTTGGTTTTAAAATATTTTTTGTTCGAACAAAATCTTGTTTGATACTTATTTACTGCGTTATTTGACCAGGGAGAAATTTGAGTTATAAGCCCCTAACAATAGCTGCTGTCTACATACATGCAAATAACTTTTAAACAAAAAGGCATTCGGTAAATGATACTTTACACTATAACAGAACACTGACTACTCCAATTTATGTTTTTAGAATTTTTCGAGGCCGCTGACAACGAATTTGAACTCGTCACAAATTTACCGTTTGCACAGTATAGACCCCTGGACCCTGGGACTATTTCACGCCATTTAACCGCCTTCAGTAGTGTTTTCTTACATGATGCGAGCGGGTGCTCATGCGCGTAATGAAGTGACTTATCACATCGTGGAATAATCTTTTTAGCAGACATTTGAAGTAAGAAAGGTTTTTAAAAATGTAGTTCATTTTTTATTACGTAGGTTTCAATGCGTTTTAATTAATCTAAGAGTTTATATGAGTTAACAAAAACATCATTTTTATGTTTTCCGTTCTTGTTTGATTCAATTATAGAAGTTGTGAAGTTTAATAGGTGCTTTTGCAATTTAATTAACCGTTTTCCGTAAGTGAGAGGCCGACAATTACCGAGTAGAATACCGTTTAACATTTACAAAAATTCTGTTTACATTGAGGAGGGGGCAGTTGAGGGGCAGGCGTATTTTGGGTACGGTGCTATTTTTTAATAGTTTTTTTTTCAGGTTATATTCAAGTTTCACGATATCCTTTTTTAAATTGTTAGGTGGAAGCACAGAATAGTTACAAAACACCCTCCCATCACTATGTTAAGAATGGCTTTCAAAATAATTACGCTATTATTTCAGCGTGAAACAAAAAATAGTTAAGTACGGTGTTTTCATTTTTGTTTCGTAATTGCACAAGAATTGTTTAAACTAAATTAATTCTTTTGAATAAAATATCTGCTGTCTTTGATAATACATCAGTGTTTTCTTTCCTTTTTTGTTCCGTAATAACACTAAAAGTGTTAAAACTAAAGTACTTTTAAAAGAAATATATGGTTACGTTTTTCCTCTCTTTACTCCGTGACTCCGTGATCAAGTTTACTTTATTAAAACAAGAGTAATCAAGTAAAAATATATTTTTTTAAATATATTAGGGATGCGCAGCCGCCTTTAAAGACAATATCTTCTTCAAGACCAGTTCAAAAATGTGTTGTCAATCAATATTTTCTTTAATATTGGGCCTGTTTTCCTACCTGGTATAAATGAACAAGTTTTCCGGGAACGGCTTTTCCGTTGATAGTGAGTAATAGTGTTTGAAATAGGATGAACAACTTTATTTTAATGTAATGAAATGTAACTGAATATAAAAGTAAAATAAAAATAAAAATGTAATAAAAAAAAAAAAAGTAATAAAACGTGTGTACTTCTTCGACACCTTGGAACAAGTCAATGAACACCTATTTTACACAAATCAATAAAACACGTGTACGAGACTAGCGAGGCTAGTGGACACAAAGTCACAACTTTGTGCTTACTAGCATCTTTTTAAACGTGACGTCATCAATGTGTTATTAGGCTCTCTTTTCTAGATGGCCGTGGCAAGGTGGCATCACCATCAAATCCGTAAAAAGATAAAGAGGGAACACTTCTTTTCCCGAGGAATATTTTATTATAAATCGAAATATCAAATTTAATTATAATAAATAAACATGCTTATTTATTTTTTAAAATATGCACTTGTTTGATAACAAAAGATAACGACGAATTCAAATGCAACACAGATATATTTGAATTTTTTGTGCTAAGATTTTGACTGTCACTGAAAGAAACCGATCATCATGCCTGTTTCATATTATAATTAACGATCTGAGTAGAAATATATGTAATTATTTATGTGTTTTGTTTTGTGATAAACTTTAAATAATAGATTCTTGGATTTTATTATAAGTGTGTCTAGAAATCATATTGGGAGATTGATTTAGTTCATAGCTCAATGACAAAGACTTTATAGAAATCGATCTACTACAGAATTTAAAAATTGAAGTATATTCGGGTTGATGCTGCATCTATTTAATACGATTACCAGTTGGAATTTTAAGAAATAAATACAAAAGTTGTATATATAAGTAGACTACTTTCATGAACGATAGGAACACACTTAAAATATGTCAGACAGGAAACTAAATTTTGAATGTTGCTTGATGAGAATAGTAAATATGAGAAAATATCGACTGTGTCTAATCTGTTTTAATTTATGCACATATAGGATAATTTAGGTTCTTCTTTCGAGAGGATTCAATCAAATGGAAAAACATCTATAATGTAGGCACATATTCCATGCCCATGGCGATTTAAAAGTTCGGATTTGGATCTTAAATTAGGATATCCTTTAATTAGGTACTCATCTAGAAAATAATCGGTACACCCCTGATATTGGAGAAGGAGACATGGTAGTGGAAGGTCTACGTTGGAAGTTGGGGATCTTAGTTTTATCGTATATTTTTTTCTGGTTACTTTTCATGATGTAGTTTAATATTTTCAATTGGCAGGTTTCGGGTAAAGTATGGCGATAGGTTCCCCTCCCACTAACTGAAATAAAAAAAGAATTCAGTTGGCAAAGTAAACTTGAGCAACTCTGCCGATTTTCCCGAGCCATTCCCGGTTGATTTGAATGGAAATTGTCTACTTATTTTGCTAACATTCGACACTAGGTAGCACATAACTGAAAGAAATACAGACATTTAAAAATATATTTTGTTCACACTGTGGAATTGTTAGCGCACTAAAACACGACAGATAATGAGGGAGGGGGCCTGTTATGATTTCACGATTGTTTATGACCTAACTTAGACTGTTCGCGAACCCATCAGTGTGCCTGGTACTGATGGTCAGTATGCAAGTCTCGTGGAATTTTTTTCTCACAACTTTCCCTGAGCAATGTTCATCTTCCGTTCTGTCACCACTGGGATCGTCCGACTACTCGGTTGTCTCAGTTAAGAAAAAATATAATAAATCCTCCGACATACCTCTCCATTATACAGTATATCGATACTTTATGGATGAGTGGAATGACTTTTGTACATTTATATCAAATCTACCTCTGCGTTCCATGTTTAAAAGGGCATATGCTTTATGATATCAGACCTGACAGAATGTTTAATTGTAGGTAGTGCTTCATACCCTCAATAAATTTCAGCAAAGACATAACGAGAAGCCGTAGTGCTCTCCAGAATGTGCTGTTGTCATTGCGCACAGAAATCACAATTCGCATTGTTTCCAACGTAATAGATGTGAAATTTAAGGTTATTTTCTCTGCTTCGGACAAAGAAAAAACTCTTTTCCAAATACGTTTCAGCTTATTCTACCCTATGCGATCAGGGCCGCCAATTCACATATTGCTTAGTGTGTTTGAAAAAATAAAAATATGTGTGCGTAATGTTGCCAAACTAATCAATAACCTCCATTATAGTAAATCAACTTGCCCTTACGACATTCCTATTATCGTTCACAAAGATACTTCAACCAGAACTACCTCCCATACTTACAAGGCTGTGTAAGCGTTGCCTAAATTGCTTCCTAACACCCTTGAAAACGTCATCAGAATGTCCAGTATTTAAAAATTAAGGTAATCGGTCATCTACCTCTCAAAACAAATCAACCAGTCTCATGTATGTCATGAATAAGTTGCAAGAATTTCTATTAAATAGAGAAGTAATCAACTACCTCAGAAAAATGCCCCCCTCAGTGACATGCACTATGGGTTCTGTTTTGCTAGATCTACAGCAGATATACTAACAGTTATATCTCAAATGATTAGGGAATCTCTCGACAGAGGCTTTCTTTCTAGGGAAATTGCCCTTGACATATTAAAGGTCTTTGATAGGGCATAGCATACAAGTCTACTCCACAAAATCTCTTCCTGATCGACATCATTGATCTCCCAAATCACGCTCAAACATCATTCGTAGACATTTATGCCCACAAGACTACTATATATGTCAACACTTCAAAGACTGTAAACGAACAAGTTTTCTCCGATTTTATGTGGCATATTGAAAACACACACAAAGGGGAATTTTTTAAAAGGAGTCCCCACTTTTCAAGACCCGAAGGTCAGTCGAGGATAAGAGTTAATGAGTGTGCAGTAGTCGATGGGACTAATGAGGCAATACTACGATGTGCATGATCTTGATCACGTGGTGCACTCGAGGAAAGAGGTGTCTGATTTATTTTAATGCATCTAAAACTAAGCTTCTACATTTCTATCATCAACACTTTGGCACAAATTAAAAGGATTAGCATTCGTCTTGGGGAGGTTCCAAACTTTGACAAGCTTCTAGATCTGACATTTACTCCTGGTCTTTGATGCATCATATCCTTTGCCAAACTGCTGAAAAAATGGTGGGACAGTTCTAGTAGATATAGTAGATATCTCACTGCTTATACGATTATCTATCTATTAGCCAAGCAAGTTCAAGGATGGAGTACTGGTGCCACATCTGAGCAGAATCTGCTAGAGGCTGCTCATCCTGCCTTGACAGAGTTCAAAATAGACTTAGTAGCCTAGTGGTAGTGGCCCTTTTCTCTTCCCTGTAACCCCTTTCGCACAGGAGAGACGTTGTAAATCTGGCTCTGCTTTATCGTTATTTTCATGGCAAGTGCTCATCTGAGCTGCAATCTCTAACTCCTACTCTGGGCTGAGTTTTACGTACAACACTCGTCTAGCGAAAATCACTATGAATAATCTTCCTACTCTTTATCTGACGCTAAAGCTATGCGTAAATTCCATGAACAAGGTTTCATTCTAAAAACTGCACTGTGAAACTCTGTTCCGTTTACCTGCTTTCCAACTGACTATAATAAGGTTGTCTTCAAGTCCAACAGAAACACGTTCTTGATGAACCAGTCCCTTTAATAATCCAGTTTACTCAATTACCACTACTAACGAATACTACGATATTTTTCCATGGACTACTTGACACGCATCAACTCTTATCCTCCAGTGACATTCGTGTGCCGAGAAGTGGTGACTTCTTTGTAAAAAATACGTCCTTTGTCTGTGTTTTCAATACGCAGGATGAAATTGTCGTTAATATGTCTCAGATGTAATGTGTATGAAGATACTCTAAACTTAAAACAATTCGATTACAAAGATTCTAAGAATAAGCAGGCTAGTACTCCATTAAGAAGGTTACTCATAGAGTATTGAAATACTTGAGAAACTCTTCGAAAACATTCAATATCACACGTATTTTATATCAAACTCTAAGGATAAGCATACAAAATCCCAAGTTATATATTTTTAATTTACAATATATATATATATATATATATATATATATATATATATATATAAAAGTTACAATTAATTTACTAAGGTAATCAAAATGGTAAACTTAAAATATATTATAAATATTAAAGAGATAATATTTACAAGTAAAATAAACTCAGCCAGATATAAAAAGCTCAATAAAACCGAAAGGGAAATAGAGCTTATAATATGAACAAATGATTAACCAAACATGTTAAAAGACATCTTGAAAAAGAGTTAAAAACATATTTAATTTTAAAAAAGGAAGCACAAGATAAGTGGATAGTCCTTAATCCGCGGAGTTTCGAAGAAATACTCTCCTTCTCATAAGAGGGCAGGAATTAGCAAAATGCAGGATCGGATTTTGCATATAAAAGTATTTAATGAAACTACAAGTAAGTCAAATATCTTACTTGGTTAAAAAAGGGTGAGGTAAGGGTAACAGGAGGCAAAAGAAAAATAATAAAAAGATTTCACATGAATGGATAGTCCGGTGAAGGGTAAAAGTCCAAAAATGGTAAAATCCAAAACAGTCGAATTTAAAATTTCAATCCAGTGGGTACTTTCGAAATGGTCCAAAATCATCCAAAAGGCAGAGTTCCTTGGAAAAACGCGCAAATGGAATGAATTCCAAATCATTAAAAGAAAAGCACTCGAGATATTTAAAACACGTCTATCAAGGCTGGATGAATCAAAAAATTATCCACTTATCTTGTGCTTCCTTTTTAAAAATTAAATATGTTTTTAACTCTTTTTCAAGATGTCCTTTAACATGTTTTATTAATCACTTGTTCATATATATATATATATATAATATAATTATATATATATATATAAATTCCACAGCCAAACAACGTCGCAGCCCACAAAAGCCATGACAGTCAACTAAACGGAAGTCCAAGACTCGTGTTTCGGCCTCATTTGGGCTTATCATTTAGACACACCCGAACACAGGATTCGAAACCCGAGCCTCTTGCATGCGAGGCAAGCACTCTACCAACTGAGCAAACGCCCCGCACACAAAAGTTTCTATTAACCAACACAGATCAAGCAAACCGCGTCTAAATCCGACTGTGTAATAAACCTACTTCGTCTCGACAAGGGACGCCGTCATCCAACCAGCTAATAACCCCAAGCTGATGTCTCACACGTAAGAGTTTTAACTCGAATATATATTTGAGAAAACCGTACATATATGCAAGTTGATTAGGACATAAGTTAATGCTTACGTTAATAAATCGACACCCTGTTTCACAGTGAAAAAGAAAAAAAATGAACATTACAATTTTAAAATAGATCTGAAATAACTGACCAAAATTAAAGTAACATTTAAAAGTATAATAAAAAAGATTCCGTAAATCGCGGGATACAGTTAACCCGAAATTTACTTGCCCTGGGATATGGCTTTTTCAGGTTACGATGTGGAATACAATGTTTATCCGTTTCCTAGTGATGGTATTTGCCTCATCTCACGGTGGCATTTATAATATTATTTTATTGTATACATGTGTATTATAGACTGTACTGAATTCTGTTTCTAATTTTTATATGTAGTGTATGAAATACTGATAAGGACCCGCCATAGGTGATGTCACCTTACAATCCCAATCAGGAACGAATTAACACCGTATCTCGGGGTTCTACTGTACTTCCACTTCACATTAATTTCTTACCTGTACAATATATATATATATATATATATATGTGTGTGTGTGTGTGTATTAGATTTTGTAGACGTTCACACACATGTAGACACACACACATATGTATACATATATATATATATATATATATGTGTGTGTGTGTGTGTGTGTATATTAGATTTTGTAGACGTTCACACACATGTAGACACACACACACATATGTATACATATATATATATATATATATATATATATTGAGAGAGATTGATTTAACGCCTATAAATCGCAAAGTTTACTAAAATATGTTTAGCTTATTTATACAAAATAAATTAATAATATATTGCTAGCAATTTCATGAGTACGTTTGTTATTAGAATTATATTTTACAGATCTCTTACGTACTTTTTAATTAATTGGCAGTCTATTACCCATTACATTTGCTTAGCACACTGTAACATTTAGAATAAGAACGAATGCGTATTGCGAGAATTAAAGATTAATCAAGTTCAATTCCTGCTTCAAAATACGAAAAGCAAACAAAATAGAACAAATAAATTTAATAAAATATCTCAAATAAATGTAATATATTATCTATAATTTTTACGTTGATATGTGAAAGTTTAAAATCGATGGGTTATAAATACGTATCATAAGCAAAATTTTAAAACATACAAATATCAATTCTTGTATAATTTCGATAAATGTTAAGGTCAGTTGCAGTTAAAGTGCCGATGCAAATGACGCTGGCTCATCTTCAAGATTATTTCTAACTTTTGATCTAAAAGGATGAACACATGTTATTGGGAAAATATTGTTTTTTATTGGTGTATGACATTTCAACTAAACGGTCACTACCCGAGAAAATGCGTAGATTGGCGCTATTATAGTTTACTTTTGTCGAAAAAAACAACACATTTGCCGGCTAATAAATGTTAAGCCAAGTCGATGTTCTGCGGCATTAGACGCTGGTTCTTGAGTCTCGACTAAGCATTAATATTTCAATTTTCATTTTCCATTGTTATTTAGATAGAGAGCGCAGAGGCAAAAATATTAAGAGAGATAGAAAAAAAAAGAAGACAATATTAGATCGGAATTTGCAAAAGGTCACGTTTACAGAAACGGGGATTTCAAATTTTTAGATAAAAAGATAGAATAAAGTAACAAATAGATAATAATTCATCCTAATTATTTCCGTCATGAAGCAGAGAGCATTTTTGAGTTATGACATTAATAATATCGACGGAATATCGTTCACATGGTAAATCAGCATTTAATAGGAAGATGCCGTTTCCAAAGAAGCATTCTACACAGGACTGTTTTATTTTACTTGCTGAAAATAACGTACGCGTTTTACATAAAGCAACTTCCATCGAAGGACAATATTGATGTTTGAAGTGTGATAAGGTTTTGGTTTAAAGCTAAAACATACTACAGCAACAAAAATGCGTATTAAATATGACTTTATTGATACTCCTATAAAAATACTGTCAATTTTATTTAAATAAATATTCGACACAAATAATATAAAATATAATTAGTAATAAATATTCAAAAAGTAATATCGTACCACATAGAATATGTAGATATGTAGAAACACAATTTTTTAATTTTCTTTTGTCGAGCACATCCTCGCAGACAATGTTCTTTTTTACCCTGTTTCTTTTCTTTCGAATGCTCCCCGTTTTACGTAACGTTTAGCTGAATCCATTTTTTGGTTTGCTGGAGAACTGTTAAATGTCGAAATTACTACGGGTTTCTGTTCTCAACTAATTACAACAGTGGTAATATTATATGTTAATGATATTCAAAATTGGGGTTACATCAGGGCATGCCACACGTATTTTTGTCTAGGTCGGTATATGGCGAAATATTTTCGAAGCGGTTTGCCATTCAACACATTTATTCAGCCTTTTTCAAAATATAACTCAGAGACTAACTAAAGAAGGGAAAGAGCAGAATATTATACATATATTTTTCAATTTTTCTTTTTGTTAAAGTCCGTTGCAAATCATCGTTTTACAGGTAAATACCGAGAGAGAGAGAAAGAGAGAGAGAGAGAGAGTCACACACACACATACCCCCCCCCCATATATATATATATATATACATATAATCAGAAAGAGGTTTATATTTTACAGGATATATGTAATATTAATAAAATCTTGTGTGTGTAACATTAAACCTCCAATGTATTTAAAACAAATTTCGATTATAAATATTAAAAAATGATTGTATTAGATGGCAATGTGTCTGAAACGTAATGACATTTCTATAGCTTTTTACGCACACCTTTTGTATTTATAATAAGGTTTACAGTTTAAAACAACAATTCGATACTTATAACATTACTCACCATCTTCTCAGATGCATCCTCGAATGTTTTATGGATATAGAAGGAACTTTATTTTACACTTGCTGGGGTGTATAAACAAAGCGTACAATCGTCAGATCTTTTAGCTATTATCATGCTCCTTCCCCTTGCGTGAAATACAGTGGAACCTGACAGAAAATTTTAATCCGACGCAACCAAAAGAGGAGTATCAATTTGAAGTAGTAGAAGATATAAACGTTGCTCGAATATTGAAACTCTGTTACATCGAAAGAAAAACATAGAAAGCAACATTTCAATAGGTTTGAAGGATAACCACCTTATGAAGTTCGGAAGTCAGTTTTTCCGACAAAAATTTTGTAACACATAATGCTTCAAATTTACCTTCATACTCATATGGATAATATAATAAGAAATTCCAATTATTACAAAACAATATGCTACAAAGTTATTTGGATTATACTGTGATTACTTGATCATATTATAACTGAAGAACGGCACTACTTGTAGACGATTCTAATTTCCATGTAGATTTTCTTGCTAAAGCATAAGTAAAAATAGGCATCATAAAATGAAATAAAAGTATGCACACATTGTGCTAAATGCAAATTTTCCTTTCCCAAAGATAAATAATGACAATTTTAACATTCTATTACATTATTAATTCAAATGTTCATTTTAGATTTTTGTCACATTCAGCTTCGATCATTTAAGATTCCCTATTATTGGCGACAAGGTGAAAACATTTTCCAGACAAGAAAGCAAGTACGATTCGGATATACGATTTGACGTGTCTGTGATAATAGTTATTTTCTGTATAATATGAAAATATATCAATGGATAAAAATAAAGCTTGCCTTGTCGTAGTAGATTTTTGTAACATTGATGTTATAGCATCAAATTCAGATGTTATTTGTTATGAATTATCCTTGGATAATGTTTACTAGCCAGAATTTGCCCTCTGAAAATAGTTATAAAGATGTTACAGCTACCGGGACAGTAAAAATTAGGACTGATATTGGTATATATATATATATATATATATATATATATATATATATATATATGTATTGTCAGAAACAAAAATCATAAAGGAAAGAATTAGATTATTATTTTGATGGTAAGTTTATGCTGCAAAATAGAAGAGGGTCTCAGTTTTAACAATTGCAAACAATTTTAAAAGCGATGGACTAGTTCCTAGTACAAGACGTTGTGTCAAATGGGAAAAAGAAATTTCAACTCCCGAAGCTTACATCACAGAAAGTATGCTCAACCTTATCGTCTACGTATACTTGCGGAAAAGGACATTCTACCATTTTCATAAATCTAATCCATTTATAAATTGTTGCAGCACGGATATTTCATTGTAAAACAAGCCAAGAAATCTGTAATTCGGAGAATCTTATGTTTATTTTTTATTCGAATGTATAACTTCTTGTTTTCCAGGTACCATCTCTGAATGGAACACACAATAAAATGAAAAAAGCTACTTACCATTCACCTCCAAACTATTTATGTAGTTACCAAGCAATCATAAACTCATGTTAAGTAGAAATAGAAAAGTAAATAAGAAATAAAATGCTCAGCATAATAAGTGCTAATAAAAAGGTTTCATATTAATTATTATGGCAACTGAACAAACAAGCCGAATGTATTAAGAGCCCGAATACTTTTATGATGTATTTTTTACTTTAATGAATTTTAATTGGAAACAAATGAACTTTACTCACCATATTTCACTTGCGTATGATTACTCCAGGTATTAACAACATTGAATTGAAATCATCGAAATTATGTTACACCGACTCTATTTATTTCCTTCCTTTTTTTTAAATATTAAAAAATAATTGCATTTTATTTCTCTTCCTGCTTTTTCCTATATTACTTATACCATGGCCGCCGATGTATCGTCGCTTTACTACATAGATAACTTTAACATGTGCATCTGTATTGCGTCTTTAAACATGTTTATTTTGGGTTTTAATTAAAACGCATTTATTTATTTTTTCTTCCAACTATTTTTAATTCTTCAGATCTGTTTTAGAACTATACACGCACTTCACTTTTTACTACTGAATGTATTTTGTTCATCATGTTTTTATTGAAAAAAAAAACGGAATTCATTTGTTTTTCTACATGCTTTTCTCCCATAAATAATAGCTTCAAATAAAAACTTGTATATGTGTTGCATCACTAAAAATGTTTCCATTGTTATTTTTTCTATTATTAAAAACAAACTAAATTATTTTGTTGTTTTACACCCAATTTTTATTTCCCATTCTCTATATCTTTTTAAGAAAAATACACACATCTCAATGTTTCTTGTTTAACAAAATAACTTAGTTTCCATTCCTTATTTTCATCGCTTAATTTATTTGAAGCTGATCCCGTTACAGTATAAGAGATAAATTAGTTATTTCTTTCTTTGCCATTAACTCATTAGAATCTGGGCATGTTTTATGCTATCCAAACAGACTAAAATTATAAAACAAAAAATACACAAAGGAACTTCCAGTTTATACTGAATCTATTTTGTTTATCCTGTTTTTTAGTGAAAATTCTTCACTATTTAAAAACAAAACTAAAAACTTTGATAATTCTTTCTTTTCGTCGATTATTACATTAAAGTAAAAAACATTGTCGTTACAGTTTTTTTTTCGGTAAATGCCCCGGAGTAGATCACACTTAGGTGGTCGTACTCGCAGTGCCGAATTAAGGCGCTCATTAGTTGCCAGTCAAAATCCTGACCTGCCCGCATCAGCGGAGCAGAAATAGGATGATTCAGATACGTTACAATGAAGCAGCAGAGGGGCGTGCTGCCAGGCTGAAGGATGCACGATTACGGTTACACCAATCCCGTAATGCCTCTACAGATCTGCTTCAATCTCAATGGAATGGTCGTGAGAGGCTGAGATATGCTCAAAGACGTCAACCAGAAACTGCAGATTAGTGTCATACACGACCCCATGCTCAATAATGCAGGGATTAGGATCGCCTTTTAGTTTATTACAACCCTGGGGTTGATGATAGTTTGAGTAGCCATGTTCACATCGACACTATGACTGAATTTTGCCCCTATTGCAAGACCCTGCAATTTAAGGGAGAAACTAAAGAATTGTGTTGTCACCGGAAAAATGAAACTACCTCAACTTGAAGAACAACCAGAGCAGTTTACAATTGTGCTTACTCGATATACTGCTGAATCAAAGCATTTTCTATCGAACATAAGGGAATACAATTCATGCTTCCAAATGATGTCGTGCGGTGCAAAAATCATTATAGCTTGATTTATGCAAACTTTTAAAGTAAAACGACAAATTCAACATAAAGTGGGATCTTTGCTTCCTTTCCCAGATGGTCATTATAAATTCCTACTAATGTACATCATCTGAGATAACAATGATGAACTGAATGCACTGTGGAATTTCGGCTGGCACAAGAAGTTCCCTTGCTTCCAACGTCAAGCGCTACTCCATAATAAAAACAATTTAGTTCATTTATTCAAAAATGCAATTGACATGATGCCATCTGATACACACAAGATTGTTATTTGTGCTGACAAAGCTCCTGCTTGAGAACACGTGCGAAGATCCAATGCTCCAACTATAAATGAAGTGGCAATTGTTACAGTTGGGGATCAATTTTAACTTAGGAGTATTGTTCTTCACAGAATAAATGATCAATTGATAAACATTGCAGAAACTCATCGATACTACGATGCCCTGCAATTATTTTTGGGGATGATGTTGATGAATATCATTTCAATGTTAACATGAACTTTCCAGTTAGATGTGAAGGAGCACATAAAAATGCAGTGCAATTAAGTATTATTCATACCAATTAATGACTCGGGAAAATGATACTAATCATATTCTGAAATGCCACTGATTGTTCTACTTATACATCGTAGACATTTACGCAAAAATTGAATCAGAACGTTTGCTATTCATCAAAATTTGAATCAGTCCAAACGTCCCTCTGAAGAATATGTTCCTTTTCGAGATGTAGTTGCAATTGATGGTAATACAATACACATTTGTAGACGAACGATTTTGCCATCTTCATATTTAGGTAGTCTATGTCATATGCATGAGTACACTCAAAATGCTTTTGCATATGTTCGTCAGTAGAGCACCCTGGCCTATTCATTACATTCACATGCAACCCTGCTTGGGATGATATACAACAATTATTCCTTCCTGAACAATCATCAGTGGATATCTATGATATTACAGCAAGTCTTTTCAGACAAAAACTTAAATCTGTAAAAGATTGAATTGTAAAACCTCAAATATTTTGATCTGTGTGCTGCGGGATGTATTCGGTGGAATGGCAAAAGAGAGGATTACCACACTCACATATACTTATCTGGCTTTATAACAAAATAATTTGAATGAAATCGACAATGCTATATTTGTTGAAATACCTGATGGTGACATTGATAAAGATTCGCATGAAGTTGTTAATAAATATATGATACATGGACCTTGCGGTATATTGAATCCAAATTCACCATCCATGAAAGATGGAAAATGCTCTAACCGATATCCACGGGCATTACTATCAGACACAGTTACAGGATATGATGGATATCTTTTATACTGAAGAAGGTCAGTAGAGAATGGCGGTAATTTAGTAATCATACAAATGTGAAATAGTGACATTGAAGTTGATAACCGGTGGGTTGTTTCATATTTATCTTTGCTATCAAAAGCTTACAATTGCACATTAATGTTGAATACTGTAACTCAGTCAAGTTCATCAAATACATTTGCAAGTATGTGATTAACGGCAGTTTTTGGTTTGGAAACTCAAAGAAATGATAGGCATGCAAATGTACACATCGATGATATTGCACTGTTTCAAGATGGAAGATACATAAACGGTAATCATTTGTATGGCGAATTCTTTCATTTCACATACATGAAAGAAGTCCAGCTATTGTTTACTCATCAGGGCATTTAGAAAATAGACAAGACATTTACTTTATAGCTTCAAATGTGGAAAAAGTGATCTTAATCCACCGGCAACAACATTAACGGATTTTTTCACGTTATGTCAAAATGACGCATTTGCATCAACACTGCTCTATTCGGAAGTTCCCATCTATTACACATGGAATAAGATCGGAAAATTGTTTGAACGATGCAAACGAGGAGATAGAGTAGACGGGCGGAATATTAAAAGAAAAAACAATAGGCCAACTGTATACTATTCATCCCAAACAATATGAATGTTTCTTTCTTGCATGCTGTTGGTAAATGTTCCTGGTCCAAAATCTTTCCAGCACTTAAAAATTGTCAATGGTGTTACACATGTTACACATGCCTCTTTTCGCAGTGCATGTCAATCTCTGAATTCATTGGAGAATGACGGACCCTACGATGAATGCATTAATGGTGCATGCAACACGTCGCATCCGATTCAAATTCGTGCATTGTTTGCCATCATATTGACAACTTGATTCCGTTCATACCCAATAGAGTTATGAAAGAAATATAAATCACACATGGCTGAAGACATTTTACATCAAAGACGCGATGAAAATGCAAATACCTACCTGGATTTTACAGCAGAAATCTATAATGAGACATTGATACGGATTGAAAATTTGTGCTTAGAAATTGCAAACAAAGTTCTCACTCAATTGGGAATGACATCAACGAATCGACTAGCTGCGACTTTGTTTGATGTATAATTGCGTAAGGGAAAACTTACAACACAGATGATCTTTTGTCGTACATATATTCAAATATTAAAAAATTAACACCTTAGCAAAAAAAAAGAAACATTTACAACGAAGTAATGCGGACTGTCAATAATGGGATGGAAGAATGTTTTTCTTTGATTCGCCAGTAGGAACTGGTAAAACCTTCTTAATTAAGTTAATTTAGGCAACCATTGGATCACATTATGACATAGCATCAGCTCTTGCATAATGTGAAATAGTTGAAACATTACTGGCAGGTGGCCGAACTGATCATTCGGCTTCATAATTACCATTAAATATGTAATTTATGGAAACTCCCATGTGAATCATTTCCAAAACAAAAGCATGGGAAAGTTATTGCAGAAATGTAAACTTATGGTTTGAGATGAAGGCACAATGGCACACAAAAAATAATCGGAGGATCTTGATCGATCATTGTAAGAGTTGCATGGAAATGACCGACTATTTAGGAATGCCGCAATATTGCTTACTGGAGATTTCAGGCAAATCTTAACTATAATTCCTCGATCAACACCAGCAAAAGTAAATAAATGCTTGAATCAAATATTTTACTTTTTCTCGACATGTAAGGACATTATGTTTGGCTGTAAATATGCATTTTTAGTAACAAAAGGATCAATCAGTAGCGTTATTTTCAAATGAATTGCTGGAAATTAGGAATGGAAAAGTCCCGGCTAATCTTACCTAAGGGCGAACTTCATTGCCATAAATCTTCTGTAATTTAGTGACAACAAAACAGAATTGATTAAAAAGTATTGCCGGATATCCAAATAAATTATAAGAATCCCAGTTGGCTGAGTGAACGAGCTATTCTTGCACCCAAGAACAACGATATTCATGAACTCAACAATACTATTCAGTTGAACATTCCTGGCGAGTTAATCACATACAACTCCGTCGATACTGTTGTTGAAGTAGACGAAAAAGTCAAATATCCAACACAATTTTTGAATTTTCTTGATTTGCCAAGGATGCCTTTACATGTACTGCAATTGGGGCGCGTCTTTCAGTAAAAAAAATAATGACTAACCTAATAGAAGCCACAATTTTGACAGGGCCTTTGAAAGAGATGATGCCCTGATTCCGCTCATTCCTATGATTTCTACAGGCATTCCATTTCAATTTTAGAGATTCCAATTCCCAATTAGACTGCCATTTGCTGTCAGGATCAACAAAGCATATGGACAATCTTTAGAATTGTGCGACTAATATTTACACACTGATTGTTTCTCACATTCGCAATTATATGTTGCGTGATCTAGAGTCGGCAAACCAGGCAATATCTTGATCTGCACTGAAACTGGAACAACCAAGAATATTGTGTATCCCCAAGCATTGGAAAATTAAACATATAAGATACATGCATTCTTCCTATTTAGAAGTATGTAGTAATTTGCTTGAAGCATTGTTTAACGGATAAATATGTTTTTGAAGGCTTACATTGAAGGAATGATCAGTTGTAAATAATTCTATAATATTTTTATTTACCTGATTGATTTGTTTTTCTTTGTTTTTCAACTGTAGGTTCTATTTATTACATAGGTCCTTTGAAGTGTATAAGTAATTTCTATCGCCTCTCTAGCCTGTCAATTGTAAAGTAAATAAAATATTATTGAATTATTTAATATTTATTTATTTATCTGGTCACAACGACTGTACATTCCTGCACACACACACACATATACATATATATATATATATATGTCAACACATCGTTAATTCATTACCCTTACAGCAGCAGGCGTATAGCGCTTTAGTGAGAAGCCTTGACTGTCATTTTGGCGGTCGGGTTTCTATCCTGGCTTGAGGCAGTTGCCTGTCTAGCCACACTGATGAGCTGTGAACCAGCGGAACAGTACTGCATGTGGATGAATATATATATATATATATATATATATATATATATTGTTTTGCCTTATACTGACATTGTTGTATTAATAAATAACTACGATCAGTTTTAAAATACTCAATATGTTATGCATTCAATATTATTCGAATAAAATTTTCAACATGCACTAACAGAACCCACATTAATGGATGTGAAAATAGTGAGGACGAAATATCTATCTCTAAAATGTTTGACGAGGAAATCATTATATATATATATAATAACAAGCTGAATGCTTGTGTGCGTGTGTGTGTGTGTGTGTGTGTGTGTGTGTGTGTATGTGTGTGGTCACGAATAGACTCCAATATGGTTGACTATTTAAAAAAAAACTGATTACATAAAATGATAGAAGATGTATCGAGACACAGAAATAGGTATGTTTGATCTGGCAGAACAGTGATTCATTAAAATTGTGGGGGTCGGCGTCCGCGCAGCGTCCACAAAATATGGAAATAGACATTTAAAAATAAAAAAAAAACACATTTACAAGAGTTTTTTTTTTTATATAGATGACCATAAGCATACTTTGATAAGTATGTTTTAACTTAAATAGGGATGATATAATAAAATTGTGGGGTCTGCGTTCGAGCCTGACCTCCATAGAATGGAAATAGGCACACACTTTGATAAATACTTTTCATATTTATCTGCGTATGTTTACTTTTATAAATATTTTTTTCAGTTTGAAGAAATATGATATAATAAAATTATGGGGTGTTCGTTCGCACCTGACCTCCATAGAATTGAAATATGTCAGAAAGTTTAACAAGGTTTTTTTAATCCACATAATACTGTTATAAGTGTGTCAGTGTGAACAGGTATGGTATAATGGGGTTTATCTATTTTATTTTTTCTTCTATCATATTTTACTTTGGTTTTGATACCCCCAAATTCGAAACTGTCTTTTACACCCCTTCCTTTTCATAACCTATTATTCTTTCATAGATCAGAGCCCATTTTCTGTAGGCTGTTTTTGAACCCAGTCAACGACGAGTACTTTTGCTTGTATATATATATATATATATATATATATATATATATATATATATATATATATATATATATAGGGTGTAGAAAACAACTATATATATATATATGTACATATATATATATATATATATATATATATATATATATATATACTAGCATGGGTACCCAGCAATGCCTGGGTTAACATGAAGTTCTGCTTGAAACACGCCTGTATACTAATAATTTTCATGATGTGCAACGTGGATACCCCCACAACAAAAATTAAAGAACGGATGAAAACCTGTAAATGTAATCGCCCCCAAAAATGAAGTACGTTATACCCTCTTCACCAGATATTTCAGCAAAAGGGCTACAAGGAGAATAGACTATTCTCCGGATATTGAGCACTGGAAAAGACCCCCTGCAAAGAAAAGATAATTAAAAATAAATCATTACAACTTTTGTTTCAATAAAAATAGCAGCGGATGCCCGTGCGATCGCAAAAATAAAAGAAGAAAAATATCTACCAAAAATTAATTCCAAAAACAATTAAACTCCATTTTTCGTCATTCTACAGGGTGTTTCAAAAGTCTTGGGAACATTACAAATGCGTATATCTCATGAACTATTCCAGGTAGAAAAATGAAACTGGTGCCATTTTAAAGCTTGCTTAATCAAGTTTTTGGTCATACTAATGATTTTCGTCTTATCTTTCCAGATGCAGTAATGGCATTCTCTAAACAAGACAAGGCATTTTGCGTCCTCCAATTTGCAAAGACTGAATCGTGAACATGTGTTCAGCGTGCATTTCGCAGGAAATTTAAAAATAAGCCCCTGAAAGGAAATCCATTGTCAGATGGCATGCTAAATTTGTGAAAGATGGGTGTTTGTGCCCAAGTAAGCGAACAGGTCGCCCTTCAACTTCAGAAGATGCAGTTGAGCAAGTTCGGACAGCCTTTCAGCGGAGCCCCCGTAAATCAGTGAGAAGAGCTAGCAGGGAACTTCAGTTTGCTCCAACAACTGTCTGGCGTGTCTTAAGGAAACGACTGCAAATGGTACCTTACAAGCTCAAGTTGGTCCAAAAGTTGAAGGACACTGATAAGCCACTTCGCCGTGACTTTTGCATTGCAATGCAAGAGAAGTTGGAAGATAACGGCTTTGATGACCGGCTTGTTTTTAGCGATGAGGCGACCTTCCATCTGAATGGCAAAGTTAACAAGCATAACACTCACATATGGGGTACTGAGAATCCTCATGAACTTCTTGAGCACGAGCGAGATTCACCAAAAGTGAACGTGTTTTGTGCAATTTCCAAGAAAGGTGTCTATGGACCGTTCTTCTTTGAAGAGGCAACTATCACTGGTGAATCCTATCTCAACATGCTGGAAGACTGGTTAATGGCTCAGTTGGAAGAAGCAGAATCTGATGACTTCATTTTTCAACAAGATGGTGCACCACCACACTGGAGTCTTAGAGTAAGGTAGTTTCTTAACACAAGGCTGCCTGGTAGATGGATTGGGAGATCTGGGTGAGGTGATGATGTTCTCATGCCCTGACCTCCTAGGTCTCCAGATCTTACCCCGTGTGACTTTTTCCTTTGTCAAGCAACAAGTCTATGTGCCGCCCCTTCCAAGAGATATTGAAGAACTAAAGGCTCGAGTAACGGCAGTTGTGGGAACCATTGACGTCAAGATGCTGGAACGCAATTGGCAGGAAATGGACTATCGACTAGATGTCTGCCGTGTGACGAATGGTGCTCATATTGAGCAACTTTGAAGATTCCCCACAAAACTTGAAACTTTAACCTTTCCAACGGTACCAATTTCATTTTTCAACTCCTAATAGTTTTTGAGTTATTAAAAATCGTTATGTTCCCAAGACTTTTGAAACACCCTATATTTCTAATGTAATCCTCCGCTTCCCATCAAAAAAAATAATTTGTGATATTTTGGGGTTCGTTCTGTTTATAAAATTGTTAGGTGAAAGTACAGAATGGTTTCATAAAAATTAATTTAATTCATCGTTATTTTATGTTTTAAATGTAATTCCTGCCCTCCCCCACCACAAAAAAGTAAAAGCTTTTGTATTTGTCATGTTTTGTGTCCCCCTCGATCGCCAAACTTGAAAAAAGGCTAGAGATGACATGCCTGGTTGAACGCTTTTTGGCCAAAATGTGGGTGCTCATTTTACGTTAAATTTATATAGAAAAGTTATCCCCCATGCTAAAATGTTATTTTTTTTCAAAATGTTTTCTTTCATATTATTTATTAAGGCTGCTTAAAGGTATTAGGCCACAAAAAAACAGGTCTTCATTTTTTTGGTCAATATCATGTTTCTTTCCAACTCCCCCCAAAACTTAAAAATGACGACTTTTAATGGTTTTCCGTGGTGCTGAAAACGAATATTACGTTTAAATTTTGGCAGATAAGTAATTTTCATGATATAAAGAAATTACTTTTGCAAATAAAATAGGGGATAACTTTCCTATATACATTTTACGTAAAATGAGCACCAACTTTCTGGTCACCTAGTAATTTCTTCATATCATAAAACAAATTTAACTGTGATATTCGTTTTCAACACTCCTGAAAATTGGCGCTGTTTTTTTTCACTAAGAGATGCGTTCATTTTTTATCTCATAATTTAGGACGCTAATTATGCTGTTAGTAAGTTTACAAATCATACTTTTGTTTTTCGTTCTTTTTTCATTATAGAACTTATATAGTTGTTAACAGGTGCCTCTGAAGTTTAGCATTTCATAAAAATTTTGTTTCGTTTCGGAGGTGGTTAAGTAAAGTACAGGAGCACCTGGTAAAAAACTATACACATTCTATAATTGAATACCTACCTAAAAATATATATTTTTGTAAACCACTGATGTAAGGTTACTGACAATATTATTTACGCCCTGAATTATGAAAACATAAACGAATTTCTGAGTAAAAAAACAGCACCGTTCTTCGGTGGTGCCGAAAACGAATATCACAGTTACATTTGTTTTATGATATGGAGAAATTATTATGTGGTTAGAAAGTGGGGGACGATTTTACGTTAACTTTATATAGGAAAATGATCCCCCGACTTTTGTAAAAAGTAATTTTTCACATCATGAAAACTACTTATCTGCCCCAAATGTACATGTGATATTCGTTTTCAGCACCATCGAAAACCATTAAAAGTTGCCATTTTCAAGTTTTTGAGGAGTTGGAAAGAAGCTTGACATTGACCATTTTTTCTCTAGGGGTTAAACGACGCGTGGTCACGTCGTAAAAATTTAGCATTTTTAATTTAAGATATTAAATAATAAGAAAATCTGTTTCGCAGGCAATTAAACACACTTGCTATGGTATAATTATTACAAAAAATCCTGGGCAATACCGATTAAATTTTATAAACAAAAAGAGCAGAGGATGATGGATTTTTTCACTTGTGTCTCTAACTAACTTTGCACTCGTGAGGATGAAAGTAAATGAGAACATTAGTTTTAATTATTTGTCTCTGACAGACAAAAAAGGTTACTTAAATATTAAGAATAAGCGACAAAAAATTCCCAAAAAAGAAGGAAAAAATCATGCTCACGTGATTACGTGTCTGTTAAAAAATATTTACATGACCTTTTTTATTTTTATTTATATATCTGTATAAGCTTTTTTGTCAGAGTACTAGAAGAATTCAGTTGATTACAACCCTTTCTATGTGTTCTGTACATTACAATAGTGCAACCCTGAATCCGACGGCGCAAGACTACATCGGTCAGTACTGTAAAACTGAAACGAAGCTGTTCTGCTTGAAAAGGGCGCTATTTTCTTCTTATTTATATTTATATCGACTCTTTGCTTTAAAAAGCTAAAGTAATAAGTGTATACCTTTGTAATATCCCATTTTGCTGTTTCAGATTATTTTACTAAATTAAGTAAAGCTTATTTATTTTTCAAAAAGGTTTTTGTTTCTTTGTTTTTTGATGTTTCGTCGGTATTATTTAGTAAGAGTGTTTATCAGAAAAGCCAACAAACGTCTACCCGAAATATATATATATATATACAAGAAATAAATGTTATCATATTCAATAAAAGTTCAGTTCATGTTTTTTTTGTTTTGAAATAGGTTTTACTGCTCTTTACTTGAAATAATTTCAGCGAACCGAAATTAAAACGAAATTTGAGGCGACAACTACTTAAATGAATTTTTATATAAACTACAGATGCCATAATCGAATATTCCTCAAGCACAAAATAACGGAAAACATTAAAATATGTTTATAAATATTCCTTACGTGGACGAAACTCTCTTAAATTGTTAACACAGAATGCTCAGGTACGCATCCTTCAAATTGAAAAAGGGGCTCTCCATTTCAAAGTTGCTGCCATTTCGATTTTTTGGTGAATTAAAAAAAAATCCAAACTACTAAACATACACACCAATGAACTTTTCTAACATAAAAGTAACTTTTATTGATTATGGTAACATTCATTTCTTGTATATATATATATATATATATATATATATATATATATATATATATATATATATATATATTACATTTTATCTTTGTAGGAAAACATCATTTTGTTGGTCACTCATGGCAACGAATGGAAACAAATTTGATATAAAAAATATATTTTCGCGAAAATTGTCTTTACTGTCATCATATTTTGCTTAAGGTAAAATATGTAAGTATTAAAACCCATCTCTTTACAACCCACCTATTTTCTTAACCTATCATACTTTTATCAATTACAGTCCATTTTCTGTAGGAAGTTTTTGAACCCAGTCAACTACGAGTACTTCTGCTAGTATATATATTATATATATAGTCTTTGAAGTTTTTTTAACATTTGAAACTACACAAAAAATACTTTTTATCATTCGTTAAAAAAAACAAAACAAAAAAAAAACACTTAGTAAGTAAGTCATTTAATCACCTGCAATCACTGCATCAACTCTCTCGAATTTACTATAATACCAATTTTTTTTATATTTCAAGGGATCATCAGTTGTTTACCATGAAACACTGTTTCGGGGATTTAAAAACAAAACAGTATATTACTTCATGGCTACCCAGCAGTGTTGATCAAACACCACCACCCTTAATCTTAGGAAGAAGACATGTTACAAAAATTTTTTTATCCAATTTCCTATTCTTAATTGCAATTACTAACCTTTTCAGAGTATAAAAATGAATTTCTTACCTGTGCGAATCATCAATTTCCACATTTAAAATGGATTATATTTATTTGCTGTCCACTCAGCAAAATGTGGCACAAGGCCGGAAAGTGGTAACCCAGCAGGCTCCCCTAAAGGAGGGGCACTCCTGCAATTTTAAAAATTGCCTGAGTAACCCCGTCGGCATTCCCCGGTCGGGGCGCCTCAGGCAACAAGCAATAAACTTGCCCCAGCGGAAAGCCCGGTGGCAAGGCCTGGGAGGGTGGACCTCCTAGGTATTACCCAGGCGGTGTACCTCAGTCCAACAGGTGCTGGACGGTCTCCGGCCCCTCACCTGTTGGGCTGAGTGTCAAGTGACGGATCCTTGACTGGTACTATCCATTTAAAATGGATTATATTTATTTGCTGTCCACTCAGCAAAATGTGGCACAAGGCCGGAAAGTGGTAACCTAGCAGGCTCCCCTAAAGGAGGGGCACTCCTGCAATTTTAAAAATTGCCTGAGTAACCCCGTCGGCATTCCCCGGTCGGGGCGCCTCAGGCAGCAAGCAATAAACTTGCCCCACCGGAAAGCCCAGTGGCAAGGCCTGGGAGGGTGGACCTCCTAGGTATTACCCAGGCGGTGTACCTCAGTCCAACCGGTGCTGGGCCGGTCTCCGGCCCCTCACCTGTTGGGCTGAGTGTCAAGTGACGGATCCTTGACTGGTACTATCCATTTAAAATGGATTATATTTATTTGCTGTCCACTCAGCAAAATGTGGCACAAGGCCGGAAAGTGGTAACCCAGCAGGCTCCCCTAAAGGAGGGGCACTCCTGCAATTTTAAAAATTGCCTGAGTAACCCCGTCGGCATTCCCCGGTCGGGGCGCCTCAGGCAGCAAGCAATAAACTTGCCCCACCGGAAAGCCCAGTGGCAAGGCCTGGGAGGGTGGACCTCCTAGGTATTACCCAGGCGGTGTACCTCAGTCCAACAGGTGCTGGGCCGGTCCCCGGCCCCTCACCTGTTGGGCTGAGTGTCAAGTGACGAATCCTTGACTGGTACTATCCATTTGAAATGGATACATTTAATTTTTCAGTCTTGTATTTATAAGCTTTGGATTAATCCATTTAACTACTTATCACCCCCACTATAATTAGTAGTTTTTATATTTACATTCTTATTTATTTAAAATTAGATATATAAAGGTTAAAAATATTTTATTTTTACATATATACATTTTTTTTTATATATTTAATTATAAATACATTTTATACATTGCTAATATAGTTTTGGATTTCCTTTATTAATATAGTCTGATTTATCTTAAACGATTCAAAAGCATCAGGATAACGAACAAATGCTTTATTTAACTGTTTAAATATATTATTTTTATCCCCACCTTGTTTTATCATCCTTATTACTAAGCTAGAAACTGGTGGTATAAAATCTGTTAATTTTAGAGTAACGCGAGCTATTCTCAAAAACTCTGACATAATGGTTCCATAAAACACAAAAACAGGGCAGGTGCTATCCTTATGGGGCATACGTACTATTTTAAAGGGGAATGCGTTTCTTTTTTATATATATATATATATATATATATATATATATATATATATATATATATATATATATACATGAATCGTTGAGCTTATAGTTTATTTTTCAAATGGCTCATGCATATTCGAAAATAAATTGTGTCTGTGTACATTTTTGAACACTAATAACTAAGCATATGTAAACTAGTATGTACACATCATCGTAACACGGAATTTTCCCAAAAAGACATACATTATGCTTTTAGTAGACCATTGTCAGAAATCGTATTTCTTTTGTTTTACGATCGTTTTCACTAATACTCCGCTCTGTTAGAATATTGCTTTTAAATGTCAATTACGTTTTCCAAAAAGCTAACCACTTCCCACGATAATTTTCTCTTCGCTTCTCCTAAGATGTTTTCTTCAAGTTGAAGATCCAAACGTAATATTGGCAATAAATTATTACTTTTTCTTGTTTTTATTTTATATATAAAACACTACTAGCAAAATACGATTCAATGTAATGTTTCCGATTAATGTCATGTGTTCAGAGAACGACATGTTACTTGACAACTAAGCGAATTATGTGGCTTAGAATCAGAGACAGAAATTTGACAGTGAATCTGCGAATGCAAATCTTGTTTTATAAACTTACGAACCTTCTTTTGCTTCTGCAGTTTTCTGTAGTCGGTTCGATAGCATTTATTTCCATGTAAGTTTGTACTTACTATTCATTTCCATGTAATATTGTACTTACTATTGATTTCTAAGTAATTACTATTCATTTCCATGTAATATTGTACTTACAATTTATTTCTATGTAATATTGTACTTACTATTTATTTCCATGTAATATTGTACTTACTATTTATTTCCATGTAATATTGTACTTACTATTTATTTCCATGTAATATTGTACTTACTATTTATTTCCATGTAATATTGTACTTACTATTCATCTTTTTGTAATATTGTACTTACTATTTATTTCCATGTATTATTTTACTTACTATTCATTTCAATGTATTATTGTACTTGCTATTCATTTCCATGTATTATTGTACTTACTATTCATGTCAATGTAATATTGTACTTACTATTCCTTTCCATGTAATATTGTACTTTCTATTCATTTCTATGTCATATTGTACTTACTATTCATTTCCATGTAATATTGTACTTACTATTTATTTCCACGTAATATTGTACATACGATTCATTTCCATGAAATATTATACTTACTATTAATTTCCATGTAATATTGTACTTACTATTCATGTCCATGAAATATTTTACTTACTATTCATGTCCATGTAATATTGTACTTACTACTTATTTCGATTTAATATTGTACTTACTATTCATTTCCATGTATTATTGTACTTGCTATTCATTTCCATGTATTATTGTACTTACTATTCATGTCCATGTAATATTGTACTTACTATTCCTTTCCATGTAATATTGTACTTTCTATTCATTTCCATGTAATATTGTACTTACTATTTATTTCCATGTAATATTGTACTTACTATTTATTTCCACGTAATATTGTACATACTATTCATTTCCATGTAATATTGTACTTACTATTTATTTCCACGTAATATTGTACTTACTATTTATTTCCATGGAATATTGTACTTACTATTAATTTTCATGTAATATTGTACTTACTATTCATTTCCATGTAATATTGTACTTACTATTAATTTCCATGTAATATTGTACTTACTATTTATTTCCACGTAATATTGTACATACTATTCATGTCCATGTAATATTGTACTTACTACTTATTTCGATTTAATATTGTACTTACTATTCATTTCCATGTATTATTGTACTTGCTATTCATTTCCATGTATTATTGTACTTACTATTCATGTCCATGTAATATTGTACTTACTATTCCTTTCCATGTAATATTGTACTTTCTATTCATTTCCATGTAATATTGTACTTACTATTTATTTCCATGTAATATTGTACTTACTATTTATTTCCACGTAATATTGTACATACTATTCATTTCCATGTAATATTGTACTTACTATTTATTTCCACGTAATATTGTACTTACTATTTATTTCCATGGAATATTGTACTTACTATTAATTTTCATGTAATATTGTACTTACTATTCATTTCCATGTAATATTGTACTTACTATTTATTTCCATGTAATATTGTACTTACTATTATTTCCACGTAATATTGTACTTACTATTTATTTCCATGTAATATTGTACTTACTATTTATTTCCATGTACTATTGTACTTACTATTTATTTCCACGTAATATCGTACTTACTATTTATTTCCACGTAATATTGTACTTACTATTCATTTCCATGTAATATTGTACTTACTACTTACTTCCACGTAATATTGTACTTACTATTTATTTCCATGTACTATTGTACTTACTATTTTTTTCCATGTAATATTGTACTTACTATTTATTTCCACGTAATATTGTACTTACTATTCATTTCCATGTAATATTGTACTTACTATTCCTTTCCATGTAATATTGTACTTACTATTTATTTCCACGTAATATTGTACTTACTATTTATTTCCATGTAATATTGTACTTACTATTTATTTCCACGTAATATTGTACTTACTATTCATTTCCATGTAATATTGTACTTACTATTTATTTCCAGGTAATATTGTACTATCTATTCATTTCCATGTAATATTGTATTTACTATTCACTTTCATGTAATATTGTATTTATTATTCTATTCAATGTAATTCTGTACTTACTATGCATTCCATGTATTATTGTGCTTACTATTCATGTCCAGGTAATATTGTACGTGCTATTCATTTCCATGTAATACTGTACTTACTATGCATTTCCATGTAATATTGTACTTACTATTCATTTCCATGTAATATTGTACTTACTATTCATGTCCATGTAATATTGTATTACTATACATTTTCATGTAATATTTGCTTACTATTCATTTTCTTGTAATATTTTACTTACTATTCATTTCCATGTAATATTGTACTTACTATTCATTTCCTTGTAATATTGTACTTACTATTCATTTCCAATGTAGTACTGTACTTACTATCCATTACCATGTAATATTTGCTTACTATGTATGTCCATGTAATATTGTACTTAACAATCATTTCGTGTAATATTGTACTTATGTTTTTTTTCGTGTAATATTGTACTTACGATTCATTTCCAAGTAATATTGCACTTATATTTATTTCCATGTAATATTGTACTTACGATTCATTTCCATGTAATATAGAACTTACTTTTTATTTGCATGTAATATTGTACTTACTTTTCATTTCCTTGTAATATTGTACTTACTATTTATTTCCATGTAATATTGTACCCACTATATTTTTCCATGTAATAGTTTACTCACTATTCATTTCCATGTAATATTGTACTTACTATTTATTTCCATGTAATATTGTACTTAGTATATTTTTCCATGTAATATTGTACTTACTATTCATTTCCATATAACATTTTACTGTCTATTCATGGCTATGTAATATTGTACTTACTATTTATTTCCATGTAATACTGTACTTACTATGCATTTCCATGTAATATTGTACTTACTATTCATTTCCATGTAATATTGTATTTACTATTTATTTCCATGTAATACTGTACTTACTATGCATTTCTATGTAATATTGTACTTACTATCCATTTCCATGTCATATTGTACTTACTATTTATTTCCATGTAATATTGTACTTACTAGTCATTTCCATGAAATATTGTACTTATTATTTATTTCCATATAATATTGTTCTTAGTATTTATTTCCATGTAATATTGTGTTTACGATTCATTTTCATGTAATATTGTACTTACTACTTATTTCCATGTAATATTGTACTTACGATTCATTTCAATGTAATATTGTACTTACTATTCATGTCCATGTAATATTGTACTTACGATTCATTTCCATGTAATATTGTACTTACTATTCATGTCCATGTAATATTGTACTTACTATACATTTTCATGTAATATTGAAATTACTATTCATTTTCTTGTAATATTGTACATTTCCATGTTATATTGTACTTACTATTCATTTCCTTGTAATATTGTACTTACTATTCATTTCCATGTAGTACTGTACTTACTATGCATTTCCATGTAATATTTGCTTACTATTCATGTCCATGTAATATTGTACGTACTATTCATTTCCATGTAATACTGTACTTACTATGCATTTCCATGTAATATTGTACATACGATTTATTTCCAAGTAATATTGTACTTATATTTATTTCCATGTAATATTGTACTTACGATTCATTTCCATGTAATATAGTACTTACTTTTTATTTGCATGTAATATTGTACTTACTTTTCATTTCCTTGTAATATTGTACTTACTATTCATTTCTATGTAATATTGTACTTACTATTCATTTCTATGTAATATTGTACTTACTATTCATGTCCATGTAATATTGTACTTACTATTCATTTCCATGTAATATTGTACTTACTATGCGTTTCCATGTAATATTCTGCTTATTATTCATGTCCATGTAATATTGTACTTACTATTCTTTCAATGTAATACTGTACATACTATTCATTTCCATGTAATACTGTACTTACTATTCATGTCCATGTAATATTGTACTTACTATACCTTCCCATCTAATACTGTACTTACTAGCATTTCCATGTAATAGTGCACCTACTCTTTATTTCCATGTAATACTGTACTTACTATTCATTTTCATGTAATATTGCACTGACGATTTATTTTCATGTAATATTGTACTTACTATTTATTTCCATGTAATATTGTACTCACTATATTTTTCTATGTAATAGTTTACGCACTATTCATTTCCATGTAATATTGTACTTACTATTTATTTCCATGTAATATTGTACTTAGTATATTTTCCATGTAATATTGTACTTACTATTCATTTCCATATAATATTGTACTTTCTATTCATGTCCATGTAATATTGTACTTACTATTTCTTTCCATGTAATACTGTACTTACTATGCATTTCCATGTAATATTGTACTTACTATTTATTTCCATGTAATATTGTACTTACTATTTATTTCCATGTAATATTGTACTCACTATATTTTTACATGTAATAGTTTACTCACTATTCATTTCCATGTAATATTGTACTTACTATTTATTTCCATGTAATATTGTACTCACTATATTTTTCCATGTAATAGTTTACTCACTATTCATTTCCATCTAATATTGTACTTACTATGCATTTCCATGTAATATTGTACTTACTATTTATTTCCATGTAATATTGTACTTACTATTTATTTCCATGTAATATTGTACTCACTATATTTTTCCATGTAATAGTTTACTCACTATTCATTTCCATGTAATATTGTACTTACTATTTATTTCCATGTAATATTGTACTCACTATATTTTTCCATGTAATAGTTTACTCACTATTCATTTCCATGTAATATTGTACTTACTATTTATTTCCATGTAATATTGTACTCACTATATTTTTCCATGTAATAGTTTACTCACTATTCATTTCCATCTAATATTGTACTTACTATTTATTTTCATGTAATATTGTACTTTGTATATTTTTCCATGTAATATTGTACTTACTATTCATTTCCATGTAATATTGTCCTTACTATTCATTTCCATGTAATACTGTACTTACTATGCATTTCCATGTAATATTGTACTTACTATTTGTTTCCATATAATATTGTACTTACTATTTATTTCCATGTAATATTGTGTTTACGATTCATTTTCATGTAATATTGTACTTACTACTTATTTCCATGTAATATTGTACTTACGATTCATTTCCATGTAATATTGTACTTACTATTCATTTCCATGTAATATTGTACTTACTATTTGTTTTCATGTAATATTGTACTTACTATTCATTTCCATGTAATACTGTACTTACTATTCATTTCCATGTAGTATTGTACTTACTATTCATTTCCATGTAGTATTGTACTTACTATTCATTTCCATGTAATATTGTACTTACTATTCATTTCCATGTAATATTGTACTTACTATTCATTTCCATGTAATATTGTACTTACTATTTGTTTTCATGTAATACTGTACTTACTATTCATTTCCATGTAATACTGTACTTACTATTCATTTCCATGTAGTATTGTACTTACTATTTATTTCCATGTTATATTGTACTTATATCATAGTTTTTAATGATATATTACTATAATTTTTCAGTTATTTAAATTATTGAACTGACAATTTAAACTAGTTTACTATATGTCAAATTGCAAAATCTATCTTGCCATATCGACGAAAATTCTGCTCTTAGTATATTACATTTAGAGCAAAGACAAAGATTGGTTTCTACTATTTGTTTTCTTTTTATTGATTTGTATGCATTACTTAAATATAAATTCACATAGTCCGATTTAATGCAGGCAAAGGAAAGCTTTTACAACCGAAGAAAAATTAAAATAACATCGTATATAATAGAGCAGTGATAAGGGAAATAATGTAGGAAATCCATGAACGAAACTTGTAAGACAATGCTTGCAGAGACATGATCTTAAAATATGAATCCGTGCAGAAGCAATAGTGGATATTACAAAAATTATCATTAGTAACGTTCTGTTTATATACATATATATATATATATATATATATATATATATATATAGAGAGAGAGAGAGAGAGAGAGAGAAAGAGAGAGAGAAAGAGAGAGAAAGAGAACGAGAGAGAGCAACAATGGCAATTAGTAAAAATCTGAAGAGTGCTCAATAGTATTGAAGACAAATATATGTATATATACATGTTTATATTATTATTACTGTTTTATCCGCTTACTTATGCATGTTTAAGTTACTGAATCGTATCAACGATCCGATAATTTCATCAGACTTTACAGAAAATGTGTGTATATATATATATATTTATATATATATATATATATATATATATATATATATATATATATATTTATATAT
>NC_136490.1:67741057-67771057 GCF_053919585.1 Euprymna scolopes | reverse complement strand
CATATCTTTGGCTTTATCCATCCTCAAGAGAGCTGCAATGTCTTGAAGATTTCTCAATGGCATGAGGAAAAAAAAGAGAGTTAAACTATAATTGTTGTATACTAGTTACAATTTTTATCTACGGAGGATACTAAACAGCAACGTATTTTGTCTTTTAGTTCTTATATTTCAAGGCCAATATTTTTGATAAAGGGGAAATAACTGATGTTTTATTCATCGGAATCTATCTATCTTGCATTGCCTTCGCTAGTTATGACCTAAAGTTGTGTTTTATTCGTTTTATACATCAAGTAGCTTCATGAAATGTCTGGAGTGATTTCAGACATATTCTAAAAAATGATTGGCTGTTCTTTAATTTCTTTATTTGTGCTATTTTGTCTCGTTTACTCTCCTTTGTATATTCACCCCTTTTATTGATATCTATTTTATTTTCTGTTGGATACTGATTCAGTATCTAACTGGCATGTATGCGAGCTGCATTCAGCATAAGTGGACTTGACTGGTTCCTTCCGAAGTAGGAATTTTTACATCTATAAGCGGTCCCAGTTACATACAAATTCAGCTCAACGAATAAGACAACATATGTTTTTGCAGTTCTTGCAGAAACTTTTCAATATTCTCTTACATGCAGCACCTGGTATTCTCAAACGACCACCTATCTGGAATTAACAACCTATAACTTATTTTAACAGGTAACATTTAATGTTATTTTACAGGTGCTGAATAATGGCTGCTTTTTTATAGATAGGAACCTGTTTTAAATACGAAACTTAATATTAAGTCTTAGTAGTTATATATGGAAACCGTTTTTAATACAAAAACATGTAAACAAAAAAGTTATATGTAACCAATGAGTAAGTTATCTTATTACAGTTGTAACCATTATTATAAAAAAAATTGAAGTAGATTAATGTTTGCAATGCATGAATACGCGTTTATTATATCTCATAATATTTTTAATTCTCATAGATGTGTTAAATATAAAAATATACTCGTATTTGATTCTCATAATGCAAGGACAATAATTGATATAAATATTTTAAATCGTCACCGATAGTTAAGCAAATGTGATGCTGTGAATAATTAAATGGGGAATCATTTAATAATATTTGGTATTGTATTTAAATCCTGGCACTACTAATCTTGAGAGCCGAAAAGTCCCCACCAGTTAACAACTAAAACTAATACAATATGCCTTTATAAACCGGTTCGTTGTGAGGTGCGAAAAACTGACACTTACTCACGGTGAAGCGTACTTTTAAATTTGAATATTTCATATATTGTATGTGTAAATTCACGCGTTTCAAATGCAAATATAAAGCTTTAATCCTCGTGCAATAAATACACCAACGGAATTTCCTGTAGATTTTCAAATTACTCTCATACATATTTCTATAATATGTTTTGTTACATGAAAAAAAACGATACACCGTATAAACTTTGAATATAATAGTATTAGTAATATATCGAATTCATCAGTACAATTCATCCGTCCAATTTATGACCACAACATCCCAAATAATTTAATTGCTTTATGGATAACAAAGAAAAAAGATTCCAATACGTAAATAAATTAAAATATAGTTGTAATATAGGGTGATTGATTCCAATTCTATTTGTAAGATGCCAGTCTTTGGAATAGCATTCGTTTTATTAATAGCAAAACAACTTACACATACTAATATTGCACATTATTTCGAGAGATCAAAGGAAAATATTTAATTTGTTCAGTTGTATGAACTAATACTTACACGAGGTAGCTTCAATAAGTTTCCAATGTTTTATTTTGTGTAAGCATTAAAAATTGGGAACAAAAACGGATGGTTACAGTCAATGCTGCAAAGACTAAACTTGTTTCCTTTAATAATTACAAGAAACCTTCTCTACCAACAATAGCAATGACCAAAGAATCTTTATCTGAAAGTACATATTTTAAACATTCGGCCTAAAGTTCACAGGAAACATGAGTTGGAACAATTACATTCTGAGCATTGCCAAGATCGCGCGAAGAAGGTAGGTTCTCTCTACCGTGGTAGAAAGGTACTAACGCTCGAAAGTATCCTGGACCTCTATAAGGCCACCATTCGCCCATGTATGGGGTATTGTTCATATTTGGGCTGGTGCATCTACTACTAGCCTCTCGGTCCTAGGAAGGGTTCAAAAGAGAGTCGCCAACCAGATAGGTCCTGAGTTGTCATCTAAGCTTCAGCCTCTGTCCCATCGACGAAATGTTGCATCCCTCTTCCTTTTCTACAAGTATTTTAGCGGTGAATGCCCCAACAAACTTCAAGCACTTGTACCCCCTCGACGTAAATACCCACGACAACCACGACAAGCAGCGAAATCCCACCCTTGATAGTAGAGATCCTTAGATGTAAGAGAGCCTTATACTCCAGTAGTTTATTCCCCAGAAACGCTAGACTTTGGAATTCCTTTCCGGATCCATGTTTCCCAACTGTACTGACATGTAGAAGTTCAAGTGTAACGTGAACCGGCATATTACTGCCCAACTCCCTACATAGTACCCCGATAGCTTATGTCCCTAATAGTAACCCCCTACACCAAAGTGGCAATGTGCCTTGTTTGGGGTGAAAATGTAACAAAAAAGACTCTTGAAGATTCAGTATGTTATTGCTATACATATAATGAGATGACTACTTTGTATGATTTCATGATGAAATGAGGAGCTACAGCTGGCATTGTAATAGACCCTATTAAGTCTAGTTGTCACAGATGGTGAATTTCAAAAAATCAATTTGGACATGGATATATTAGAAGAATTATATGCAATAAAATTATGTTATAAACTTAGAGAAATGTGACAGAAACGTGCGGAATGTTTCAGATTGCTTTGGATCATCTTGCACGAATCAAGAATCAAATTTTGAGTAGAACAAGAGATTCAGAAAGTCAGACAGCCTGTGCGGGTTGATGAGAGGTGTGGGAGGCGTAATAAAGAAAGAACACCAGATTTGATTGGCCAAATAAAGAATTTCATAGATAAGGACAGTCGTGTGTCTATAAGACAATAATTGTATAGTTTTATGTCAATGTTAAAACTATGCACACAATTATTCGCGAGTTAGTAAAGGTACGAAAGATTTGGGAAGTTTGTCACAAGGGCGCTTAAATAAAATCAGAAATAATACATGGTCATGACAAGAGGAAGATGGTAGGGCTGATCAATTCAGATCCCGCCGTTTGAGATGCCTCGCTGAACTTCCATGAAAACTAGATCTATTGCTATGACCCAGGCACCAAGAGACAGAGTTCCCAGTGAAAGTATTCTCCCTCATTCAGATTCAAGAAGGACTAACAATGACCATATAACAGCGGTGAAGTTAGAACTGGCTCAAATAAGTACAGCTTATGTTGGGCGACACGTATTTACTCAATAGTACAGAATTTAATACAATATGGGTATTATCGAACTAATTCCAATAATAAGAATGAAGTTAGAACTTAAATATTAAGAAATACATTTAAGTTCCCATCTTCTAGAACGGAAAATGCGTCTGAAATTTATATTACATATATGTAATAAGCAATGTATTAGGCGTATATTTTTAGTAAAAAACGGATAGAGGTGAAGATTGACTATATTATACATACGGCTATACAACGATTAGTATTGATCGTAATTTTCCTCATAAACAAACGTATGAGTTCCTTGTAAATGTATTGCGCTTACCAAGAAGAAAAATGTTCTTCGTCTTGAAACTTAACTGGAAACCGATCGCTAAAATATACCTACTGCATTCGGTATCAACATATATAAGTAGTAACTCTTCTAAAAGGGAAACACGTATGCTATATTTCATCTAACTATCTTCAGTATAATAAACTGATTGACTAAATAGATATTGTACTCCTAATGTGGTTGAGAATTTCACTTAATTTACAAAAGAGTCACATATCAAAAATTAATTGAATGTCTATAATATACAAACGTAGTAAATCTATACTATAATATACAAACGTAGTAAATCACCATAACAGTCTTATCAAACTGTTATGGTGGGAAAATTTTAAAGACTATTGAGATTTTTAATTACATTAGTGATGAAGCTTTAGGAGGTTTACATTCAATATTGATAAGATATACACCATATTTATTTTAACATAGTCTAAGAATAAACAATATTGATTTGGTACTTTTAGACATCTCCATTACATACTTTTAAAGGTATTATTTAATTGAGTGTGTCCCTTTCATAAAGATTTTTACTCCTCCTACCATTTAATACCGAAATAGGACATTTATCTCATCGATTAATCAAATATGAATATGTGTGTTATTTACATAATGAGAGGGTAATTTTATTTTCTAAAATTATATTTAAAAAAAAAATAAAACTTGATGTTTGGAAAGTAGATTTTTGTAGTTTATCATCTGAGCATGATTAATTTACATAATGGTATCGGATAAATATATTTCTTGATACGCGCTTCATAATATCACATCATCAAACACTGACACTCTTGTTGTATATTTCTTACTCTTTCAAAACTCAGTCGTGTTCAGCAAAACGAAAAACATTGGTTGACATGTCGTAAAGCAAAACAAAGAAAACTACACACCATGCATAAATATTTGAAGATAATATGAGCTTGAAGCATAACAAAAATTTTCTACATTTATTGGATTCGGCATATAATAATCCGAAAGGCGTCCAAACGCCCTTAGACAAAAATCAAACAAATAAAATAGATGTATGTAGAGAATTGAATCTGCAGTCATCCATTATAATTGGTGTAATATAAGGTAAGTTCAGTTTCTCCAATTTGGAAGTACTATGAACACAGATCATATTCATTGTTATTATAAGTTTAAACTGAATATTAATTGAGTAAAATGGTGTACTTGGATTTTAATTCCCGTCTTAATTAACTATTTTTTAAGGGAAACAAGTTGATCACAGTTTTGTTGGTGCAGCAACCATCTTGCACGAAAAATATTGCATTGACATAAAACATTTTCTGACAGCAAAAATGTGAACCGATTTGGAGACGAATTCGAAACTTATTCAATGTCAAAATCTAATATTCCTCTGTGGTTAATAAAGGTTATGTCGATTGCTTTTTACTATGCTCCGAGACAAAAATTGATTCTTTCCAGATGAATATATTCCTTCATAAGCTTTCCATAGGAAATAATAATAGTGTGTCGCATAATAATGTCGTCGAAGGCAAAGGCCAAAAGTATTATCTGCTGTACTTTTGTGTTTTTCATATCATTCTACTGATAGATAATGGATTGTGATTTCTTCTGTTATATTTAAATTCAAATAAGTCGCATTGGTTAAAAGAAGGTTCCTTGCCTATTTTCCGAACGAATTAGTTGGGACGTTAGAAAAATAATAATCATGTGCATTGTACGAATATTGACACGCTGTACTTTCCGTGGTAATAACTCTTCAAACGAGAGGAGTTATTCACCTTACAACATATCGATTGAAATATGATGGATCATATATTTAAGTATACTTTTCCGCTCAATATCTGTTCCTTTCAATAATACGCGAGTATGGCATATAAACTATATTAACCAGTCATGAATGAAGCAACATTATAAAATATATATTTCAGGCTATTTTAATATTTTCCGTACAATATATAACTGTCCCTTAAGAAAAAAAGCTGCTTATATATATATATATATATATATATATATATATATATATATATATATATATATATATATATATATAACCTTTGAGATTTGAAAAAAAAATCACTGAGGGAAAATTTACTCGCCCCAAAATATTTTTACTCGTCCGACTTTATGTCTTTGTTTGAGTCAATAATGGTAACTAATTTTACAACAATTCAAGAAATTACCGTGTGTATCATCTAACAAGAAAACATGTGGTTAACTCTTGTAAATCCACTATTTTATTACTACAAATATTTAAGTAAATATTCAACAAAGCGTTAAAATACAACACCAGTTTCTTTATATAGCCTCATTCATATTATTGTTCCATAGAAATAAGAATCATTTCTTTGGATGCTTGACGGAACGATGCGTTTTTGTTTCCTCTTTCAAATGTTCGTCTTTACTTTTGTAATCATGAAGTGTATGTAGTTGTAGCGTCGAAGAATTTTTTCCAAATGAATTTCAAAATCAGAGAGCTAAATGGAGGTGACATTTTGACCACACGCCGAATGTGTAAATTTGACCTCTTGTTGGCCTTTAACGTGACCACTCTTTTTTCAATACGACATTCCAACGGTCTCACAGCAAGAGATGAAAGAATTCACAAATGATGAGACATGGGTCATTCTAAGTTACCGCATATTTGAGTGTCGTAAAATAAATGAGTTTTTCTCGTTTCTTTATTTAAAGAAATTCTATCAACATGCGGGCGAGTGATTTACGAAATTTAGTCGCCCCAAGAAATTTTCCATCGACTGTGGCGACGTGTTCTGTAAAGTCTCAAAGGCTGTATATATATATATATATATATATATATATATATATATATATATATATATATATATATATATATATATATATATATATATATATATATATATACTAACAAGCTAACTGACGGGACCCGTTTATAAGACGCTTTAATATTTTATTCTTATTAATAGTTTCTTATTAATTATTATAGAGGTAATGCTTTATAATCTTATTATATTGTACCAAATATATAGTGGTGATTTCATGAGTAGAAAAATATAAAGTAAAACATATAGGTGTTCAGCCTTATTCGTTTGCGTATGACCTAAATCCTTACGAACATAAAAATTACACAAAATCACGTCGATTAATCTACAGCTTTCAATAAGCTCATGCACGGAAAATAAATGGTGATAGCTAGATTACGCCAGGTTTAGGCAATATTTTCTTTCAAATTTGACCCCTTAGCTGTTATTTTCCCGGCTAAAACAAAAAAAAATCGAAGTGTAGTAAACCTCTCTCTCTCTCTCTCTCTATCTGTCTGTCTGTCGCTCTCTCTCTCTATATATATTTGTGTGTGTATGTGTGTGTATAAATATATATATATACATATTATATATGTGTCCATATATATATATATATGTGTGTGTGTGTGTATATAAATGCATATACATATCAATATATATATATATATATATGTATATACATGGGTGTGTTTAAATATATATACCTATTTATATATATATATATATAATTATATATATGTATATGCATGTATATATATATGTATATATATATATATAAATATATATATATAATATATAAACTTTGCAGATTAAATATTCAGAGAAAAATTACTAAATATTCTGTACCTACACTAACAAGGTCACCTTTATATATATATATATATATATATATATATATATATATATATATATATATATATATATATATATACACGCACACACGCACACACATATATATGTATATATATTTCTGTAGAAACATATTTTCTCATAATATATACGAATCCTTATTTAAGAAGCTTAATGTAATTACAGAGCAATATAGAGAATAAATGACGAAAAACTATATTCCAAAATTCACGATGTTGACTATTTTATAATTTATTCCTTTAATTCAGTTGACTTATACAATTCCGGGCAGTATCTGTTTCGTAGCGCAAAATCAACCAATAAATCTATTATGCCCTTAACTCATCAGAAGAAATAGCAACAATCAATCCGGCAAAAGGATTTCAAGTGTGATTTCAAGTTGAAAGAGAAGCTGCATATACATTTAATGTGTTTCCACTACTCTATTTTGAGTTCATCAAACAAAGTCATTAAACCCAACTATTCGTTCTAAAAATCTGCATTAATTTATGAATCTTCTCCCAAATGTTATATTTAACACTTAGTAAATTTGTTGATTTTAATTCCTGTATGCATATTTATGAAAATAAATTCAATAAATTATATACTATTATACATGATAGCACATACGAAACTAAACCAAGCTACACACAAAAAAAAATTAAAACAAATATTAGCATTGCGATTATAATAAATAATGAATTGATTTGAATTAAAACCCATACATAGTTCAGTTCTGTTGACTATTATAATCAAGCTTATTATTACAGCTATATTGATAAGAATCATTCAAACTAAACCTATAATTACGTAAGGTTAAGTTAAAAAAAATTCTGAAAATCCTTTTTATCGTAATTATAAATAGTTAAAATTAATTTAATTTATGTGAGATACAGTTACCTTCTTTTAATCATATCTAACGATATATTACCTTTTCTTATATTTAATTTACACATTCATACTATAAACATTCCCAACAAATAGTCATCCATAAATACACTAATAAGTAATTTTAATATAGTTCTAATGTCTTTCACTTAATATTATTAAAAAATTGTATCACTTTATATTATTAATTAATTCACTAATCCGTCCAATATAAAATGTTAGTATTAAAATTAGTTCAATCGATAGTCATAAGTTATGAAGTTATACTTTATGTCTGCTAATGTTGACTTGTAAATTAATTGGTTACTTACATTTAACTTAATTTCAATTTATTTATTTATATATTTATTTATATTATTTTTTGTTAATATCACCACCATCATTATTGTTAATTTTTAAATTAATATTTTTAATGTTTACATTTCACATGCTTAAGCCAGTTCTACATTCGACAATATATATTTTACGAACTTGTTACTTATTTAAGTATAATTTTATTTTAACATTGTATATATATCCTAATTATCTAATAATTACGCTTCAGAGTTTCTCTACTCTGATAACATGTTATTTTCGTTATAATTAAATGAATGTATATTTAAGTAAAAACTATATCAAAATTTAATTTAAGTTAATTAAGATATATAAATAATGTTTAGACCAAAAAATTATATACCATGCACATTTCCGATCTTTCTTATACTTCACACCCCACCCTATATACTTTAATTAATCCTTTTTGAATTTAACTAATAATTCAGAAATGAATTTATAGACGTATAGTTAATGAATATATATATATATATATATATATATATATATATATATATATATTAAAAATATATAATTTTTCTTAATAGATGTTTAATAGATATATCTTGTTAGAATGATCGTAAAAATCAATGTTATACTTTGTTGGAAAAAAAAAGTCATATAACTAAGAGTAGCTAACCTGAAGTGAGGTTGCGAAAAAAATACAATCTTCTTCGCGACCTTCTTCTCAGGTCTTGTAACCACAGTAACATAAAAAGAATAATGAAGACTCTTCACAAAGGAGGAAGGTTTTTATAACAATTTACCTTACTCTATTAGCATAAATAACCACAATGCTATTGTTCTTCTTGATTGTTGGAAGACCATCCTCACCTCCGGCAGCTACACTCAGGTAAGCTATGTATTATTTACCACACTCTCCCAACAAAAGAAAAAAAAAAAAGAAAAGAAAAGTGCATTTTATTTATATATATATATATATATATATATATATATATATATATATATATATATCTTCATAAAAAAAACTAAGTTGGCGTGACCCTGCAGGGGGACTAACAGGTGCTAGGCCTCAGTCAAGGGCCACCTGGAGGTAACAGTGGTTCAGGGTACCCTCATTCTGTCCCTTAGCCTAGGTCCCGCTGTCGGTTGTAGTTTATAGTCCTACCCAAGACTACTTCTATTGATCGGGTAACAGACTAGGTCTACCCCTTCGTCTCCTTTGAGGTGCACAATCACTGCAGTACCATTTCTGTCTAGCGGGTGGAGCCAAGTCAATTCCAACACACTCAAAATGATACCACTCATCACAGGAATCGCAGCATATCATATATTGGTTCCCTGGAGGTCTATTGCAGGCAGGACACAACCAAATGGTGCCATCTCCTTCCGAAAATGAACTAGAGGATTCCTGGTTTTGACTGCTACCTGCAGCAACAGGCGAGGATGCACCCGCCTGATTTGGTTCACTTTCCCCAAGATCATCATCAGATTGTGAAATTTCTATTGGATATAAATTCTTCAGTGAATGGACGTTCACCACACCGTCGCCCTGTCTGACACGAGCTGTCCTCACCACTCCATCTTGTCCTGGGAGAACCTCAAGTATAGTACCCAACATCCAAAAGGGTCGTGGTTTTAAAGGGCTCTTGACCAAGACTACATCATTTCTTTTAATGCGATTCTGAAATGGTATCCGAGATCTTCCTGGCATCCTTCCTCTAAGATCCAGGAGGTACTCCTTGTACCACAGTTCTCTAAATCTTGACAACCATTCATTTCGTAATCCAATCGTCTCGATCAACCTTCTCCGGCTGGGAGGAACCATGGTGGAGAGATCATCTCTTCCCAACGGTACCAATAGACCAGGGCTTTTATTGGGTCTAATAAACATATTGGGTGTAATAATCATTGGTTGCCTGTCAGCGGACTCTTGATAAGTAAGGGGCCTGTTGTTTACAGCCCGCTGAATATCTGAGACAATAGTTAGGAAGATATAATAATCTACCTTACCCCTACCAATAACCTTGTATAGGCAGGATTTTAAAGTCTTGATGCTACGCTCCCATACACCTCCAACCCAGGGGGAAAATAGAGGAATTGTCTCCCACTTAATGTTACATGACCCAAATTTGGCCTGGTAGTCCTGGAGAAGACAAAGGCGCTTAAACAGTCTTCCACTACCCAGAAAGGTTTTTGCGTTGTCGCTGAGAATTGACTCTGGAACACCATGTGCATTAGTAAATCTGACTAGAGCCTGAAAAAAGGACAATATACTCATGTCAGGCACTACCTCTATATGCACTGCTCTTACACTCAAACAAGTGAACAACAACAGATACATTTTTTTCTCACTGTTACCCTCCTTCACCCAAAAATGTCCTGTGAAGTCCACTCCAGTATTCCTATAAGGAACCTCAAATTCGACACGAGAAGTTGGTAGATTGGCCATGTTCTCAGGCAGTACCGGCCTAGAATTGTATCTTTTACACCTTGTGCAGGAATTCAGGGCATTTTTGACTGCCTGCCTCCCTTGAGGCACCCAGTATCCTTGACATCTCAATTCCGTTAAGGTTGATCCTGTACCCAGATGGGAACATTTAAGATGGCAGTCTAATATTATAAGTCGGGTCAGGTGATGATTCTTTCCCAGCAACAAGGGATTCTTAACTTCATAAGAAAACTGAGAAGACCTGTCCAGCCGTCCATGCGAGCGGATCAACCCTTCCTCATCCAGAAAAAGATCTAGTGCTCGAACACGATTAGGTGCAGGCCTTACCATAGGATTCCGCAGGTAATTCAATTCAGCCATAAATTCCTGCTGTTGCGAACATTTTATTAAGTAAATTGCGGCTTTCTTGTTGTAGTTGTCTTCCCTTTTCCTCATCAAGCCGATGAATCGGAAGACTAAAGAAGTTACCCTCAACAAACGGGTAAACGTAGAGAACCGCCGCATGGAGATCACCGAAGCACACTCCTCATCCACAATCACCGCAAAATTTGTTGATGAACGAACAATCTGCTGGCACCTATCATCAAGACAGGACAACTCCTGCTCCGGCCAAGTCAAGACCCCACCGCGCAACCAAGAAGGGCCATGGTACCAAAAGTCAAAGTTGTCTCGGAACTTCCTTATCGTTAATCCACGAGTGATCAAGTCAGCCGGGTTTTCGGTAGTAGAAACATACCTAAAGGTCGGCCTGATGCCGTAATTCGTTTCCAAATCCAAGCTCATTAGCAGCACATCCTTTAACCTGTTTCTAGCAAAGATGCTTTTACTAGTCATTGTTTCTGATAAAATCCATGACAATACTACTTGTGCATCTGTTACCACACACAACCTAGAAGGGCGGACACCCTTGCATCCTACCAAGATAGTGGGCAAACACTTCAGAGCAAGAAATACCGTCATTAGTTCTAAAGTTGGTAATGTCTTATCCTTCACTGGAGCCACTCGTGCTTTGGCAAAGATCAATGCAGAATTGTTGTCCTGAACATAGTAGGCTGCAAATCCATATGCTTCTTTAGAAGCGTCACAAAACAGGTATAACTCTCCAGTTCGGTTCCCGTCATGGGCCTGTCTGCAGAAATGCATGCCACTCAATTTAGATAAGTCTTCTGCCAGGTTCCTCCAAGAAGACTGAAACTCTGGAGAGACTTCATCATCCCATTGCATGCCCCGCTTCCATAATTCTCCCACCAAAATCCTACTCCTTATAGTCACAGGCAGGCAAAGAGATAAGGGATCAAATACCTTTGCCGATTCCGAATGGATTCGCCTCTTAGTAGATGCACTCGGATCACACGTAACAGGAGCAGTGCGGAGCTTTTCTGAAATAGGATCATACCGGTACCCGAGCACCATCTCCCATCCGGCCTCATGAGTACTCAATGTACCATCTTTCCTCATCTCCTCCCTAAGGCTGTCGCAGTTTGAGTTACAGGACTGCACCACAAATCCACCTTCCTGCAACCGCCTCCTAACCTGGGAATACAACCTTACAAGCTTTGCTGGGTCAGACTCAGTAACCACCAGGTTGTCGACATAGAATTGGTTCTCCATTGCAACTCGACATTCATCAAAGGGATATTGGGCTGCATGAAACTTCAAGATACTTCCCAATATAAAGGGACTCGAGGTGAACCCGAAAATCAATGTGGCATAGCGGAAACATCGAAGGCGATCACCATCCTTCACAAAAAAACAGAACCTGTTCTTGTCTGCCTCCAGTGCAAGGCGAACCATCAAGAAAGCTTTCCTGATGTCTGCAATCAAGACAAACTTATTCGATCTAAAAGACATCAACAGGTCCAACATATCTCCTGTCATATTCACACCAGAGTATGCAGCCTCGTTAAGAGAGGCAGAGTTACCGACCTTCAAGCTACAGTTAAATACAGGCCTGATTTTAGTAGTAGCTGCCGGATCCGTCTTGAAAACTGGCCGATGAGGCACCCATACATAGTCCACAAAATTTTGAGGATCCACCTGTATTTCCTCTATGATACCCTCTTGTAGCTGCTGAAGGAATACATCTACATACTCCTGGTACAGCCCCTTCTTCTCCAGGCTCCTGACCACACGATCCAAAACGTGCAAAGCAATAGCATGATTGGAAGGAACCAGAGCCAGCTTATCTGCATGCCAGGGTAATTGCACATGATATTTACCATCCCTGAATATTATAGATTCCTGGAACTGCCGAATCATACCCTGATCATATCCTGAAATCTCTTCTCCGTCCTGAATGCCCAATGACTCAATGCTGAACATTTTCTCTAATCCTCTTTCCACATCGCTAGAGGGAAAGACATCCACCCAGGGGTCCGCATAGGTAGGGTCAGCTTCCAGGATGAAGCAAACATGCGATGATTCCACTTGGGGAGTATTCTCCATCACTGCACTGAACAACGTATAATCTCTTGAAATAGGGGCAGGATTTGTAGAAAAAAAAAGTGTCCACCTCACCAAAGGGAATCAAACCAGCAGGAACAGAGAAAGCCCGACCCCCCAAACAAGGCACCAACTGTAAGGGGCCCAAATGTTGCACCAGATCCAGACCCATAATTCCACTTATAGCCACCGCATCAGTGCCAGATTCAAATTGCCCAGCCAGAGAACATCCAGTTTGCTTGAACTCCTCCAACAGCAAATGCTAATTTTTTAGATATAAGGATAGGTCCAATGAGTTGGCAACCAGTACCGAAAAGTGCCCCACATGACAAGACCCCAAGTCCACATCCAATTTCACCTCTCTGTATACTTGCTCACATTCTCCGAGAAGTGTAGTCAGCCTCAAATGACACTCCAAACCGTCAGAACTCAAGGAACCCAAGGAGTGCAAGACATCACCAGACAAATACGTTCTGCCACTGCCAGTATCCAATAGGCAGTTTACAGAGATGGTTCTTCCTCCTCGACCGAAGGTAACACAAATCAGAGGAGGTAGTTTACTCGAGTAACCAGAAGGAGCCTGACAATCTGAATCTATGCGGAAAGAAACATCTCTGGTTGTAGTGGCTCTAGATTTTGAAACGGTTACCCGAGAATTGTTTCGATGGATATCCGAAGAATCAGGCAACCCGCCGCCTTTAATTAGCAAGCGTTTAATAGCCTCACTGGTGTCTCACATTAAAACAGACAGAGAAGGAATTCTAGAGCCACATAACTGTATAAGCTCTCCCTTCAATGCTCTCGGAAATTTCAAAAAAAGTATTTTGGCCATTAATCGGGCCCCTGCAGAACCATCCTCAGAGAAATCACAATCGAGAGAGCTGGCCAGTTCTTCCAGAATGGAAGCTGTTCTGCAGATGAAACTACCAAGATCCTCATAAGAATTTTCCCCCTTGGGGGAGAAATCGATAATATCTTGGAATATCTTATCAATGATGTCACTCACATCTAAATATTCTCGTTTCAATACTGCCAGTGCTTGCTGATAATTGGTATTGATGCAACTTAAGTGATTAATCAGCAGCAGAGGTCTCCCAGACAGCGAGCATTTTAAAAAGTTTAACTTTTCTGCGTCATTTGCCATGCCTGCTGCACAATTTTCAAATCGAGAAAAGAAATTGTAAAAACTCATTCTATCGTTTTCCATTTCACGACCACTGAACGTTGGTCCAGTGATTTGAACTTGAGGTAGTCTAACAGTGAATGATGAATTAGCTCTATCCGTAGAAGGTCCAGGCGTATATGGAAGGGAAGGTCGCTCCGAATAGCCACTAGCCTCTGGAGGATGTAACAAGAGTGAGAGATCTTCTAATTCCTTCCGTAAATTCAGCTGGTAACTTAGCCAATCGGACTCCATAAGTTCTCTTTCCTCTTCAGAGACACAGGAAAGTTGCAACTTGCAGATGGAGATTTCAACTTCGTTGATATATTCCAAAATTTCCCTGTGGAATACAGAAAATACAGCAGGAGTGATCTCTGGGCCACGGGACAAACGAAGCCTACCCTTGATTTTCATCTTCAGAATGGAAATCTGGTTACGGTGTCGCTCCCTGGAATCTGCCACAGTTGAAGTATCAGAGGTCTCCATATCCTTGTACGGGTAATCGAACAATTTCCAGAGTTGTCACTAATTGCTGTTACTAATGACTCAAAGTTCTGTAAGAAATTGTGTTGAACTATTGTATTTTTTTCGCAAATTGTTGGAAAAAAAAAGTCATATAACTAAGAGTAGCTAACCTGAAGTGAGGTTGCGAAAAAAATACAATCTTCTTCGCGACCTTCTTCTCAGGTCTTGTAACCACAGTAACATAAAAAGAATAATGAAGACTCTTCACAAAGGAGGAAGGTTTTTATAACAATTTACCTTACTCTATTAGCATAAATAACCACAATGCTATTGTTCTTCTTGATTGTTGGAAGACCATCCTCACCTCCGGCAGCTACACTCAGGTAAGCTATGTATTATTTACCACAACTTATAATAAATAATATCTATTTAACATCTGTTAAGTTAGATGAATTGATTCGAAAACATTTTAAAAACAGTTATGTTATATTTACATTCTGTGAAGACTGGGGTAAACGCGTTTATTTGAAGAATTAAAAACTTACAATTCTGTTAAGAATTATAGAAAAGTAATAAACAGGGTTTAATTCTTCTGATAAAAATCAACAGTTGTTCAGGGGTAACAGATTTTCACAGATTTTAAGAAGCTTTTGAAAAAGCAGTTTTCGATAAATTGCCGGACACTATATATATATATATATATATATATATATATATATATATATATATATATATATATATATTTGGGGGTGAGTGTGTGTGTGTACGAGACCGTTTTCATTTTAAATTCTACACAATTACGAAAAACATAGACTTTGCGAAAAATGAAAGAATCAGAGTAATAGTGAAATTAAACCAATTCTAATAAGCATATAAAACAGGGATTATAAGTGGTAGTAGAAAATGTCCCATGTACTACCACTTATAATCTCATGGGAATAAATAAGTAATAACTCCCAAGGAATGTCACCCCAATGCCCCTCTCCCCACCTATATTCCTACTCCTGGCAACACTAACCTAAACACCCAGTTTGCGACTGGGAGCGCACCACCCCGCACCTCACCCCCTCCTCTCTCACATCCCACTCTACTCTATCTTTCAATAGCTGACCGGACACAGCCCACTAGCTACTTACGTGACCTAGATAACCTAGACACCCCACATATCAGTAGAAAAAATAAATAATAGTAATAATGATAAAGAAAACAAAATAGAGAACATACAAAATTTAAAAAAGCTCACGTTAAAGTAACAAGTTATATACAAAAAAGACAAATAAAGAAATAGAAATGAATAAAAATTATAAACATGTTGATTACCTAATCAGACCATATAAATCCCCTACTCATATTTGCTCCGAGGCCCAACATAGCTACCCAACTTTCGCTCCACTATCTAGCATGCTTTGAATCTATCTGTTACGCCCACCATTTGAAAAGGGAATTTTTTTCCAAAATTAATAATGGATATTTTCGCAGACATAACAAGTAAGAGATTTTACCAAATACAACTGAATAAAAATATGTATATATAAAATATATGTATGTAATTATTGATTTGTAAATCGCCACTTGTTTTCGTCTTCTCTTACCAACAACGACTATATTTCATTCCTCGCATTGTGACAGCCTTCTAAATCCCTACTACATATATATATATATATATATATATATATATATATATATATATATATATATATATATATATATACTTGTAAGCAAAAGAAGCGGGCAAACAAATTTTATACAGTTTATTGCACTAAAAACTATATTGAACAATGAACAATTGAACAAGGAAACTTAAACGAGACTTATAACACAGAATAAGACATTTACTTTAATAAATGCTTAGGATGGAATCGCATTCCTTTGGATTTCTTTAAAATATCAATCTTTTTAGACTTGCTCTCAACCAAACTGGAACACTGTGAAGAGGAGATGCTATTCCATTCGCTTTGCACACTTTCACACAGTTTGTCATTGTTCGAAAAAGTTCTTCCATCCAATGCTCGAGATATTATGGACCAAATATTCTCGATTGGGTTTAAATCGGGGCTTTCATCTGGCCAAAATATCACATTAATAAAATTATCAGAAAACCATTGTTGTGACTTTAGCAGTGTATGCAGGAGAATTTTCCTGTTGAAAAATAATATGATGAGATACTCCCAGCTTCTGGATACATGGTAATACTCTTGTTTCTAATATCCGAATGTATTTCTTTTGCATTGATTGACTTCTCACATCTAATAAGTTCCCCATCTTCTGCTGCAGTAAAAGTTCCCCATACAATTATCTCTCTATTCCCGTGTTTAACTGACGTTGTTATGAAACTTGGTGGAAATCGTTCTGCAGTTCTTCGATTGCACCATTCGGGAGCATCTCGAGCATCAATAACAAGACAAAAATCTTGATTCATTTAACCAGAAAAATTCCTGAACCGGTGTGTATCTTTCTTGCCATAACACGAGAAAAATTTCCTTCTGTCATTGATGTTCTTGGATAAAAATGACTTCTTTGAACACCTTTTAGAAGAAAATCCCGTTTCTTTTATTCGTCTAGTTATTTTACATATAGAAAGAGAATTTCCAGCACTTGTTTTGAATTCTTTGCTATGGTCAACGTAAGTGTTCATTCAATCCTTCAAAACAGTTAATTTAAGCCTGTGGCCATTCTTTAAAGTGAATGTTGTAGGGCGACCAGATGGAGATTTCCCTTCGACAAAGCATTCGACTTCGAACCTTAGACCAATTCGCTTCACTAAATAAAGAAATTTTTTAACTTTTTTTTTCATTAAATATCAAAAGTCTGCTTGTATATCATTTAAGACTGCCTTAATCCTACAATTTGGTTTTATATCCTCACCAAGATGCGGTCTTACCATTTTAAGGATTAATTTTCCCACTTATTATTTTATGCTATAATAAAAAAAGATGTGCAAAAGTGAAATTTTCAGTAAAAATTATAAAAAAAATCATGGAAGAATATTGAAACATCGATTTTTCTTCTTTAACTCTTGGCTCATTTTTTTGCTCATGAGTGTATATATATATATATATATATATATATATATATATATATATATATATATATAAAACATCTGGAGAAGTAGAATAAATGATCATGTAATATATATATATATATATATATATATATATATATATATATATGTATATATACATACATACATCCAGAGAAGCAGAATACATACCTATGTGATATATATATATATATATATATATATATATGTATGTATGTATTTATATATATATAGGTATCAATATATATATATATATATATTCATATATATATATAGCTATATATATATGTATTTATATCTGTATATATATATTTACATATATTTATATATTTATTTATATTCATATATAGATTTATATATAGTTATATATATGAATATACATTTATATATAGAGAGATATATTTGTATATATTTATATGTATTATATATATATAAATGTAAATATATACATACCTATATATATACATATATATATACATAATATATACATATATATATGTATATATACATATATAAATATGTGTGTGCGTGTGCGTGTGTGTGTGTGCGTATGTGTGTGCGTGTGTGTGTGTGTGTGTGTGTGTGTGTGTGTGTGTGTGTGTGTGTGTGTGTGTGTGTGTGTGTGTGTTATGACGATTACTGGAAATCCTGAATCTGAAAAATTATAATTTTCATCGGTTTCATTATTAAATTCGGAATCAGAAAAAAATGTAACTCTTTCCAATATATGAAACATTATTGTAAACTGTTTTAAAACCATATTTTCTATTTTTGGTACCACTTATCAATGTTAATTGTGTTAAAAATATCTGTAAAAGAAAAAATCATAGACTACAATATAATCAAAATATTATATAAAATTATTTTACTTGCGTAAAAACGATAAAATTATTTACTTCCCAAAAATTATATATAAAAGAAAACTTGAATATATTCCTTAAGTAACACTTATAAGAATGCATTTTATTTACATAGTTCCGAAAAATATATTAAAAATCAATAACACGTTTCCTCATGAAAAATTCTGCCAGACAGCATTGATAATTGAATTAACGATAAATAAAAACGTGTTTATTTCGAACTTAAAACATTAATTAACTTTTTAGATTCTTCCTTTTTTGATTATATCTTAGGCGTTTATCCGGCACCTTATCGAGACTTGGGAAATTTCCTAAAGGGGAGTTATAAAATGTGAAAAACACCTTTTCATATTAAAAGGATCAGTGTTATTCTCGAAAAATAAGCTAAACTAAAATAATGTCAGATGTTTCATCAATTTATCAGTTTAAAAACAAACCTATTCATTACTAATATTTAAAAATCTGCGATTTATATAGATATAAGTATATAAATAAGTTTTATTCCAAGAGGGACGAGACGTAATGCACAAGGAACAATAATAATGTCAATACGAACATTTTATATATCTTGAAATAAGTATATTTTACTGCCAATTAGATTAGCGGACTTTCATTTGCTTCTTTTCAAATAAACCATATCACAGATTTTCAACTAAGATTTCTCATTCTTTACTTCTTGACATAAATATACAAGCTAAATTGAACGTCTATTTTGTAAATGAAGCATATTTATTGGTCAGCAATATTGAGACGCTTGCATTAATAAAAAAACTCACCCGATGACAGTATTTCATCACACAAAACTTTTGGGCGTTTACCTTTGTCATGGCCGACGAAAGGACAAAGCGAGTCAGTAGCTTAAAAAGAGGTGCAAGTTTATTTCTTCCTGTCTTAGGTTGAGAAGTTTATCGAGAAAAAAATGCTTCATGGAGAAGAAAAAAATGTAGTAATAACTATTCGACAGATCATATAGATGGAGAATAGTTGGTATAGGGCACATAGGTCATTTATGTATATATATATATACATATATATATATATATATATATATATATACATATATATATTTTGATCGATATTGTTAGGTAGAGTAACGCTGAACAAAAAAAGTAGAATGAAAAAATTATACATCAACTAGTGAATTCAGAAATGCATATTATATATATATATATATATATATATATATATATATATATATATATATATATATATATATATATATACGCGTTTTTGTATGAGTGTGTAGATCTGTGTGCGTCTTTTTATTTGAAAAAGGGATGTGAATAGGACATGGTGAAGTTCACGTCAAATAATGGGCAAGTGACGCCAAGAAAGGCCAGGTGAACTTTCGCTGCAATGGACTTGGAATGACGATGCGTAAAAGCCGCAGTGGAGGGGAAGACTTGGAAAATGAAGAGTGCGTAATGCGATGACAGGCGTAAATAGAAATAAAAAAAAAACTATAAAAAGTACAGGGGGTTCAGGCCGGTAATAATCAGAAAAGGGTAACAGAGTGATTGAGACCGGAGCAAACGAAATAGATAAGAGCGAAAAAGTTAGTGAGTATAGTTGGTTTGCTGAGATCGCCGGTAGGGTTGGATGATATGACAGGGATAAGAAATTAACAATATTGGAGAAAGGTTTGAAAAGTAGAAAGCCGATTGATCACTGGCTAAAATGGACGTCAGAAGGAAATGGACATACGTAAGGATACACACACACACATGTATATATATATATATATATATACTAACATATATATGAATATATAGACAAATAGGAATTACGTAGGTATATACATATATAAAAATACATCAACAAAACGCATATATTTATATGGGTAAACACACACACATATATATATATATATATATATATATATATATATATATATATATATACATGGAAATAGTTTCAAAGAAAGAAAGAATATTTACTCAACTAGCCGTGTATATATAAGTGTATATATATATATATGCAGGCAAAGACATATGTATATACACAGGCGGCAAAAAGAAAGTCCGTGCATGTATTTTCTTCAAAAACTGCAAACTTAAGCTAAATTTAATTTAACTGTTTAAATAATCTATACCTCATCTGATTCGCATTTTATTCCTCTATAATTTTAGCTGTCCATACTTGACTTTTAATTGAAATAGTCTAGTGTTTACGTCAATTAAAAAAAAAAAACCTTTAAATTGAGGAAGCAAAAAGAAAGTCCGCAGTAACAAATTTGCTTAAAACCAGCTGAAATCGTCGCCCCTAAATCAGTCAAAAATATCCTCCAATAGGCAACAAAGGACCTCTAATCGTAATTGCTGTTGTTCCAGGTTATGCAACGTAACATTTAGTCCATATGCCACGACTTTCATTTAGTGATCCTCAGAAGCTCGATAGTCCCCACCTTTCTGGTATATCCAATCGAGAACTCGCCCGCAGATTGAAATGTGATGAGAAAACGGTACGAAAACTGTGCAAAAGCACCAAAACACAGGCAGTGTTCGTGATGCCCACAAATCTGGTCGTATTAGAGTTACATCTAACAGGGAAGACAATGCTATCAAGATCCGAAGTCTAAGAAACAGATTTGAAACGGCTCCCCAAATCCAACAACAGTGCAATTTTCTTAAAAAGTGCTATCTTTCTACTGACAAGAATAGATTAAAGGAATTTAATTTGCGTGGATATTATGATAGACGCAAGCCAATCATTTCTGTAAAGAACAAAAAGTTTATTAGGGTAGGCAGTGATGGTAGGCAGTACATCCGTGAGAGGGAAGACGAGGAATTTAATCCTGCGTGCTCAGTTTAAACGTTGCAAGGTGGGGAAGGTTCAGCTTCGATGTGGGGCATTAAGAATACGAATAGTCCAGACCATATAGTCGCTTGCAAAGTCGAATTAATTCGACCAAGTATTTTAAGTGTTGACTGAGCATTTTATACCCTATTTTGGTCGTAATTTGGATGATAAACCCATCTCCACGCAGGATAATACTTCCATTCACAGAGATAGCCATTTCAAGAGGTTCCTGGAAGAGTATAATATTCCCTCTTTGGATTGGCCTGCACAATCTCCATATCGATCGCAGTCGTATCGAAAACATATGGAATTAAATCAAGCAACAGTAACGCAATGATAAAATTTCAAATGTCGGACCACTTTGGACAAAAATAAAAAAAAGTGGGATGCCTTTTTCCCGGAGTATTGCTGCAGTCTAATTCAAGGAATTCCCAAAATATTGCAAGCTGTCAAATTGCAGAAGGGCTATGATACTAACAGCAACATTGCAGGCTGTCAAATTGCAGAAGGGCTATGATTGTGTTCCTGTTGTGTTTGTGCCGCATTAATATCCTAAAATTACATTTAAATAATAGGTTTCCATTGTGCGGACTTTCGTTTTGCATTCTTAATTTAAAGTTCTTATTTTAAGTTGACGTGGCCACTAAATTATGTCAATTACAAGTCACATATGAACAGGTAAAATAATAGAAGAATAAAAGGGCAATCAAATGAGGTATAGTTTGGTTAAGCAGTTACATTAAATTTAGCTTAAGTTTGTAGCTTTTAAAAATTACAAGTGAGGACTTTCTTTTTGCTGTGTACACACACACCCACACACCCACACACATACACACACACACACACACACATATATATATATATATATATATATATATATATATATATATATATATACAGAACTAATAAAATCACATGAGTGTGATGTAAAGGCATTTTTGGTTTGGTATGTTTACTTCAATATATATATATATATATATATATATATATATATATATATATATATGCATATAGATATATATGTGTGTGTTTGTGTGTGTTGGTGTATATATATATATATATATATATATATATATGCATATACATGTGTATATATATGTATATTTATATATGCATATATATATGTATATGTATGCGTATATATATAATTATTATTACAGTAAATAATTATATATATATATATATATATATATGTATATACAAAGAGAGAGAGAATGAGAGAGATAAAGAGAGGGGGAGAGTTAATGCTTCTGTTGTGAAGTATCGTGAAACGTAGCTGCCATTGCGAACTTGACATAAAATATATATCTGCCCGCTTGTCAATCGGTAGATCAAATCCCATATTTGACGGGAGGATCTCCAACTCACTAAGGAGGAGAGTTATGTCTAAAAAGAAGGAATTTAATGCAAGGTCAGGGATTAAAATCCTATCTTGTTTCCATGTCGCGTGTCAGCGTAATTTACTGTCAGGCCATTGGTCCTGAAAGCCGAAGAAAGGTTAAACAATACTTACAATATGTCTTTCTAATATATATTCTACCGCTTTTAAGTGCTTATCACATTCCCCCCCACATATATATATATATATATATATATATATATATATATATATATATATATATATATATAAGTGAAGGTGTCTGGGTATATGTCTTTGTCTCTGTGTGTGTACATTTCCCTACGCAATAACTCTGTCACTTTTTAATCTACGGATCGAAATTTGATATACAGGATACAGAGATTTGGGAAAATCTATGTGATCGGTTTTAGGCCAGAAATTTAGCGATCAAGGGGTCAAAGTTCAACCATTTGACATTTTAGAACTCTACCAAACTCCTCCGACATTTTTGGGTCTAACCACTTGAAATCTTAGATATGGATTCCTTGGACATGGATCTAATTTAATGACTTGATTTGATCCCAAAAAAATAAATTCTAAGGGGTCATAATAGGGGTACAAAATTAAAATAATTGACTTCATTTTTTTTCCCAACATACATTTCCAAATACCCGGGCAGCGCCGCGCACCCATGCTTGTATATATATATATATATTTATATATATATATATATATATATATATATATATAAAGTGAACATGTCCGTATGTGTGTGTTTGTGTGTCCGTGTGTGTATATTTCCCTTCGCAATAACTCTGTCAATTTTATTTCTATACAACCAAAATTTTATATACATGATACTGACATTTGAGAAATATTTGTAATCGGTTTTCGGCCAGAAATTTGGCTATTAAAGGGGTCAAAGTCCATCGATTTAACCTTTGAGAACTCTACCAATCTCCTCCGGAAATTTTGAGTATAAACAATTGTATTTTAGATATAGGTTTCTTTGACATGCATCTTACTTAAAACCTTGATTCGACCCCAAAATAATAAATGTTAAGGGGTCATAATAGGGGTAACATTTTTAAAAATTGACCGCTCTTTTTTGCGCAACATACACCTCCAAAAATCCGTGCAATACCTCGCTGAAATGCTAGTATACCTGTAAAAGTGAATGTGTCTATGTGTGTGTCTGTGTACATTTCAACACGCAAAAACTCTGTCAATTTTCAGGCTACAGACTTGAAATTTGATATACAGGGTACTGAGATTTGGGAAAATCTTTGTAATTGGTCGTCGGCCGGAAATTTTGCTGTTAAAGGGTCAAAGTTAAACTATTTGATCTTTGAGAACTCTACCAAACTCCTCCGCGAATTTTGGATCTGAACAATTGAAAATTTAGATATATGTCCCTTGGACATGGATCTAACTTAATCCTTTGATTTGAGCACAAAACAATAAATGGTAAGGAGGCAAAGTTAAATAAATTGACTGCTTTTTGTCTTTACCAAATTAGACAATTTCAGAGAGAGGGCAAGCATTCATAATCGGTTTGGGGGAAAATTTTTAGTACCAATATATAAAGATATGTATGTATTTATGTATGAATGTTTGCATGTGTACCTAAAACTTTCGACAAAGGCGAGGGAATTTACCAAGATGTGTATCGTTTTAAAGTCCGACCTTTCAGACGACAAATATCCAAAAAATTGGCTGAAAACATTAATATCTTCACATTAAACTGGGCACTTTTCTATAGCGGAATAGCTTTCTTCGCCGATGTTTTTGAAAGATTGTATTTTTTTATTTCCTTTTTATTTAAAAATACAATTTTCTTCAACAAACAGCTAAAATAATCCACGTGAACTTTTTCGAACATGAGTGCTAGGAATGAACGCTGTCAACACTACAAATTTCCAGTTTTTTTCAACGGTTTTCTTTTTCTTTTTCATTTCGATACTTTTTGTGACAAATAGCGGAGGTCCGCTTGAAATATAAAAAGAAACATTGAACATATTAAATACAAAATATAGAATCGTTTTTCATGCTTAAAAAAAACCCCATCACATTTATATCATTATCCTAGTAACATACGGGGACTTTTAACATTATACATATATATATATATATATATATATATATATATATATGTATATATATATGTATATATATATGTATATATACACATATATATACACATATATATGTATATATATATGTATATATATGTATATATACATATATATATATATATATATATATATATATATATATATATATATATATAGGCTTAAAGGAAAAATTAAGAAGTAATTTCAGATTACAGAATATTTATTAATATAAAATTAATGTCAATATAAATATTAGTAGCAATAACTATAAGACCACCCCAAGCAGATGTAAGAAAGAGCAAAACTATTAGCAAACGCATTATTCGACAGGTAATTTTATTTTAATTACATTTTTACCCCAAACAAGGCACGTTGCCCCTTTGCTGCAGGGCTCTACTATCAGGGACCTAACATACAGAAGTTCTATGTAGGGAGTTGGAATGCAAACAATTAACATCTATTTGTCTTATACCATGCGATAATGATAAAAACTTGAAGTCGTTGCATTCCTTGTTGAATAATGATTTTGGTGTAGAAATTTAATTTACGGACTCTAATTCCAAATTGGTTCATATATATATATATATATATATATATATATATATATATATATATATATATATATATATATATATATATAGGGTGTCCGTAAAGTTACTATACATTCTTATTGTTTTATTGTATTATATTTGTATTAATAGTTAATATTTTTTTACAGGTTTATTAATCAAGACTAGTAACTTTACGGACACCCTGTATATATATATATATATATATATATATATATATATATATATATATATATATAGTATATATATATGTATATATCCATATATATACATATATTCTCTTAGTGTGGTTGTTCCAGTTATTCTATGAAACTAGTACGTCGATCGGGCTGAATGTTTGTACGCCTAATTTTAACGATAACGTGTAACAAGCAAAGTATTACGCTACCTCTTCAATGCAGAGTAGAGTATATTGATTAGTCACAGAATACAACATTTACAATACAAAAAATCTTGAAAACTACTGGTCCTCCTTACCTAGAATAAAGAAACATATTGGTTATTATATTTGGTCTAAAGATTACAGTTTCTATTACCGTGGAAATTAAAATGAAACTCTAACACGATTATATTATCATATTTTGAAAATGTTTTTTTTTTTATATAACTTTAGTATTATATATATATATATATATATATATATATATATATATATATATATATATATATATATATTTACACACCTATATACCAAACTATATCGACATAGGTACATTCAATAAAAATTAGGTAACCGAAGAAAATTATTAACACCGAGGAAAAATTATTTCTAAACATTTGCTCATGCTAAAGTAATCGAGGTTTGATTAATATGAAGTGAAAAATATCATTCAATAACATTTTTTGTAAATTTGTACAAAATTCTAAACAAAATCTTCTTTTATAAACATTTTTTTTATTTCTATTTGAAATGTTTCAGAAAATCAAAACAATATAGTAAGTTTATTTATCAAGATGCTTGCTCTATGTAGTGTTTTAACGATATATCTATATATCTATCAGTTTGTGTTTATGTAGAGTATTATACAAAAGGAACATTTTGTGTTTTTGTTTGAGATACATGTTCGTATGAATTCGGAAAAAAACAGCCGATGTTTTTGAAATTTCATAGAAAAGTTCCTCATTTGTCTTGAAGTGTTCATATAGAGGTTTTTTTATCGGAATGGGTCCGATGTCTATCTATCATCCAAAACTAAATCAAAAGACACTCGATAAAAAAGGCGTTACATTAAAGTTATTTTTTTATACCATTTTCATTAAAAGGCTATACAATAAAATAAAATAAGAGAGGCAAGCGTTCGAAAAACAATTTTATTTTTAGGGCATAATACAACCATCGTACGTGACTTTTCTATGTTTAACTATAATTCAGGTGATTATGGAAATATAAGTTAATAAAATTAACAGTTGGATCATTGATAAGACAGGGGAACATTCGTGGTAAATATTTCTTATTACAGCCTAATTAAATTTGGCGATTAAGGGGTCAAAGTTCAACGATTTGACCTTTGAGAACTCTACAAAACTCCTCCGACAAGATTGGGTCTAAACACTTGAAATTTTAGATATATGTTCCTTGGATATGGGTCTAACTTAATAACTTGGTTTGAGCAAAAACCAATACATGTGAAGGGGTTATAATAGGGGTTACATTTTAAAAAAATTGACCGCCTTTTATGCTCAACACACACCTCCAAACACCCAGGTAACTCCGGGTTGAAATGCTAGTACATATATATATATATAAAAGTGAAAGTGTCTGTCTTCCTGTGTGTCTCTGTGTCTGTTTGTGTAAATTTCCCTACACAGTAACTCTGTCAATTTTCAGCTTACACACCCGAAATTTGATATACAGGGTAGTGAGATTTGGGAAAATTTTTGTAATCAATTTTCGTCCAGAATTCTGGCTGTTAAGGGAATAAAGTTCAAAGATTTGATATTTGAGAACTCTACCAAACTCCTCCGCCAATTTTGGGTCTTAACACTTTAAATTTTAAACATAGGGTTCGTGGACATGGATCTAACTTAATAACTTGATTTGCGCTCAAGACAATACATTTTATGGAGTCATAACATAGCTACAATTTAGGAAAAATTTGATCTCTGCGTTCTCTACGAATTACTCAGACAATTTCTGGTCTAAATATACTAGATTTTACACAAAGGGTTTTCAGAGATAGGGCTAGCTTTTTAATCTGTTTAGGTCGAATATTTGAGCTACCAATATATAAATGTATATATGTATGTTTGTTTGCATGTCTACCTTAAACTTTCGCGTGTGTGTAATTATATGTATATATATATATATACATATATATTTCTCTATACATGATTGTTAATACATATAGAAAAAAAAAAAAATATATATATATATATATATAGAGAGAGAGAGAGAGAGAGAGAGAAAAAGAGAGATGGATAGATAGATAAATATAAGATAGATAGATGTATATAATTATTAAAATAGATAAAATCGGACGATATTAAATTTAAAGACCTAGAGAGTCGAAATTTCCCCGGTCTCATATAAATATAAAATTCATCATCTCAACACATACTCTTATAATGTTTATTATACTATCAGTTGATAAATGTAAGTTTATTGTTATTTTATTCAAATGTTTTATAAGTAAGTTAAGTCATTTCCTAGTGGGAACATTAGTATATAGTTATTCAATGTCGAGGCTGTTTACAGTTTTATTTTTCAGATAAATCTTTTTTTTTTAAATTTTATTTCGGAAGTCGGTCCTGGATATGACCTTAAACTATGTCCGATGGTGAGGCCCGAGCTTGCGGACTTTGCGAAATGTGGAGCCACCCTTTTATTGCCATTGCTCCTAGGCCCAATCTGACCCGGAGTGGTAGTACGTGTTAGGGTCCCAACTATGGGTTCAATAGAAAGCGACTTCAAAAAACAAACATATTCTATTAAAACAAAAACTCTTCAAAATAACTTGATTCGGCATTAAATAACCTATTGTTCAACCTTTCAATTTCGGTTTCTATTATTAAACAAATTAGATGAAGGATAAACCAAAATACTCCGAGCTTAATTTCTTTTATATATTTTTTACAACCATCATAAACTCTATATGCGCATATAAATGATTAATTTACATAGATCCGACTATTAGTATATATTACCCTAAACATTTGGCCTTCTCGTCTTAGACCATATCTTAAGAAAGTCCACTTAAGATTGGTGAAACGTCAACCTCCAGATTTCTCTGCCTATATTCTAAATTTCATTATATATATATATATATATATATATATATATATATATATATATATATATTAGCAAAATTAAGACATCAAGGAATAGATTGATAGTAACAAATAGTGTATTTCATCGTTAGTTACAATTGTTTCAAGAATATTCGGAAAAATCCAAACATTTTATCTTGATTTTTTTTTAAAACAATATATGAATGCTCAATTATGAAATATGGTAATTTTGTAGCTTACAGTTTAAGTCATCTAATTTTGACTTAAACCTTATTGGTATATGAACATATATATATATTTCTGTAGTGGAGTATTGCGCCTCGGATTCAGGGTTGTACTATTGTAATGTAAAGAACACACAGAAATGTTTGTAATACACCGAATTACTTGTAGTACACTGACAAAAATCTTAAACAGATATATAAATAAAAAGCAAAAAGTGATGTAAGTCTTTTTAAGAAGACACGTAATTACGTGAGCACGATTTTTTCCTTCTTTTGACACAATAACAAGTAACGTTCTTTTTTATTATTTATCTATTTATCTATTTTCGAAAGAGTTCCACGTGCAAGTGGAGAAGGAAAACAACAGATTTATGCAAAATTTGTGTCGAGAATTGTCTAAAGTTCCCACATTTTTTTGGCGTTCACTTTAATAAGAACGTGAATTTATGAGGTGAATTTATTCAACACAATATGATTCAACTCAAACAAATAAATAAAAGCTTACGTGAATTAACATTCAAGTAAATGGGTTACTCTGGACACTCAACCATTTTAAAAACCTTCTTAAACTTTGTGACATATTTACATTCTATGGACGTCATAATTTTATTATACCATTATTTCTTCAAATTGAAACATAATTATCAAAGTCATAATTTTATTATACCATATTTTCTTGAAATTGAAACATAATTATCAAAAATCATAATTTTATTATACCATATTTTCTTCAAATTGAAACATAATTGTCGAATCAAATAGATATGGAAAGTCTTTGTTAAAGTACGTGCCATATTTTCATGAAAAACACGCGCGAACGCAGATTCCACACTTGTATTATACCATCCCCATTTAAGT
>NC_136490.1:67676057-67736057 GCF_053919585.1 Euprymna scolopes | reverse complement strand
CAAAGGGGGGGTACAAAAATGAGTTTGGTAAAGAGAGATGTAGCTAAAAAATGGTGGGATAAATAGGTGGGGGTTCTGTGGAGGGGTTCTTTTAAAATGAATGGGGGACTATATAGTTTAGGTTGTAACTTTTCCCCCATTTACGTATGTGCATTTGCTGTACATATTTATGCGTGTGCTTATATTTGTGTGTTACTTATTAAAAATGTTTTTTTTCTATTATTTAAGTTACTTACTTAAGCCTTCACCTATTTTATTTTATTTCACTAAAATAAACCTGTAACGTATAATTTCTACCTGCCCGGCTATTTATTTATATATATATTATATTTAATTATATATATCATTACACTATCAAAATAAACCTGTAAAGTATAATTCATTAACTTATTTTTCCTTTTCTTTTTCTTTCCATTTTATAAACAATAAATATCTTTCAATCTCTCCCCGCCCGGCTAAATTACTTTAAACCCCATTTTCAACCCGTTCCTTCACCTATTTTATTTTATTTTATTAAAATAAACCTGTAACGTATTATTTCTACCTGCCCGGCTAATTTATTTATTATATTTAATTATATATATCATCACACTATTAAAATAAACCTGTAAAGTATAATTCATTAACTTATTTTTCCTTTTCTTTTTCTTTCCATTTTATAAACAATAAATATCTTTCAATCTCTCCCCGCCCGGCTAAATTACTTTAAACCCCATTTTCAACCCGTTCCTTCACCTATTTTATTTTATTTTATTAAAATAAACCTGTAACGTATTATTTCTACCTGCCCGGCTAATTTATTTATTATATTTAATTATATATATCATCACACTATTAAAATAAACCTGTAAAGTATAATTCATTAACTTATTTTTCCTTTTCTTTTTCTTTCCATTTTATAAACAATAAATATCTTTCAATCTCTCTCCGCCCGGCTAAATTACTTTAAACCCCATTTTCAACCCGTTCCTTCACCTATTTTATTTTATTTCATTAAAATAAACCTGTAACGTATTATTTCTACCTGCCCGGCTAATTTATTTATTATATTTAATTATATATATCATCACACTATTAAAATAAACCTGTAAAGTATAATTCATTAACTTATTTTTCCTTTTCTTTTTCTTTCCATTTTATAAACAATAAATATCTTTCAATCTCTCTCCGCCCGGCTAAATTACTTTAAACCCCATTTTCAACCCGTTCCTTCACCTATTTTATTTTATTTCATTAAAATAAACCTGTAACGTATTATTTCTACCTGCCCGGCTAATTTATTTATTATATTTAATTATATATATCATCACACTATTAAAATAAACCTGTAAAGTATAATTCATTAACTTATTTTTCCTTTTCTTTTTCTTTCCATTTTATAAACAATAAATATCTTTCAATCTCTCTCCGCCCGGCTAAATTACTTTAAACCCCATTTTCAACCCGTTCCTTCACTAACATTAACTTTCCAACCTGTTGCCATGGTGATCCTTTAAATTAACTGTTACTTATGCCGTTATCAACAAAAGTAGCGTCTTTTAAGTTTAAACTGTTAAAAAACACGTATATAAGAATTTACACATAATTAATATTTAATTATAAACCCCTCTCTTTTTTTAATACACTCCTACTACTTTAAACTCCAACGTCCTCTCCCCACCACTCCCCCTTCTTTTCTAACTCCCCTTTATCTACGATCTTTCCATTTTTATTTGACTTTATAACTTAGTCCATCTATGAATTCTGATGATGCTAGTTGGATTTTTCCTCTCTTTGAGGATTTTCCTCTAGTTGAAACAATTTGTAAACTCATTCTGGACTCACAGTAATAAATTTCCTATATACTGCTCTGACTACACATTGAGCACTTTAGTCCGGTTTTTTTTACCACTGGTAAATAAATATATATATATATATATATATATATATATATATATATAATTCGTGTATTAATTAACCATATTTATTAATATTCTGTACAAATTATCCTTTTCAAGAAATTATAACGTAGTGATTCATAAATGTTCGCGTTGTATGGCTGTCTGATTTAAAAGATAACACACTTTCTTTTAAATTCCCGTACTTGGATAAAAATACAAAGCCTGAGTTCGACTTTTTCGATGCAGTTATATAATTTAATTTCGGCGAGCGTGAAATACAATACAAAATCATACAAACACACACATACATGCACACACACACACACATATATATATACACATGTGCACATATATGCATACACATATATACAATGCAAAATTAGTATATTTCTTAGTAATAATGTAATATATATATATATATATATGTGTGTGTGTGTGTTTGTATGTTTGTGTGTTTGTGTGTGGGTGTATTTGTATTAAAATTGCGTAAGTATGGAAACCCTTTTATCATAGGTAAACATTGAAAAGGTTCATTTATATAATTTATGTTTGCGAGTTATTCACACAGCGTTGCGATCGATGTAACGGCCAACGTTCTTGATATGTATAACTGTTCTGTCGAACTCAGAAATCTGCACGGAATTTCCAACGGAATCATTTATTCAATCCACATGGGGCAGTTTGCTGTCAACAATACTCGGGTAAAAAAACATCATACGCAATACTGAATTGATGAGATTGTGTTTTACACACAAAAAATTACACAACTTTGACATAGAACAAAATTCAGAACTGCTTCGTTAAATGTTTTATATTGATTAGTGTTTCCCTCGTAGTAGTAAAAGGTTAAAATAGGCCAATGAAACAATGTGCAATAATTAGTGATATTGTAACGTAATCAAACCCGTACGCTGTATGGGAACAGTCGCAAGACAACAAAACCAGGAAAGAATTCGACTCAGTATTTATTTTTTAGTTGAAACAGTAAACATTTATTTGTAAGTACTTTCAAAATACCGCCTCGTCCTTGTTCGAAGTTTTCTTGTATCGCAGTGTGCTTAACAAGACACTGCCTTATCGAACAAGTGGAAATTTCTCTTTGCCCGACCATGTTTAGGATACGTATTTTATTGTCTCTCCCGCGCCATGTGTGTTAGACGTTTATTTCTGCTCTCCTCTTGGGGAACGTTTTACTTTTTTCTATTTTTTTCTTTCCTTCTTCTTGGTGTAGAGTCACCTCGCACACAGCTCCGGCATTTGCCTAGACTTCCTGCTGCTGCTGCTTTCATACGCTCGTCCACGTTCTTTTACAATATATTTTTTCATTATGAGAACTTTTAAAGTTCACCTTGACATTTATTGTTGATGTTGAGCTCTCCAAATAACTTGGAAAATTACTGGCCAACAAGTGTCAGTGTGATCAGTTAAACGACAGCTAAGCAAGCAATTCTCTTTTTATTGCACAATTGGTAGCATGTCTCATAATAATGGTGTGGCACTATTTCCTTGTGCCGCTGTTTCTAACACACTCTGCAGCATGGACGGGTGGTAAATTGTCCATGAGCGTAGAGATACAAAGAAACCCCTTCCCATAATTCCCTTGCTATCTTTCTGTTCTCTTTCCTGCACGACCACCATGATGTGAGGACGCATAGACTGTCTCTCCGTAAATGAGGGGGCCCACCCCCTCCCTCAACACTAGTTAGGGTAGGTTAGTTAGCTTTGAAAAGCCTATTGTAAAAATTAATTGTAAATTGTTTTTTTTGTAATATATATTGTATCTCTAATGTAAAATAAAATAGTTAGTTATACCTTTGTATATTACAATTGTGTCGCGTGTCATTTTTCTTGTGTCTGCCATGAATGCCTTCATAAATGTCTGAAGTCGAAAGGCGGCCCTGAGGACAAAGAGATGAAGATTCCCACCAGAATGCCACCAGGGTGAAGAGATCATCTTGAGAAAAGAAAGGAGCCACACCCAGATCCAACATCTCAGGTATGATTTTCTTCTTGTTACTCAGACCCTAATGACTGGCCCATCTTCATGTCTTCATGAGACCGCTTTAAGACATTTACTATAACACGTCTGTCGGTCACACCCCAGTGACCGGCTGATTGTGCTATAATGGTAGCCGCATTTAAACCCAAATGGAAATTGTCATCTGCAAAATAGATATTTGTTTCTGTCAATTCGAACACTGATGTATAATAGTCTATTAACAAATTAGTCGTTATCCCCTTTTCGCCCTTCACAGCTGCAAGGGGACACTTGATTCCAAATATTCTTCATATGCTATACCTCCCCTCTTTTGCGAATAATGTTCGATTATGAATCAAAAATGCTAATACTGTGAAATTTACTTTATGCATGAAAACCAGATGGGAGGCATTGCATATAAGAAATATTTGGAATAAAGCCCACCCCCTTGTAATATCAAGTATCCCTTTTGTTCTATCAGATCATTTGGAATAATAGAAACACTTTTTAGTCTCCTCTACATCAAGGTCAGAGGTTTGTGGGAGGGATATATGATATATTCTAATTCTAGACAAAACTAGGAAAACACATTACGCGATTCAGGGAAATTGCACGTAGCCCACGACAAAATGAAGGTCATTACCTTTGAAACTAGAATTCCAACTAGCCTAGGAACATTCTGATCAATAGTCGGTGTAATTTGAAACTAATAAATTTCGCAAAATATGTTATATATATATATATATATATATATATATATATATATATATATATATATATATATATATATATATATATAATTAAAAAGGAACAAACCAAAGTCAAAGTATACGTTTAGCAACGTTCCATCTTTATAGTGATACTTCCTCTGGTGATAGAAATTAAGAAACAAAACCTCAGTACAAATCTTTAAAATATATTTTTCATATAATGATTTGCTTTCAGAAATAAGAAAAAAGTCCCTGAAAATTAAAAAAAAAAATGGCAGGGGGTTATTAAAGAGAGTAAGATTGTTTATTATTACGTCATGTAGTCATTTATATATTTAAAAAAAATGTGATGCAAGTCATAATATATTTGGACCAAATGTGTCCGATATCATTCAAATATGGATGTGAATCTGCAATGAAATCAGTGTATTTTTGTTATGTAATTATTGATTTATTATATATATATATATTAATTATTATAGGTGGTGTTTTCTATGGTGTGAGACAGTTACACTATGTCTAAAATTAAATTATTTTTTTTAATAGAAATTTACCTATCAATGGCGAATAATTATGGGAACGCCCACCTTGTTTAATTTTACTTGAATTTGCGAAAAGCACTAGTTCAAGAAATCTCCGTCCCGGTTTGTTAGACATACATATAATTATTTTTGTTTGAGCCAAAACTACGATTATATCTATAGTAGTTACTAACCTGGATATTGACTTAATATATTTTGTTCTATGAGACGAAGCTACATAAAAATTCGTAGGTTTTTTGAAAATTATAATACTATTCTATGGTTAATATTTTATGACAAACGAACCTATATTTTCAACGAACAAAATATCCCAAATTTTCTCATATTTGTATATATAGTGGCTTGCAGACCAGCTTCAGCTTTGCTGCTTCGGTTGTCTTTCTTGTGGCATTGGAAGGCCACTAATATGTATACACACACACACACACACACACACACACATATATATATATATATATATATATATATATATATATATATAAACGGTGGATGTCGTTTGCTTGAAGCTTTGTATAGTATGTAGTTGAATAGAATGTGTAAAAGGCGGTACAATGCAGAGGTAACGGACAGACAAAAGCTGAAGCAGGTGAGAAAGTTTTATTAATCCAACTTATAAATACATGTTTACATATTCATATATTTCTTATACACATTATATTTATATTTGCACTGTGGTCACCTGGGAAAGTCGGTCTGGTGGTATATCTGTGTTATATAATATTTCGAGAAATATCTCTTCGTCAGATAATTAATTAAGCACGTTTGAACCAAAGTCAAATTAAATAACTGACGAAGAGATCTTTCTCGAAATATTATATAACACGGATATACCACCAGACCGACTTTCTCAGGTGACCACGGTGCAAATATAATTATAATGTGTATAAGAAATATATGAATATGTACACATGTATTTATAAGTTGTATTAATAAAACTTTCTCACCTGCTTCAGCTTGTGTCTTTCCGTTACCTCTGCATTGTACCGCCTTCTACACATTCTATTTAGCTATATATATATATATATATATATATATATATATAATTTATTATTATTAATATTATTATTATTTATTATTATTAATATCATTATTATTTATATCATTATTATTATTATTTATGTAAATACGATCATATCTTGCTACGATGTGCAGACTGAAATTTAACTTTGCTTCGCGCAAGTCATAGCATATTTTATCTCCTCAAAATTTGAAAAGGTATAAACCCATTTTAATTTGTGTATTTTAATTTATATTGCCTGATAGAATCATTACAATTGAAACAGTCTGCACATCGTAGTAAGGTATGAGTGTATTCACATAGAGAAAAATAGAAGAAAATATATATAATTTTCTCTCTTTGATTGAGCATTATCAGCGACCCTTGTTAAATTAAATTATCCTTTATTTTGATATATCTTTCTACCGGGAATAGATATAAATGAAAATATCGACAATAAATAGTATACACTTGTGCATACATATTTAATTATCAAATCACTAAGCAATATACACCAATGCAAGTGTGGGTTACATAGGTTCTTAATACGTTGGTATCTCCAAGTCAAGTGCTTAAAATATATGTATCCTCTGATAAATAAATCATAAGGAAATTGTTTTCCGTGTTAATATAATTATCGGCGGAAATTAAAAAAAACGACCCTTTAAAAACACCCCTGTTTAAAAAAATAAAAGACCATCGTTACGAGTACGTCAAAAGTAAACCTTACCAGGCGACCTCCTAATCCAATGCCCCGCAACATTGATTGAAAAATAACGTTGGGAAATGTTTTATATAATCATTAAACAAATTATTTGACGCATATGCAGTCGTTTAGAAGCCGGTTATGAAGTTAGCTTTGGGCACATCTACTAACCCCAGTAACAATTTCAAAAATAAAATAACAGATAAAAGCACGAAAATTTATTCGCCCAGAAAAAGAAGTACGTGAAACCTTCCTGCCAGCTGTTGCGAAAATAGAGATACGAAGATAAGAAGCTATTCTGAAGATCAATTTTAGAAAACATATTTAATGCTGCCTCAGACTGGAAAAAATTGTCGTCACGGTCTGTTGCAACGAAAACTAACTCCAAATAATTTTGTGTTAAAAATAACAAAGTAGAATTTGTTTTAACTGAAATAACCGTTAATAAAATTATTAGTGATGTCTTAATCTGTTAAAAGAAAAAAAAACACAGCAGTTAAAATGCCAAAAAACTACATTACGTAAGTCTCGAAATAAGAAAAATGTGTATTTAAATTTTAAAACGTCAAATAAAAAACTTTAAACCGTTTTTATTTTAAAACTCTAAAAACATTTAAATCATATAATGTTCGTAGGTTTGTTTTTTACCGTACTTGGATGTGAATTTTTACACTCCGTTTACTTAAACCTCTGAAAAGGGAATTGAGTTTTTTAATATAAACTTACAAAACAACTCTGTTTAAATAAAAAAATACCCTTACGTGTACAAGAACGTGATAACTGATACTTACGAGGGAACCTCTTAATTCATTGGCCTGCAACGCTGATTGCGAAATAACGTTAAAAATTCTTTTATTGAAACTAATGAAACACTTACTTGATGCACATACGCAGTTTTTGAAATCCGTTAGAAAAGAGACAATTTCACTGACCCTCTCTTTGTTTAAAACGTTATTACTATACAAAATTATTGACAATTTTTCTAATTCTCGCATATTATGCCGCCGAGGGATTGTTCTTTCATATGCTACCGGTCTGGACCCGGTTCAATACGGTTGACAAAAGTTTTTGCAAAACAAATAAACAGACACACATTCACACACAAACAGACGTTTGTAGATTTATATTATAGATTTATTTAAATTGACACAATGTCTCAATTTAAATGTTAGTTAATCACATCAGTTCCTCGGGAATGGAGGAAACGATATTAACTGTTAATGCTTCGGCAATCAACCTTTCATAATTTTAGTACTTTTGATCTCATGTATATCATATAATTCTAATACTTTTATTATCATATATATTATATTTTAACATCTGTTGAGGAATATATTATAATATACGATTACACTTTGAGAACCTGCGTATTTACAAGTAATGAGGAATAGCTAGGATAAAAAAGAGGAAAACTAAATAAATATAATACAATAACAAATAATTTAATAAAATAATACTTATTAATGATTAACTTCTGAATTTCATGGTTAGTTCTTATCTTCTCACTAATGTTCCTGCGTTAGTGAACGGTAACAAAATACCATTCTAAAAAGAAACTTAACGGGGGTTTATATACAAGAAATATCCTAAAACCATTATTACATTATAAAGAAATAATAATTACTTGAAACCTTAACGACAACCAATAGCTATGGCGAGATACATCACCTGAAAGTACTTTGGTCAGGTTCATTGGCTTAACATGAGTTGGAATAGATACATCGAGATCATTGCCGACGCTGCTGCGAATAAGCTGTGCTTTCATTACCGTGCTAGAAAGTTACTTACACCTGAAACTATCCTGTACGTCTGCAAAGCAACCATTCGGCCATGTATGGAGTACTGCTATCACATTTTAACTGGTGCATCTGCTACAAGTCTCTCGCTCATGGACAGGGTAAAAAAAAGAGTCGCCAACCTGATAGGTCCTAAACTGTCATCTAAAATTCAGCCCCTGTCCCATCGACAAAATGCTGCATCCCTCTGCCTGATTTACAAGTATTATAATGGCAGATGATCTGACGAACTACAAGTCCTTGTGCCCTCTGGACGGAAATACTTCCGAAAAACCCGATAAGCATCAAAGTACAACCCTACACAGTAGAAATCCTTACATGTAGGAAGACCTTCTACTCTAGTAGCTTCTTCGCCAGAACTGCTAGACATTGGAGTTCTCTTCGGGTTTCCTGCTCATCAACTGTACTGACATGCAGAAGTTCAAGTATAGTGTAAACATACATCGTGCTGCTAAGCTCCGTACATAGTACTCCTGCAACCTAAATCCCTGATACTAGCCCCCTACATCCAAGAAGCAATGTGTCTTGTTAGGAATGAAATTGTTATAAACACATTAAAAAAATATCGCATATAAATAAACATATAAAAATAGGGACAAATATAAGAATATATAATAACATATATAAAAAGAACTACGCTCATGAATTTTTATTGAATTAAAACAAATTGAGGCTTAAATCTGTTTCTGTTTCGTATTGAATTGAAGTTTTTCTACGAACAGAACGGTGGTTTTATGCAGATATAATATGTAATAAATTAGAGTAAAAGTTGGCATTACTTAATTATAAAGACGAGATTATTCATTTGCAATATTCTCGTCAGAATAGTAAACAATACATACAACGAATACTATGATAGGACCTGGGAACATCTATTTCCCTAGTAACTTCAAAAGTAAGGTAGCTTGATGCATGGCGATTATATATACGAAAAGAAACAGAAAATACTTGACATAGTTTCACATTTACGCGAACCGTTTCGGCAAATCGATTTAGTCGTATTATTGTTATGTAGTTCACACTTCAAATGTATTAAACCATGAATAAATATCATGAAGGATTGCTTCCTAGTTGTTTGGGTGAAGCACACAACGACGGGGATGGAAAACCCTTGTGTGCCAAGTTGAATCTAATCGATTCAAGTGAAGTACGTTCTTTAATGTATGTTCGCAATCTTTAGTTTTTTTTCCAGCTTGTAAGTACGCGAAAATCTAAAATTAATCAAATTCAGAAATATCAATTAGAGTAAGCAAGCGGTCGGAAAACGTCCGAGTATTCTGATTCATATAAACACATATTTTACAAGCAATAACCCAGTTTCTCTTTGTTCTTCGCAAGGGGTACAATGTTCTGGCACCAAGATGTTTTCATGGAGCTAAAATGTTCAAGGATGATATATATATATATATATATATATATATATATATATATATATATATTCAATACTATTATATATATATATAATACTAATATATATATATATTCATATATATATATATATAAAACTAATATATATATATATATATAATAAATGACATTAATATATATGTATATAATACTAATATTATATAATTATATATATATATATATATATATATATATATATATATATATATATATATATATATATATTGTGTTTCTCTTGTAGACTATCGTGCTCGTTATGCGTAAACATGTCTTTCAATAGTGTGAGCAAGAATTTGTAAAAATAAAAAGCCATCAATTGAGTTACGATTGTCGTTTTTCATTTATTCGCTCATAGTGTTTTTTTTGCGGTCAAATACAATGATCAAAGCTAATAAAAATAAAGTGACATATATATATATATATATATATGTATATATATATATATATATATATATATATATATATATATATATATATATATATATATCTGAAGAGCTTTCATATAAAACTCTGTAGAAAGAAAAAACAGAAAAACACGACTTTGTGCTTATTGGTCATTTTACAATTTTAGGAAGATCATGTTTTTCATTGGACATTATTAGATTCATGATACCGATTTGTCATTATTTGATCACATCACTAGCTGTTTTCATGTAGAATACATTTCCGAATCATATAAATCATTATTTTCATTTACATATATATATATATATATATATATATATATACACGTATATATATATATACGCGTGTGTGTATATATGTGTGTGTATGTTTGTGTGCAAATATCAATGTATCTGCGTACGCATACACACACATACACACACACACATATATATGTATTGAATACATACAAATGTAAATTAATATATACACATTATTGCAACTTAAATAAAATAGAACACATAATATGTATACATATATATATATATAAATATATGTACACACACATACACACAAACCCACACACCCACCCACACACACACACATATATATATATATATATATATATATATATATATATATATATATATATACACTCTGTTAACTGCTTTATTTAAATTTTTAAATTGCTTTGAAATGCAGAAAATGAAATTTAGTAAAGTGGGAGATCATAACAATGTGCACTATTTCCCTGGTTTTTTGTGGAATTTGAACCAATATTTTGAAAAGCATGTTAATTTTTCTATTTTCTGGTGTATCACTTTAATTAAGTTTCTAAAAATGAATATTTTCGGTAATAAAACACTATTCTAAATTCACATTTCTATTTATACGAAATAAAGAACAGGTCTGGTAACAACGTTGCCCAAAAAGAAGAACGAATGTTTCATTATTTTGTTAAAGGAAATATTTATTTATCAACAGAACTCCCATGATTTAAAATCCCTTTAAATAGCCTCTTGTCAACTGATGATGTCAATCGGAGGATTTGAGATGATGTGATGCTAGTAATTTTTTGTTTAATTCTTAAAAAGTTCACTCTTTGACGAGAATTGAGCATTTCCTTCATGAACTTTCATCTTTATTATTGAACAGAGAAGATTACTTGGGTTCTCTCTAGAGAACTAGGTGGACGTGTCATCAATGTTTCTCTGCTAATGCCTAATGACTTAAAATACGATCTCGAAGCCTTCGCTGAATGGAATAGCGCTTTGTCGTGAATAAACATCAATTTGTGACAAACGCGCATTTAAAAATATAATATAGGACTGGCTTGTCAGTTTGACACATACTGGCTATCGAAATGGTCCATTTAGTTTATCATAGAGTATTCCAATCCAAAACAAGACACCTCAACTTCCCTGTTGACGACGGAATTGATGAGGGGTAGATAATCTCAGACAATTCCTAACATTAGGACAGTCATCTGGTCCATCAAGGGTTGCCTTGGCCTCATCGGTAATAAAAACCTTTTCAAGATTGGTTTTCATGTACTTTTCAGCCGAAGCCAAAAGTTTTTTTCTCATGAGTTTGATTTAAACAGGTCGTATTATGGGCTTAATGCTTCTTGTAATTCTGTTTAATTGCAGCGTGTTTTTTCCGGACAAGAAAAGTATTTAAGCTTTGTCAAATAAAGTATCGCTGTTGTTACCAGGCTGCTTGATAAGTTCACGGCGAGTTTTTCTAACATCACGAGCAGAAACTGACGTTCTTGTGTTTTTGTCCTTTCTTGGTTGTTTGGAGGTTTGGATTTTCACCGAATCAAGACAATGTTCTTCGATCTCTTCCAACTCCTTGGCTAGATATACAAGAGATAAACCTTTTGCAATGCCTGCACCAACACGTTACGTTTCACTAGCTTTCAATCGATCTTTCCTAAATATTTTGGGAAATCTGCCATAAAGTTATACACCAGAACATAGAACAATACATTTACTCTGCAGAATATCTGTTCAAATTTTACGACGATCAGAAAGATGTGTCCCTGTTTTGGTTTTCCACTGCATAAAATTTTACTTCTCTGCGTCTCATAGAAATTTCAAAAGTAAAAAATATTGACCTCCACTATATATATATATATATATATATATATATATATATATATATATATTAATGTATTTATTTATTCATATATATATATATATATAAACGACGACATAAGGCATAAGTAAGATATAAATTAACGAAGAAACATAGCTTTAGGCTAAGACGAGATTACTGTGAAATTTTCGATTGTACCTGCTACACAAGTAATTATTTCATTGTTCGAAATATCACCACCAATAGTTATAATAGTAAGCTTCCATGTGACATATTTTACTCAGAAAGAAACTTGATGTAAAACGCATTAAAATTTTAGAATTCATTTATACAAGTCCATGTGCGTTGCGACTATGTTGTAAAAGTATATATATATATATATATATATATATATATATATATATATATACTTTATGTAACAAGGGATAAAGCACCCTCTTTCTATAGCATCCGCAAGAAAGAAATTACTAAAGCAAATTACAAATAGAAAAACACTTCTGACGTTGTAAACAAATTTTTAAACAAGTGTAACCAAACTCGATGAGAATTAAGTGTGAGTGGTTTTTACGTCATCGGAAACACTGACAAGCTCACAGTATTAACGCTGGAGTCCCTCATTTGTCCATCCTGTACCCAACTCTTTTCCTCGCATATATATTAATTATCTTCCAAATCACATCCTTACATCATTCGTAGACATTTATGCTAATGGCACTACCATCTATTGTAGCACATCTAAGACCGTAAACAACCAAGTTTTCTCCGACTCTATCTCATCTGATCTTGAGCACGTGGGACAATGGGGAATGGAGTGGCTGGTTACTTTTAATTCTTCTAAAACCAAGCTTCTATCTTTACATCATCAACGTTCTGAACCCCATCTTGCATCAATTGAAATGAATGGCTTTTGTCTTGGGGAGGCGTCAGGTTTTGAGAAGCTTCTGGCCTGACATTTACCGCTGATCTTAAACGGAACACGTGAATCAAATCTGTTGCTAAGGCCGCTGGAACAATAGTGGGATCCTTCTATCGATCCAGTAGATATCTTAATGCTGATGCAATTCTCTACCTCTATAAGAGACGGATACGTCCAAGGATGAAATACTGTTGCCACATTTGAGCAGGAGCTTCTAGAAAGGATTATCATGCCTTGATAGAGTTGAAAATAGACTTAGTAGCCTCGTAGATGTCCTTTTCTCTTCTCTGCATCCTCTATTTCACAGAAGAGAGGTTGCGAAGTTGCCTCTGCTTTATCGTTATTTTAATGGCAAGTGATTGACTGAGTTTCAAACTATAGCCCTCCCTCGTCAAACTTTCACAAGAAACATTCGTCTAGTCTTTATGAGCCGTCTGACTTAAGTTAACATATTTACCGAATTCCATTACTAATATTACTATATTGTCCAATTGACTACAGTACTGTAGTTTTATTATTTATTTGTTATCCTCGAGTGGTCTCTGGCATTGATAAGTGGTTATGCCTACGTAAAAAATAATAATGGTATACACAAAAAAAGGTTCAATAACTAATATAAGTCTATGGTTTTATTAATATTTCAATAATATAGCTAGAATAACAATTTTGAGAACAATGTTGAACCATATTCGTTTTTGCTTATCTTATCGGAGGGAAAGGCATATATATATATATATATATATATATATATATATATATATATATATATATATATATATGTGTGTGTGTGTGTGTGTGTGTGTGTGTGTATTCGGTGGGGTGCTTTCTAGCACTTATTTGATTGAGTATAGATGTCATGAAAGAATCATAGATGGTTCTTATTTTCTTAGAATATCTTACAAAACGGCAATGAATATTACAAGTTAAAACGCATGGCTTTAAAGATTTTCAGAGTCGTTATTTGGCCTGATTCTTTATAGATTCACATCGCATAATTCAATGCTTTATGATGAATATCCCTTCATGGAAACGCAAAAAGAAAACAGCAGCAAAACAATGCTGAACAATTTTTCATGCATTTTCTTTTACACGTGTTTGCTACTTCCGTCCCTTTCGAACCATCAATTATATTAAGAAAAAAATATGAAGTTGACAACGAACGGAGCTGATAATAAACTTCTAATGAATTTTTCATGATTGCAGCATTTTCTTTTCTCTTCTATATTCTGCATGAAAAAATATTATTTCTATTGAATGTCTACCTTGGTTACGGTGATAAATATTGCATGCAAATAAAATGTTACCACGAGAGAAAGATGGTATGAACTGATTTTCGTCCTTTCGGAAACAGACAGACACACACACACATACACACACACACATATATATGTGTATATATATGTATATGTATATATATGTATATATATATATGTGTGTGTGTGTGTGGGTGTTTGTTTGTGTTAGAAACAACTAGACACATCATCAGTGGATACTGCTTTTACAAAAGTGCAGTCCTTAATAGATTCGAGTGAGAATCAGGTTCACAGAAGTTCTTATCTGGAGAGCAACCGCGTGATATTAAAAATATAATAAATTAAAAATTGACTCGACAGTATATGTTTATATATCTGTTTTTCTTTTGTTTTGTTTGTTGTTTAATTGTATAGTCTTATATATTTTTCTTTTGAACTAATCAAGTAAGGTTATTTTTAATGTTATCCTGTTTAATATCTTGTAATTGCTCTCCAGACAAGGACGTCTGTGAATTTTCTCCATATCCATTACGGATTAAACGGTTGTAAAAGAAACATCCCTTCATAATGTATCTAGTTGTTTATTACGAGACCGAAATATACTCATGAATGTTTAGAGATACCTAAATGCGTATATAGAAATAGATAATACATATATCTTGATTTTCCTTTTTACGACATTCATCGGATTATTTTACTTCAGAATAATATTAACCTGGAATACTTATTATACAATCACATATATATATATATATATATATATATATATATATATATATATATATATATATATGTAGAGAGAGAGATAGAGAGAGAGATAGAGAGAGAGAATGAGAGAGAGAGAAAGAGAGAGAGTGAGAGAAAGATGCATATGTATATATAGATAGATGAACACGTACAGACTTACTAGTGTAAATATATCCATAAAAAATAATTGGATATAATATATTGTCAGTGTTTACATTAGCTAATTAAATAAACACATAGAAAATCACCTCATTTTACGTTTTCATATATAAATTTACAACGTCATTGACTATTAGGTTGGGATTGAAACTTACTTCTGCAGTTTATTATAGACGACAGGATAAATGTAGGGCGTAGTCTTATTTGCTGTTTTCTGTATCCTTTCCTCATTCTTATATAAAACCATGCGTTTCAACATGTATAGATTTCATAATCTCATATCGTGTTGATGACTTACGTAAATGCTGTTTCAAGTAATCTTTGGCAACTGTGGAAATGCTCACTACAAATTAACTTTATCTTTTTTTTTTTTACACAGTGATCACCACTTATCAAGGCCCGGAAGCCACTCAGGGATAAGGGTTATTGCAAGTACAGTAATTTAGTGAGGAGATTTGCTGAAGTGTTTACTTAAGGAGGCGGTTCATTAGGAATTTGTTAACATTGGACTTGAAGACATCCAAGTTGTAGTTCGGAGGGAAGCAGGCAGACGGAACAGAGTTCCACAGGCGTGCAGTTATAAGAAAGAAGCTTTGTTAATGGAATCCGCGTTTGGATTTAGGCACAGATATAGAGTGGGGGAAATTTTTCACAGTGGATTCAGCTAGACGGGTGTTTTTCGTGAAAGATTGGCGAGATTGGAGTTCAGACGAGCATCTGCCATGGAAATAACGATAAAATAAGGACAGGCTTGCAACGTCTCTTCTGTGGGAGAGAGGTTGCAGGGTAGAGAAAAGGGCATCCCCCACTAAGCGACGAAGTCTATTTTGTACTCTGTCAAGGCAGGATAGGCTGTTTTTAGCAGCTCCTGCCCAGATATGGCAACAGTATTCCATCCTTGGACGTACTTGGCTTTTATATAGATAGAAAATTGCATCAGTAGTGAGATATCTTCTGGAGCGGTAGAAGGATCCCACCATCTTTCCAGCGACCTTGGTAACAGACTTGATGTACGTGTTCCATTTCAGATCAGGAGTAAAGGTCAAACCCAGAAGCTTGTCAAAACACGGAGCCTCACCCAGACGAGAGCCATCCATCACAATTGATGCCAGCTCGGGATCAGAGCGTTGATGATGTAAGGATAGGAGTTTGGTTTTGGATGCATTAAAGGTAACCAGTCACATCTTCCCCGACTGAACCACGCGCTCGAGATCAGAGGAGAGAGAATCAGAGAGAACTTTGTCATTTACAGCCTTTGATGTGTTGCCGTAGATGGTTGTGTCATCAGCATAGATGTCAACGAATGATTTAAGTATGCGTTTAGGGAGGTCATTGATGTAGATCAGGAAGAGATTTGGGCCCAGGATTGACCCCTGGGGGACTCCAGCATTTATATTGCAGGCCTCCGATTTTTGTCCATCGACCACTACTCTTATGAGCCTATCGGAGAGAAATGATTTAATGATTGAGAAAACATTTCCCGTTATACCGTAGCTGGAAATCTTGTGAAGTAGTCCCTTATGCCATACCTTGTCAATCTACTTCGAAAAAATGCACAAGTAATACAAAAACAAGTGAAGAACGCACCCCCCCCGTGAGTGCACAGTGAACTAGGCATAATAAATAAGTTCAGCATTTGACCCATCCTCTATTTAGCCCCTAAATTCTCCAGGAGACGGCAAATCCCGGTGAAAATGAACAAACGGTGCAATTTTAGGTCCTACCATATGTAAATTTGAATTCTGCACCATGCTAAAAACGAAATGATTAAGTCCATCATTTGCCCCCTCATGTAGCCTCAAAGATCTCCAAGGTCTTAACATATTTAAATTTGTGTTCATAACCATACAAAACTGCTAAATAGACATACACAGAAAATTTTGGTCAAATAATGTAAAATAGTCCTAAAAAATTGAGGGTGGGGCGCACTTAAGACTTATCGCGAAATATGGAAAAATACAATTATATAGAAATCAGTTAGTCACAGTTTTTCCAAGGCATAATTTTTTTAATGAGCACAAAAGTGTCAATTTTAGCCATTTTAACCCGAATGGCACCGCTAGGTAGGGGGTAACCGGAGTTTTCCCGGAAAATCCGTTCTGTTACTTTTTGTATATTCATACCATATTTAATGTTTGTGCAAAATTTCAAAAAAAATTCAAGACGTACTTATTGAGAAAAGTGCGGAAAGACGAACAGTCGAATGGACAAGGGTGAATTTACAGGTCCACTCACTTTTGTCGGGAGAACAAAATGAATAACTGCGTTTATTCTCTATTGTTCTTGTTGCCAATCTCTTACGAGAAGGATGTGAGAAGAATGATCGGGTTCGGTACTTACTATTTAATATTATGTGAGCAGGTCATTTTTAAATATGATGTTTAACATAGTTCTCTTTGGTGAATGTGACGTGACACCCTTTCCATTAATTGTCACGTAAATCTAATTTCTTGTTATTTTCCACCAATAAGCTTAAATGCTAGTGTGTTCTCGTCGAATAATTAAACTATGCTCCCATCCACATACTATTAGAAACCTGCGTTTCATATTTCCGTGATGTAAACTAATTTTTTCTCTCCTTCACCGGGATAAACTACGGTTATCCGTCTGCTTGGGATAAATAAATTCTCGTCGTGTAACGGTTGGAATTTATACCATTAATTCAAGCGTTCGAAATTGAATTAATATAGATTCATGTTCATATCTTTGAAACGTCACAAGCTCGTGATCATTGCTATTTGTATATAGACGGGCGCCTCAAAGATAGAAACCTTCAGAAAGCAGACAGTGTTCTAAGCGAGCTTGTTGCTTTGGGCTTCAATAACTTCTCATTAGAAATAGTCCGGAAGTGCTCTAGTAATAGTATTAACAGAATTTTATTATGTTTTACTGTTATTATTATTATTAATTTTATTAATATATGTTAATCTATATTGTTAGTAAAACTGTTAATATATATTGTGAATACTTGCAAAAGCTGTCAGAAATCGTTTGAAATCACATGCTAATTACTCGATAACCAGCAGTAAAGAGGGCCTCGAAAGATTGAAAAGTACTAGTGTACAAACGATTATAGCAATAACCCTGCCAATTTAAGTCTAGATTTCTAAAATGAATTGAGAATCGCGTGTGAAGATCATGATATCATCATTATATGACTATAGACGGACGTTACGAGATTTAAAGAATAAATATTAAAATTTCAACGATATTTCTCGCTGTTGAGATTGGCCATGAGGTTTGTCCTTTGCTAATGGAGTTAGACATGACTTTATTGCGAGGTTCGAACCTACCGACCGATAGTAATCGTGTTGTCATGCACTAGTGATTCACGAAAGGATGAAACAATAGTATCTGTAGGTCTGAATAATTATTATCATAAAACTTATTATTTTTATATATATATATATATATATATATATATATATATATATGTATATATAGCGAAGCACACTATTTATTTGTTTGTAAACAAGTAATGGTTCGAGCATTGTCTGCGACGGGCGGGTGTGGAATTAATACACACTCGACGAGAAATATTCACATCACTGATACGTGGTCCGATGGTTAGAGCTGTCAACGCGACGGTTGTAGGTTCTATCCACCGCTGGGGAAAGGTTTACGCCTAGGCGCACTGTTGTGGTTGACAAATATATCTATATATAATTACAATAATATATATATATATATATATTATTACAATATATATATATATTATTACAATATATATATATACATATATATATATATATATAGATAGATAGATAGATATGCGCCTGCTAGTGTAATAAGATACACAAATAAATGTCTGAGATATTTTACTTCAGAGCAAACAGCACGTGTTTTACTAGCTTAAAATAATCGCTTAAAACTACCCATGCATTTTCTTTATGTAATGTTTGTAAAATATATGTGTGTTTCTAATTGTGTGAGTTTTCCACACATTACATCAACAGATACATTTTTAAGATATACTTATATGACCTTTGAAAACTGTTATTACTAAATATTGGTACTTGGGAGTCAACGGATATTTTTCTTGGTAACTAATTCGCGAATGCGCATACACGGCCGTGATACATAACAACTTATTTTTGTTCAGAATAAGAAATTTTGAAAACAATTGGTATGGAAATGGCTGAGCAGTTTTCATCACTTTCACAACCAATCCAAAGTGGACGGAAATTGCAGAAAATGTTATTCAAGACAGGGGTCGAGGGTCTTTAGAGAGACGCTAAAAAGGTCTAATGGAATTTATTGAAAATAGGTATATTTTGGCAGGTTGAGAGATATCCTGTACAGCATTGAATACCAAAAAAAGATGGATGCCGCATGCACCCCCCACTTGGCAGGCCCCAGCGGACAAAGTTATTCCAGAACAAACGAATATCTGCATATCTGAAGAGTTCCTTGACAAAGAGGAAAACTCTGATATTCATAAAAAAGTGATGTCATATATATTGCACGGACCTTGTGGACCATTGAATCCAAATTTCCCATGTATGATCGACAACAAATGCTCCAAAAATACTGTAAAGAATTTTTATAGTGTACCGAGCAAGTACAGGCGTAGGAAACTCGAAGATGAAGGACAGACTAGTACAATTATAATGGGGGAAAATGGTTGGTATGTTCATCAAAAAATCACAAACCAGGGGAGTTTTTTTCCCTAGAACAGGATTCTCCTTTAGCAGTCCAAGCCCAACATTAATGTAGAAATTTGCAACTTGATCAAATGCATCAAATACGTCCTTAAAGGGGTGAACAAAGGAGGTGACCAAGCAATGTTTGAGCTTAAAAGAACTGATGGAGCAGCTAACCAACAAAGTCCAGTACAAAGACAAATTGTGGATGAGATCGAACAGTTCTAGAATGCAAGTTATATCGACATTTCAGACGCAGCCTGTTGGATATTGCTGCCCCCCCATTCATAGATATTTCCCTCCAATTGTACAACTTTCTTTTCATCTTTAAAATAGAAATAATCATTGTAATAATAAATACGAAGTCTTCATTAATAAAATATATATAATCATATTTTATGATCCTGGAAGTGTCATGTTTTCGGCTGATACAGCTATGGAACAAGGCTAAGTTCAACCGTATACCACAAATTTTACAGCATTTTTTCAACTCTGCCATGAAGACGACTCTGCAAAGAGTCTCAACTACAATTTGTAGAAGACACCGAGTTTTACACTTGGAATAAATCAACAAAGAAACGGAACAGAGTAATGCGTGATGAACAAGTTGAATGACTTGAAAATGATGATGTAGGGAAGGCACCATACATTGGAAGAATCTACACAATAACTCCAAGTGCAGGGGAGTGTTATTTATTACGCTTGTTGCTCAATGAAGTTGCTGGTCGAACTTCATTTCAAAATGTGCTTGCATACAATAGTCAAATTTTTTTAAATATACAGAGTAAAATGCCTTGCTCGAGGTCTTCTTGAAATTGACCATCACTTGCACGAAGCAAAAGGTTGAGAAAATGCCACTAAATCACCTTCGAATTTACGAAGCCTCTACGCCATAATTTTAACAGCCTGCGAGAAAATCTTGAAATTAGGCCGAATTTTCGTGATGTAATTTCTGGATAAGTTAACAATCCAGAAGCAAAATTTATCGATAGCGTCTACAACAAAAAACTTTTGACTAATTAAACAGTAAGTTCTCCTTATGTGCGGTCAAACATTGAAAAGCTATGGATTATCTGAACGGAGGTAAGACATGTAAGGCTTGCAAGAAAATAGCAACGTGAAGTGCATTACAATATTGAAGAACTTCCCTACCAGCCGAAAATATGCAAGAAAAACTGACAATTATCAAAGAGAAGTTTACAATTTATTTATGGCAATATTGGAAGCAGAAAATGAAATGAACAAAAACATGATGTTTCATGATGCTCCAGGTGGCGAGGGCAAGATCTTTTTTAATTAAGTTAATCCTTGCAAAGATTAGGTAAATGGGAAAGATTGTGCTTGCAACAGAATCCGGTGGCATTGCTGACACTCTACTATTAGGTGGGCGTATTCTTCACAGCACTTTTAAAGTGCCCATGAATCTTATCGAATGGATTAGCCATTTTGAAAAATTATTCGTACCACAGCCGTAACCAATGTCATTCGAGACACCTCGGCAATCATTCTAGACGAAGTCTTGATGACACACAGAAGTGCTTATGAAGCAATTGGCCAAACATTACAAGACATCATTTGGCACAAAAATCTTATGTGCGGCATTTCAATCTTATTGTGCGGTGATTTCCGTCAACTCCTCCAAGCGATTAAAAATGGCACAAGGGCAAGTTTGAAGTTGTCCTATCTCTGGAGACACGTTTTAGTGACCAGCCTATCTACTAATATATATGAGAGCCCATATCTTTAGAAACACGGCTACAGCCGACTTCTCAAAATTGCTTCTCCTAATTGGCAATGGTCAGTTTCCACTTGGCACAATTAAATTCCGACTAAGCTAAATAAATGTGTCGGTAATTAGAAGCAACTGAAACATAATTTTTTCCCCGAACCTGCAGGAAAATTACTGGAGTGGCTTGCTGAGAGTGGTATTATTTCGCCATTAAAAAGCAATGTGAATCGCTTCATAATTGGAGAATGGATGAATTTTCAGGGGGTTCAAAAGAATACAAGTAAGTTGAGTCGGCTTCTAATGACTGTGAAGCTGTTCTCTACTCTCTGGAGTTCTTAAACTCTTTTAATCTATGTGGAATGCGTCCTCACAACTTGAATCCAAAAGTTGGATACCTAATAATGATTTTTTTTTGTTCTTGAAAACACCAAAACCAAGTAACGGAACAAGATGTGGTCTCACCAGATTGCACACCAATGTACTTGTGGTCCTTACAAAAGCGAAACAGTTCTACTGCTAAGGATCTTCTTAGATCCATGCCACTCGAAAATTCCATTTAAATTCCGGAAGCTTCAGATTCGTGTAAACATGTGTTTTGCAATAAGCATCAACAAAAACCAAAGTCAGACATTAAACCCCATATGCGTAGACCTGACATCTGAATGTTTCAGTCACGATATATATTAAGTCTCCATCAGCCGGACAGATAGTTCAGAAAACCTCTACATTCTTGCTCCAAATCAAAGCAGAAATGTAGTTTACTCTGAGTCTCTTCAAAATTATTAGGATTAAAATTTATATTATCTTGATTGTTGTAAGTTTTAAGTATTGAATTAGTTTGATAAAATGTCGGCAGTGAGTTTATACATCAATGAAATATTTACTATGTGGTATCATAAATTAACATTCATCTTTAATAAAAACGTGTTAGTGATACTAAAAATATTAATTAGTGTATTTCTTTGTAATTGTTTCAATTTCTATTTGTAACAATATCAGTACCAGCTTTGATATAATCTATTTGCTTTATAGTTCATGGTTTGAGTTTAGTAACTTCAAGAGTAGTAAAAAATTTTCAAAGCCTTAGGCAGTAGTTGCTCTTACAACATCCCCTTACTGGAAGGGTGTTCACGAAGCTTGTACCCGAGTGCACGACAAGCTCCTGCGCAGAGTTCGGGTATCTTTGCTAGAACTATATATTTATCTATATTTATAGAGTTTTCCGTTCTTAGACTTTTCTAATTAGAGTGCTTAGGTATCGTTTGGAGTCACTGATATGGTAAGTATTTTACTGCACCGCTGCTTTTCGGAAATAATAAACCGACAAACCTCTACGGCACTCAGCAAAAAGCATAAATAACTCAGCTATATTAATGGAGGAGTCATCCTCTCGTTACCCCTCACACCATCTCAATCGTAACGGTTTAATACTAAACAAAACGAATAGAAATACAATTTGCCACCAACCGTATAAAATTGAGTGCACTTGCATAATTCATGGGTAAACACTCGATAACGATAAACTTAAATAATGTATGTGTCTAGCACGCTTTTAATCGGAATGTTGATATATACCTGCAAGAAATGTTATCGTAAAGCAGCGTTACATTAGAATACCTACGACATAATTGAACCCAAATAATAAGTAAGCACTCAAACTAGAAAACTCTAGCAACGGGATATTAAAAAAATTAGATGAATATATAACTTATGCACTTGTTTGCGTGTATATGGTCTATAGAACTTATGTCTAAAACGAAGCATATAAAACATATCAAATATATACATAGTCTGCTATTACAGAAAAGATAAACAACACAACTGAAAAATATGGAAACTATCGAATTCAAATTTATATATAGATATGAAAACATTTTGCAGCCATAATTAATTCAGACACTGCGGCATAGGAGAAAATATACCTACTCGTATACCACCTTTATTAAAATCAAATAAGTAGCCATTTATATCTATCAGCTAACTGTTAATTTGCACATATCGACAAAAGAATTATAAAGAAAGAAAAAATTTGAAAACTAGAAACAAATGAACGGATAAAAAGCTAGGTATAAAACAAAAATAAAATAATTACAAAATTCCTAAAGGAACAAATGAATCAATACATAAAACTTGTCAATAGGAAAATGAAGTCCCTTCCAGAAAAGAATAAATTATTATAAACCCCAAGATAAGGGAGTAGCGACGTCAGGATTATAATATTACTTCAGATAAAACAGAAACTTAAACCAATATATAACCACCAGCATCTCTACTGCGATAGCTTTACCACACGAAATCGTATTCCTCCCTTTCCTTCGCCCTACTCTCTTTCTTCAACACACCTCCCTTGGAAAAATCCTCCTGCTAACATACATAAAGCACACACCTCTTAACCTCCAGAACGTTTACCACATATCTCATATAACTAATGTACTTTTGACTCCTGGCTCAATATCGAGTCTTTTTTGTCTGGATAGATACTATGCTCTAATTGAAAGTTCACTGAAACATGTATGCACATATTAAAGCAATAACGTCTGTATACTAAATAGACTATATATATATATATATATATATATATATATATATATATATATATATATATATATATATATATGCATCGAGCTTTTTCAAGAGGGATGGTCACTGCAGTACTTCACTGCAGTGAAGCACTGCAGTGACCATCCATCTTAAAAAGGCCGCATAAATCGGGTGAAACGTTGAGTATTCAGGTCCTTCCACCACCATTCTATTTCATATCGTCTGATTTAATCCAGCTCAGCAATTATATATATATATATATATATATATATATATATATATATATATATATATTATATATATATATATATATATATATATATATATATATAAATATATATATATATATATATATATATACTGGTTGAATCTATTAATTTCCTAGATGTAAATTCAATGAAACACTTGTGATGATTTAAGAGTGCTCAATACCCGAGAGAGTTGGTATATATATGTTTCCACTGAAACATATATGCACATTTGTAAACAATAATGTTTGTATAAAAACATTTGTGTTTGTGTGTGTGTATGGTTTTTGTAACCACATATATGTTTTTCAATTTTTTCTTAATAATTACCAGTGTAGAGTATTTTCTTCTCCAGCGCAATCATTTCGCAACACAAACCACATAAATGTTTTAACTTTTCTCTGAACGTCAAAAATCATGTGGTAAACCAACAACTATGTAGCAAGAAGCGAATTAATGTTAAAAAAATGATTTATGTTTTTCTCAGCATATATATATATATATATATATATATATATATATATATATATATATATATATATATATATATATATAAAGAGCGCTTTCATAAATTATATACACACAGATATATATATATATATATATATGTATATTCGTGCTATATAAAAACAGTATATATTACTCACCTATGCATCTATCTATTTTTTATATTGAGGTTCTCCCATCATTCATGCAGCGTATAAATACCCCTACTAGTTATACCACATTGGCTATGTTATATATTTGCAATAAATGTTTGGTACATTTGAATATTAATTTAATTGAAAACACATGTTTTGCTCTGAAATGTTGAGGGATCTTTTCTACTGGGGGCGTTATATGTAATATAGATGGATTTGCTGACGGCTTCGCTCCATGAATGTATCGTGTATACACAAATGCTATCAAATAGAATTATCATTTCGTAGGCAACTATTTCTTTTGATAGGCATTAGAATCAATCTAATTACATTTACTTATCTTAATCTTAATCAATAATAGTTGGTCGAGACACGCTTTCCTAATCTACATTCTTTCGATTTTCTGACTGATTAATTGATTGCTAAATCAATAAGTAGATTAAAATCACGATTGGTCATGAGAAGACGAGTGAACAGAATGGGCATGACCTACTTTCTGAAAAAGTTTTCATTCTCGTACTTCTAAATCATAGATTCCCAACCGGGGAGTCCTAACTCGAAGTGAGGTCGACAAATATAATAGGTTCATGCGCACAATTTGTAACCAGACATAACTAACCATCAGCTCGGCTTTGCTCGGAACATGACGTCATTTGCTCGGGTTTGAGTGTAAGATGACGCAAGATGCCCATCAATGCGCGGTAAAGGAGTAGACGATCTTTAAGGAAATTATTGGAAAAGAATCAACGGAGCCAGTCGGGAGATCCTCAAATTTTCGAGTTTGTTTCGAGAGAGAAATTTGGTCTTGATATTTTTGAGTCGATCTTAAACAATATATCAGAAAGCTACCGGGTTGGTTTGGCGAAGTTTCTTCCACATCCTTATTCTCATCCTATCAAACTCTGACATCCTCTGATGCGATCGTAGAAAAGTCTACCGTATCACAAAAGAGCATCCCGGCTATTTATTTTATGTAATTAAAAAAAAAAAAAACTGATTGCTATTTTACTCTACAGGAAAATCATGCCATTAAAAAGAAAAAAATTATAAACAAAACTTTATATTAATAATAAAAACAACAAAAATGCAAAAAATCTTCTGTAAATAAATATGTAAACCATAAAAATGGATTTCTTCTTTTTTTTATTTTGTTTGACCAAAATAAATTATTTGAAAAAATACAACTTGTTTATATTTTTCACTTATAAATTTGTTTCAAGAATAAGACAGGCATCGGTACGGTAGGCCAGTGTTTATTTATTTTACCTATTTTACTTATTTTGGTGATTATATTATATGCAAATATTTTCTTCGGTATTTTCCTTCAGCAGTGTTGTTACGCGTCGATTTTCAGCGACGTTCTGAGACGGCCGTCGAAAGCCGGAGGTTGACGTTATGTTCCGTAAAAAGCCAAACGGACGGTAAGTTTCATGAGGTTCAAATTGTGTACAAATACCGGGTAATCATCTAATTAACGTATCAATCACTTATTTTTTTACCTACAAATTTACCGCATGAATAGCTTAATAGATTGTATGTAATAAAAGTATACTACTGGATCATCTTTTTTTAGTATAATTTATTTCATTTAATTATTTGGTAAAAGTTGCTAACCGGGAAAACATCAGAACGTTTCAAGAAGAACCAAACTAATGACTATTTCGAAAACACGAATGAGGAATTGGCTGAGCGGTTTGGTAAATAATTAAAAACAACTTGCATAAAATTGAAAATCGTTTGAAATATGTAATAATAAAGAAGATTAGAAAAATATATATACACACAGACACACACACAGACACACACCACACACACACACATACACACACACACATATATATATAAATATATATATATATATATATATATATATATATATATGTATATATATATTCGTTCCGATATCAAACAGTTTCACGTTCTTAATTTATTATATTTAATATTAATAATTTGTTGTTGTCCCTAAGCTAATCGCAAAATTATGATGGTTAATGGAAAAAAATAGGATTAACAGGCCATCATTAAAACATACGACAAGAAACAGATAAAGAGTCCTTTGGAAGCATTAGAATTTAATGGATGTATTTTCTTTACTGAATCTATATCACTTTCATATCATAGATTTAAGCTGAGATCATCGATATTTCTACAAAAAATCTGATCCAATAGAGACACAACCAATATATTAAGATCTGTTTTGTTATAACCTTGAGGTGGTTTGCACAGCAACCGACATGCTATCCTGTATGCACGTCAATTTGATTTTCGCTTTACTCTAGACCCTGCAAACAACTTCTTGATTTTCGTTTGCGGACAGAGACCACAATCGATAATCTGAAAATCACACTTTTTAAAGTACATGATATCATAAATTACCTAGACAGCCCCAAAAGCAGGGAATAATATCTCACTCTGGCTATACTATTAAAATATGCTCCGATAAAATGGCGCCAGTTATCTCCAAACATTTCATCAAATGCCTTTACTAATCTTGTTTTCGTGGGTACTGGAAAACGTTTTCTATGCTACCAGTTTACAAGAATTCTAGCCAAAAAATCTGACAAATTAAATTTACGACTCAATTAGCGTCCTCAATCTTTTCACCCAAATCTTTGAGTCCTGAATTAATCAAGTACTAAACCACCATGTCATAATTACTCAATACTGTCCGACCAAAAGTATGGATTTAGGCAAGCCCATTTTCCTGCAAATATCTTAACTGTAATCCCTGACCGTAAATCCCATGCATTAGATAAGGCATAAAAATCTAGGGTAGTAGCTCTAGATGCATATGATAGCTTATGACACGATGGTGTAAGCAAGAAATTAAATCGGTTGTATTACTTGACGAATACTCAACATAATCAGGTCCTTCTTAAATAAGAGACACATTGACTTTGTCCTCGATAGTCGTATGTTAAGACAATATTATATACATACGGGTGTGCCCCAGTGGTCGATTCTTTGGCTTTTATTTTTACTGATATTCATAAATCCCATATCTTAGATAGGTATACTCGCTGATGAGGCAATGCTCTATAATAAAGACCAATGGAAAAATGAATAAACACATATCCAAAGTGATGGCGTAAAACCCCGATGAAGACATCCACTCTGTACTCGAATATCGACAAAAATATAGGGTAACATTCAATTCGGTCAAGAATAAGCTTCTTTCCTTTAATAATTACAAGAACCCTTCACATTGCTGGTAGATATGGCTAATGATACTCTACCTGAAAGTACTACGGTAGACCTCTTCAAAATTGACCTTTTTCTTCAAACATATGGAAACTGATACTATTCCTATTCTCCAAGGTCTAAATTAATATACCAGTTCTTGTGACCTTGGACCTTGGCTATGCCTGCCTCAAGAGCCATGTAATGTTATTGTTGACGTTTTTCAAAAACGCTGCAAAATGTGGGATATTATGTCCTTATTTTCATTGTAGCTTTCCAGAGGTTGATGCTATAGCATTGAAAGTAGTACCAAATGAAAGCTAATAAAATTTCTTGCATATGGTAGTAAACACATGACCACCTGTGTTAATTTTAATTAATTTAATGCACAAACATATATATTTTTTATGCTTGGAAAGGATGTCATCATATAATACATAACTTCATCTAAAAAATGTTACTCTTAATGCATGTATATAATTTATTATCACTAAGTATGTTTTATCTCTTCATTTCAGATTGTAAGTTAAAGCTGATTTGTTAAGATTTGTGAACTGCTGATAACATGGCATCTGGAAGACAACTTAGCTGTGGGAAAGTTGTCAGCGATACAAGTGAACGGGATGAACCAACTGAAAAGAGAAGAAAGGTGGCAACTCCTGCCACAAGGTCATTCAGTGACGTGTATCACATTGGGCAACCCAGCTCCAGCATCAGGGGCTCTCAACTTCCTACTAATCGCCAGGTGTTCCAGTATTTCCTGTATTTGAGGAATGATAATCCCAACAGTGACAAAAGGTCTTTAGCCCATGATAAGTGGATGTCGTTTTGCCATTCTGGAATATGGCAAGGATAAAAACACTATCTAGACCAAATGCAGTCAACCGTTTCATGATCCTCCATGAAAAGTGCATGAAAATTGTTAAAAACAAGGGAAGAAATAACAAACCAGAGGAAGAGAAACGAGCTAACTTTCTGAAGGACTTAGACAAGTTATTTGATATTGGAGCAAAGCATATTGATAAGGAGATAAGGAGCAACAGGCTGCTCACAAAGGAGACCAAGGTTGAGGACGTCAATTTCTACTTGGACCAACAGACCACTCGCCTGGCACACATGTCAGGTCATGATAAGGTGTTTGAGAAGTTGGTAAAATGTTAAGTGATGAAGACCCAGAGAACAGTCAAGGATCTGGTACTAGTGAGGGTTCAGAATACACTGAGACAACAACAAGTTGTTCATCAAAACCAAATACGATAACCTTACACTTTCCACACTCAGTTATGACCAGTGAAGAGATTTGTAGCACTGCAGATCGGTTCTCACTCTCTGACAGCCAGACTACAGACATGGTGTCTGCAGTGTTGAAGGCAGGATGCGCGGATCTTGATGACTTTGTTATATCAGCCTCTACTACAAGACGAAATAGGAGAAACATTCGTCATAACTTGTGCCAAAGTTACATGAATAACTTCAAGGAAAGTCGTCCAGATTACTGCACACTACACTGGGATGGAAAACTTCTACGGGATGTTCTTGGTGAAAGATACCCAGTAGAAAGTCTTGCAGTCCTTGTCTCTGGTACTCCCCAGTATGAAGAAGGGAAGCTGCTTTGTGTGCCCTTCATAGAAAGTTCCACAGGAATCCAACAGTGTAATGCTACATTGGAACTTATAGAAGCATGGGGTCTCACGGACAACATTGTAGGCTTGGTATTTGATACCACATCAAGCAACAGTGGCATCAACAAGGGTGCAGCGAAGCTTATTGAAGAAAAACTAGGCGAAAAGGTATTCTACTTTGCTTGTCGCCATCACATATCAGAGGTAATAATTGGAAGTGTATGGGAGGCTGTGTTCATTAAGGTCAAGAGTCCTGACAACCCAATGTTCAGCAATGTGACGGAGAAGTGGGACACGTTGGTTAAGGACTGCCCAAGAGTTCTGGGCCTAGTTGAACAAGGCTTGAAACAGAAGAAGACAAGCATAATTGCAGTCTTAAGCAATTTCCTTGAGGAAGCAAGTCCGAGGGCAGATTACAGAGAGGTGGCAGAGCTGTGCCTGATCCTGCTTGGTGAGGAACCTCCTCGAGGTATCCACTGGGCCAAGCCAGGTGCCATTCACCAAGCCCGCTGGATGGCCAGGAACATTTACTGTATAAAGATGTTCATGTTTTCCAAGGAACTAAAATACAATACGGACACTATCTTCAAGCTGGAGAGGATGAACAAGTTCCTGGCCTTATTCTACACCAGCCACTGGGTGACCACCACATCTGAAGCTGATGCACCTATCCCTGACCTCCAGCTTATGAAGAACATGATGCAATACAAGCAGTATGACTATGAACTGGCAACCTCTGTTCTCATGAAAATGAACAACCACCGCTGGTTTCTGACCCAGGAACTAGCGCCATTCACCTTGTTCAGTTCACATGCCAGCATGACCAAGTCTGCAAAAGAGAAGCTCGCAGTCAAGCTGTCAGAAACAGAGAAACCTGAGAGTTACAGGAAAGGCAAGCCAGTGTATCCTGTCATCAATGCAGCTACAGTTCTCCCAGACCTGGTAGGGCCAGAGTCTCACTTTCTGTTTGATGCTCTTCGAGTGAAATGTGACCAGCTCACTACTCCTGCTGACACCTGGGAAGACAATGACAGCTACAGGAATGCACAGAAATATTTGAGGTCAGTGAAAGTGACCAATGATGTGGCTGAGAGAGGTGTGAAACTAATGAGTGACTTTGCAACTCAGATCACAAGTGACCCAGAGCAAAGACGCTACTTACTACAAGTTGTGGAGTACCACAGGAAAAAAATTGACATTTTCAAAAAAGCCACATTGAACAAGCGATAATACATGTATTAGTAACATCCTATCTGACAGTCTCTTATGCAATATATGTGTCAGCGCAGTGCTATCATACTACCAAACTGATTTTTTGTAGTGTCCCAGCTGTTTGTGCAGTAAAAGTAGTTAAAATTTACACAGGCGTTCATGTGCTTTATTGTGCTTACTTCCATATGCAGGGAATTTTATTAGCTTTCATTTGGTACCACTTTCAATGCTATAGCATCAACCTCTGGAAAGCTACAATGAAAATAAGGACATAATATTCCATATTTTGCAGCGTCTTTGAAAAACGTCAACAATAAAATTACATGGCTCTTGAGGCAGGCATAGCCAAGGTCCAAGATCACAATAACTGGGATATTTAGCTACTTTAAACCATGGATAATGGGAATAATATCAGTTTCCATATGTTTGAAAGAAAAGGGCCAATTTTGAAGAGGTCTTGTACTACGGTCAAACTCCTCGGCATATCGTTCACAGGCGACATGAATTTGACCAGATATATTGAGGGTATTTCAAAGAAGGTCAGCTCTGTCTCATGGGTTAGAAAATTACTTACACGTGAGAGTACTCTGTACTTCTACAAGAATATTATTCGCCTATGTATGGCGTCATATTTGTGCTGATGCATTTTCTACTCGTCTCTCACTGTTAGTCAGCGTTCAAAAGACAGACACAATCGAATAATCCCGCACAGTTACACAGGATTCTACCTCTGCCTCATCGGGGAAATGCTGCATCCTTCTGCTTGCTTTAAAAGCATTTTAATGAAAGCTGCTCAGACGAACTTCAAGTCATTGTACCCATTTCGATATAAATACCCCCGACAAATCCGACAAGCAGCTAATGACACCCCTTCACATTAGAGGTTCCTAGATGTCGAAAAGCATTCTTCTCTAATAGTGTTTTCTCTTGGACTGCTAGACTTTGGGATTTACTTCAGGCTTCATGCTTCCCTGACTGTAGTGGCATGCAGTAGTTCAAGTGTAATGTAAACAGGAATTTCGCTGCTTATCTCCCTACATGGTTCCCTGCAAATTATGTCAAAGGTAGTAATCTCCTATATCCAAGTTGCACTGTGTCGTAATTAATGTGAAAATGCAATAAGGAAAACATGTTATTAGATCGTTCTAATTCATTTTTACAAATATCTCATACTTATGGCTACCTGATCAGAAACATATATCTTAATAAACGTAAGGATTCGACCCCTATATTAGAAGCGATATGAATATGTGCGATAGGGTCAATAACAATTAGTCGTGCAGGCTCTGAAATCCTGGCGACTTGTTGTAAAGTACGGCAATCTGAAAATGGGAATCCTCGCATCAATCGAGAAGAGGCATTGAAAACAGACCTCAACGTCTTTGGCACTGATTCAATGTAGAATTTAATTCCCAACATTGTATTGCCAATATGTCCTAATTTTAAATTTTCTGAATACACTTTTTTTTTAACGTGAAACACTTTAAGCTTATCACATCGATATTAACAGATGTTTCGCAAAGTAGGAAACGCCTGGAATATTTTCTTGAGTATCCTCCTATTTAAATTTGTTAATGATCCACTACTTTCATTTATACTTTTCCAAACATCCATTGAAATAAACTCTTCAGAACAACGAGGGACACTTCTAACTGTCGATAAAAATAGCTGTTAGTTGCATGCAACTGTGCGTATGCACAGTGAACGTGAAAGAATATTTCCGGAATAAGGCAGGAAATATATCCCGCATTTTATTAATAAAAGTATAATGTGCAAGATACAATAGCAAGAACATGAAAAACGACATTATGACGACGAAAATATTCCATAAACAGTATTTTCCGACGAAATTTACAGCACAAAAAAAATCGTGATTTCTGGCAAACCATCATCAGTGTAGTAAGTGATAGGCAATCAACAATTATACAACTATCCAACAATCATGAGGTAGCTTGCATGGCAACTGAGAACGCTAACATGATTACCGGTCGATTTGCCTAACACCCTATATTGAAGCCAGTAAATCTTCCTCACTGGTTTCTTTAGCGGATACATGCCACATTGCATGGTCTTAAAATCACATTTTTTTCAAGTACATGATATCATAAAAAATCTAGACACATCAAAAGCATGTGAACGTGATCTCAATGTGGCAATACCATCAACATATGCTCCGCTAAGATTGCACCAGTTCTTTTTAAACATTTGTAACAAATGCTTTGACCAATTTAATATTCCTAGCTACTGGAAAACAGCTTCTATTTTACCAGTTTACAATAATTCTAGCGAAAGAAACAGAACCATTAAATTATCGCCTCATTAGTCTCCTCCCTTTTTTCCCTCAAATTAATTCAAACCTTGTAGGTTATGTCTTTTCTTCTTGCAATTTTCTTCTAGCAACTTTTAATTACAGATTTCTTTACAGCTGGTCAAAGCCTCGTCTTCCTGTTGTTAAGTAGAGGGCATTTATTGAAAGTTGGTACTCAAAACAATAGAGAACAAATAAGAACATTGTCTGCGAAGAGTTGTAAGACTACAGGATTAAACTAATCTGAGAGTACAATTTTATTCCATTTCATTAAACTATGAAACAGAGTACCACTTTCTGTGTACTTATTCGTACTTTTTAATCCATATCACATTTAAAATAGAATGGCAAGTATTTTCATAGAAATGTATATAAATTAATTTTTGCTTCTTGTCATTGTGTTTAGTGTGTCCAAAAGCCTATTTCTTGCACTATTCAGAAAAATATCAACTTTATGAAAACATGTTTATTGATTCAATATATTTATAATTTCGTGGAATTTCCATAGGTTCTTCATTATTATCATTATCAGTTAGCTTTCAAATAAAATATATATTAATCCATTCGTTATGATAATATAGGCATGCGTACCAGAAAAATCTCTGTAGACTACATAAGGAATAAATATGATTGGCATATTTTAGAAATAATCGGATAAAATATTTAAGAGATCTCGATCAGTAAAATTATGTTTTATGGCGAACGCAAATATACTGTGATTTCTTATTTGTGGTTTTTATATGTTTTAAGGGCTGAATTATGGACGTAATTTCACAGAGAATGAAAAGAAACAAATAACATATAATTTTCAATAAAATAGAGATTTAAGATTAGCCAGTCTATTATCCGTCATATAATGCGTTTATACACTAACGTTTTTGTATGAAAGTGTATTATTAGTGATATTATTTAATAATATATCATTAAGTTTTTTTTTAGACGAATGTTGTAAGATTTAATCATCAATTCAGAATAGCGCAATATAGTATTTATTCATTTGCCATGATATTATCATCCAATGTATTACCTTTTGTTTTATTTCTGGGTAGAAGATTTGTGTTATGTTGTAATTATACCAAGTTTCTACACAATACGTTAGTGATTTAAATGTGCAGATCATCTATACATCGGAAACTAAGCCGCATTGCGATTATGTCTTAATCAGGCAACACCATACAAAATATTACCATAAAGGCACTTGTGTTAAACATCCATCAGTGATCGCACTTTAAGTGCCGAAGCGCTAACAAAGATCAGTACGAGCCCTATACGCATAGAATAGTGACGATGGATAATGAAATGGCGTAATACTATCGAATAAATCACTCTTAATCCAATGACTAGCGTTAAATAAGTAAATAGCTGAAATACTATATTAAAGAATATATAGAATCTTAAATCGTATTTCTGCTAAATGCAACCACTCCAGGTCAAGTCAACTTCTCTAACATATAATGAAGATTCTAGAGTTATATGTTTAGCACAGAATACAATACATTATAACGATTGTACGAAATAAATGCAGATTCAGTTAAAATGGGGAAAATAAGCGCCATCTGTGTAGCGCTGCTTCTCATAGAAATCTTCGTTAATTAAGAAAAAAAAATTCGACCGGGTGCAATACGATGTGCTCCGTACCTGCAATATTCCTATTGTGTTTGTGAGTAGCTGAATATCTGAGTCAGACGATTATACAACTCACCGGATGAGGTGTGCTAATAAAAATCATCTTCTCCATATTTGTTCCAGACGCCAGCATCAAACATCTACATCGACTCGTTTTGTGGACATTTTGTTTTTATAGAGGTAAGTCTGATGAACACAGTACAATAAGACTGACAAACTCATGTCTCACGCTAAACATCAGGAAGACGAAACCTCGTTGGTGATGTTTTTTCTTCTCCTTGCAACTTCTTTCTCACATAGCATTACAGACGTTTTTACGAGTAAAGACATCTGTAATGACACAATGTTAGGAAGAAGTCGCAGATTTGAAGCCTGTTTGTTATATTGTCAATGCAGTAGATTGTTCTGCCCTCAAATATGGCAAAAGTACTCCGCTTTATAACTAATTTGACTTTGACACATTGCACACTTGGTATGACTCAACAGTTTTCTTCAGCGACCTTGAAAAATAGTTCACAAACCCTAGTGTATTAGCTCATATTTTCTCCGACATCTGCCATATAAACTTCACGGTACTGAATATATGTAAAATAAAAACACATACAATTATGCGTATTTCAAATTCCGTTAAACACTAGTATGTTAACTAGTTTTTTTAACTAATATACGGCTCGATAATTATACAGCTACTTAATAAGAAGACGCTAATGTTCAGCTGAACATTCAATGCGGCAGCATGCATGATAATGTGACGGAACTAAGCACAGTTCTATAAATTATGAATTTTCATTTAAATTATGCATGGATTAAATATTCCCTTAATCAATGAACAATTTCCGTCGATCATTGATTTTACACTTTGCTAATCAACGTGAATTTCTTTTTTCTGTAAAAGCAGACAATTATATCATGTGAAAAGCAGTTTGCAAAGGTGTAGATAATTAAGATGACAACCAGGAAAGCTATCTGGCTTAACAAATAACTCAAACGTAAAAGTAAAAAAAGACGATGCTCACTTATCGCGAAAACGGCGAAAGAATTTTAATTATCAACGCACCTGTTTTATAGAAAATCTTGGATCAATTAAAGAGATAGAACTCGCTGATGAAAGATCGATTAAAGAGGAAATTAATTTGAACACCTTCCTACGTATACAGTTCAGTCAATATTGGTTGATGCTCCCCCTTCCCGAAATTCATGATGAAAGCATTCTATTTGAAAACGGCTCTTTGTAAACAAAGCTATGTGTTAATTTGTTAATCACAATAAAAAAAAAATCTAATTTTTACTGCAATTTGCAGCATCCATTCAATAAATCATATATGAGACGAGAAATATGGCGTTTGCAATTTAATGTCATAGCTATTGGGAAAAGATTAAACATTTGAAGGGATTTACCTTTTGATTAAGGCGTATGCACTTAAATACCTTTCTTTAGTGTGTTTTAACCGTTGAAACAATCTTAAATAATTTGAAGGCCGCGTATTTAGTAAAGAGAACACTTGGGAGGTACTAGGAAACTGATGGAATGATTTTCCTTCTAATAGCTACAAGTTAAGATATTTGTAGGTAAACAACGATAACTCCGTATGTATATTTACTGGTAATAGCGATATTGTATCCGTCTCTCTCTACTAATAGTTCTTTTATTGTACTAATATATTATCTATGCACGCTCAATTCAATTCAATAGAGGGTAGTGTAGTATATCTTATGTCTTTATATTACCAAAGTCCCAGACATCATCTTCTATTTGGAGGTAGTGTAACTTGTGCTTTGTTCATATGAAATCATCCACTCAGGCATAACTACTCTTTTGGGGGAGTGTAATATAAAATTGTTTTCATTAGGTCATCTTCTTAGACATTTACTATTCACTCTGTATATGCCCTTTTGACCTTAATATCATCCTTACTCGCATTATCTTATCATATTAGAGTATTATGTTATTTTTGTGACCATCATATCATTCTCCCAAGCATTACTTTATCCGCTTTTGTGAGAATGATAATATGCAAAAAAGAATATGCGAGTTTGCTAATGGGCACGAATATAGCGAATTATAAAAAGAAGTGTGACTTCGAAATATATTTATAAATTGCAACATAAATATCAAAAAAATTAAATATCTGTTTATTTTTTAATAATGCGTTGTTTTGGCTTCAAACGTATCTAATACGCATTTTATTTCATTCAAACTCAATCAGTGCTTCTATCAAGAAACACAAGCCCTAAAATGAATAAATCAATTTAAATTGTTTATTTCAATCCCGTTTGTCTCGTACTTGGGGAGCTGAATTTTCCTTACGAGAAAAAACTGCCTTTCTTTTAAGCTATACGACTGTTGTGTTCAGCAGTTACTTGCTTGTATTGGCGTGTTCTGCTGTGTTTACAACTGTCACTCTCGGTGCCCGGAGTACACTTGCGATCAGTGGCGGCCATAACTAATATCAGCCTTTATTAGACTGCTCGAAATTAAATTTAGGCAGATATATGCGTTTACTTCGTATCACAAATTATATATATGGACAATTTTACGTTCATAAAATATCTCAAAGCTTGTGCGTTCCCTGCTACTTCGCGGTCACCATCATGGCTGATGCACACACGCGTAGACGTTACTTCTCAGATTTTTCTTGATATCTTTTGCATTCGCAGAGCGGTATTTTTTTTTAGCTGGCATGTTGTATAATATGACACCCAAAAGTTGTTGTTCAGCGATATTCTCTCAAGCACTCTCTTCAATGCATCCGATTACATCAAGGAGGATTGCCGTTGTTATCGTTTTCTTATTCTTTTCCTTTGAGGCTTGGTGTATTTATATAATTTTGTTTACTCTGTTTTCTTCGATCCGACATCCTTGAGTAATGACCTTCTGCCAAAATATAAATATATACATATTAGTGGGATAGTGATTAATCAGAATCAGAATTGGTAATCGAAAAAATCGGAACTTTGGCGGGTATCGAAATTGGTATCGGAAGCGAAAAAAATGTGCGCATTTTACGACGGTCAGAACACTTCTTTTGATTGTCTTTTTCATTTGATTTTATTTAAATGTATAGTAATGAAAATATAATAAATATTTTTTATTTTAAGTTACTACGAAACCTGCAATGTACATATCACTCATTATAAATGTGTTTATACGTGTGAAAAAATATGTGACCATTTTACATGTGTTTATAAGTTAATCGAATCAGTTAAGAACTTTATTGTTAAATATTTAGAGATTTATAACGAATCGGATCTGGAGACTATTGCAATTGTACTCTCACTATTACCCACACAAACGTCTAAACACACTTTCATACTTTCGAGAATCATAACTGCACGATTAACACCAGTCGATAGATTCGAACCCGGCGACAGAAACCATCCCTGTCTCCATTAGTAAGGGCCGAATGGATTAGCGTTAACAGCGACAAATGGTGTTGAAGTTTAAACACTTATTTTTTTAAATGTTTTTTAACGTCTGTCAGAGTAATCTAATAATTATATGATGATCTATGCATAAGAGCTAAATTGACAGACTTAATTCAACAAAGTGCTCAATGATAAGTAACGAGTTTCTTAAAGGTTCTGGCATAATTATTTATTAAATACATACAGAACGAATGTTTTATCTTGGGAATAATCAGTGCAGGGTGTCACGATTAACACCAGTCGACAGATTCGAACGCGGCGACAGAAGCCATCCCTGGATTCATTAGCAATGACCTAATCCATTCGGATACTGTTAATGGCGAGAAATGCTGCTGAATTAAAACATTTATATTTTAAATGTTTCTTTAATGCCTGTCACAGTGATCTAATCATTATATGATAATCTGCTCATAAGAGCCCAATTGACTGACTTCGTTTAACTGAACGTTCTCAATGATCAGACACGGTTTTTTTTAAAGGTCCTGACGTAATTATTTACTATAATAATTATTAAATACTTACAGACCGACTGTTTCATCTTTTCGGGAATGATCAGTGCAGGGTGCCACGATTAACACGTGTATATATATATATATATATATATATGCATATATATATATATAAAGATATATATATATATGTATATATACATAGATAGTATATAGATAGATAAATAAGTAGATAGATATCGAAGATTATAAGAAGGTCATCGCAAAGCAATGAACAGGCTGACATATAAAGGTTATATATGAAAAACAGTACAAAAGAAGCCCATGCATGGACTCTTTTCTGTTTTTTACAATTATCCCGATTCCACGACCATATTCCCTTTACGATATTTCAATATTTATCTTTTTTTAGCAACAATCTTTAGAAAAAGAGATACTTTCTCGAAATATAAAAACCCTGATTACATACAACATTAAGTTCATATTTATTGATTTGTATAATAATTATCTTGAATAATAACTGGATATACGGAGTAAAGTAAAACACAAAACAAATAAGACCTTTTTTGTTTGCCCATTTTTGTTCATATGTTTGTTAATACAACAGGCTGTTCCCTACATTGGTATAGTCTTCGTATACCTTTCTATGTATGTTTACCAGCAATGTTTCAAGCAAATTATCTTTCTTTATTATATATATATATATATATATATATATATATATATATATATATAAAGCTGAATGTCTGTGTGTGTGTGTGCGTCTTGTCACGAATAGGCTCCTATATTGTTTACTATTTAAAAAAAAAACTGATGTGTCGGCATACATGAATGCGCATGTTTTATCTGACAGAACGGTGGTTAATTAAAGTTGTGTGGTCTGCGTTCGCGCCTGATCAACAAAGTATGGAAAAATATTAAAAATTGAAAAAAACGTCTACAAGTGTTTTTGATATAGATATACATAAGAATAATTTGATAAGTATGTTTTAACTTAAATAGGGATGGTATAATAAACTTGTGGAGTCTGCGTTTGCGCCTGGCCTCAATAGAATGGTAATAGGCACACACTTTAATAAAGACTTTTCATATCTATCTGCGTAAGGATACTTTGATAATTATGTTTCAGTTTGAAGGAATATGGTATAATAAAATTATGGGGGTGTTCGTTTGCGCGTGACCCATATAGAATGGAAATATGTCACAAAGTTTAACAAGTTTTTTTAATATAGATCCACAGAATATTGTGATAAGTGTTTTAGTGTGAACAGGTATGGTATAATAAATTATGGAGTTTATCTATTTTATTTTTACTTTCATCATATTTTGCTTTGGTTTTGATACTCCTAAATTCGAATCTATCTCTTTACAACCCTTCCTTTTCATAACCTATCATACTTTCATAAATCAGAGTCCATTTTCTGTAGGATGTTTTTGAACCAAGTCAGCGACGGGTACTTTTGCAAGTATATATATATATATATATATATATATATATATATACATATATACACACATATATATATATATGTATATAATGCGGGTGTTAAGAAATGTTGGTGTTGTAGTGTGAGTTTACGATAAGATCAACCAATTGTAATAGTTTTCGATCTGCGCTTAAGGTATTCTCGGAGAACCACTTTTGACAAAAGAATGCCGACCAGTGTAAAAAAGAACGAGATGCTCATTTGTCACGTGGATCGAACATAAAAGAAAGAATGCAAATTTTTTAACGAACGGAGCCTTTAACAAATGAAGACTTTCCTACGATTAATGCACCCTTGGGAAATATGTCCTTTAGTGCTGGATGCCATCGCCACGGAATGCAAAAATTCATGTCTTTAGATGTGCCCTATCTCTAATATGAATATCCATATGAATAAAACCTATATATATATATATATATATATATATATATATATATATATATATATATCGCGCATGCTCTTGTTATGTAATATGAGAATGTGATCTCCTGGAGAGCCAGCACGCCGTAAAACACATAGGATAAAAGCAGGCGATATGCCGAGGCAAATAGGGAAAATCGCTCACACACGGACTTTATAGAGAAAGGAAAATTTTGACGTCAAATTTAATGCTGTTCTAATAAATAATGCTCGATGTTTTCCTGCGCGCCTCCTCTCTGAAATGTAGGATATGAATGGCCTAATTAGCTCATACATACATATATATATATATATATATATATATATATATATATATATATATATATATATATATATATATATATATATATATTCCCCCTCGCATAGTGGGGGGTTTCTTTGAGATTAAAACATAGAGAAGATAAGGGCCGGAGGAAGTAGGGCTTTGGGTTGGAAAACCGCTAGTTTAGGATAGGCGTAGAAACTGTCGAATGAGTTAATGAAACTAAAACAAGCCCCAGTCAGGTGATTTCCCGCGTAGCAAGACAAGGCAACGCAAGATTAACAGTCTAGAAACGGAAATACATATGAACACTTTTTTCACTGATCTGTCTATTTTTTCCCCAAAACACAATTGTTAATAATAATAATAATAATAATAATAATAATAATAATATATTACAGTTATGCAATTCTCGATTCATTTTTCTGTGCTATTTTCAGGCTATTCTGCCTTCATATATTTTTTTCTTTTATTGATGTCTTAATGTCTTTTTACATTGTACATAGACTGTACCTAATTTATCTGAATTCTTTTCATGCACCGTAGTTTCATGCTGTAATTTTCTCTCCTTTACATTGCGAGTAGAAAATAGCCAAATTTTGTTCAAACTCTGTTATATAAAGAATTAGAGAAAAATCGGCTAATACAATATTCACTTGGGGTGTTGGATTATCTATAGGAAATCTAGTATAACTGCTTTTACAACGTACGAATTGGTTGTTTGAGTTACCTTTATGGAAATGAATTACAAGTTTTATTTTGTTCCCATTAGGCTATACACATTTTAGCTTAAGTAAACTACAAGCCTGCCACTATCAGAACTGCCAAAATAAACGAATGTTATTGTACTATATTTACGTCCGATTCACAAAGATTAAAATCAAGATATAATTACACTGTCACATGCCTAGAATTCTTCTTTCATATCTTGTTATCAAATCATAAATAATGTTGATTTTCTAAAATGTCTTAAATTTAAAGTTTAACAAAAAGTGTTCTTACGAATTGTGTTAAATTCAAGATAATCTTCGAAAATGAGACATGATTTTGGATGAAATTCAAAACAATTTTTTACATACGAATTTTCTAATGAGACATGTGATGATTTTAAATTAAATTCAAAACAATTTTTAACATACGAATTTTTTAATGAGGCATGTGATAATTTTGAATGAAATTCAGGACAATATTTAGCATACGAATTTTCTAATGATTCATGTGATGATTTTGAATTAAATTCTAAACAATTTTTAACATACGAATTTTTTAATGACACATGTGATTATTTTGAATAACATTCAAAACAATTTTTAACATACAGATTTTCTAATGAGATATGTGATGATTTTGGAAGAAAGTCAAAACAATTTTAAACATACAGATTTTCTAATGAGACGTGTGGTGATTTTGTTGAGGAAATTCAAAACAATTTTAACATACGAATTTTCTAATGAGGCATGTGATGATTTTGGATGAAATTCAAAACAATTTTTAACATACAAATTTTCTAATGAGGCATGTGATGCGTTTGGATGAAATTCTAGAACATTTTTTTAACATACGAATTTTCTATTTAGACATGTGATGATTTTGGGATGAAATTCAAAACAATTTTTAACATGCGAATTTTCTAATGAGATATGCTAATTATATTATTTAACCTAAATACTCTTTACCATACCTCCGAAGTTGCAATTTGTCCGAATATTTATCAATTATCGTATAATATCTGTTCATAAGCATTCACAAAAATATATGATATATTTCAATTTTTACGGAGTTTTCTGTTTCTTGTTCGACCAATTTTTATAAAATTATATAACACAAAATACAGGAAGTATTTGGACATCTACGCTTAGCACATGTGTACCAAATACAGAATGATAGGTTTATTTGCGTTAAAATAAATATTTCTCGTACAAATATATATGCACAAAAGTGAGTTTAAATTTAGACATTTTTTTTTTGCAAATACTATATATCTGATGATATACTGACGATACTGAGTTTTATGATGAATTCTCGTTTTGGCCGTAATAGTACGAGAGTAAATTAGAACATAACTCACTACGTCTTTTATTTTTTTTTTATTTTAACTACATTACGTCCTATTGTTTTTTTAAATTTTTTTTCTCTAATATTACGAATATATATCTAAATTTAATTCATAGTCTTTCCCTCTTGATTTTCAGTTTTTATCTGGCCAAATGCCAGCATACTATAACCTTAACGTGAAGCTGAGGTGTAAACTAAGTTTACTGTCAATCTGTGTTGGAACTGCTATTCAAAAAAATCACTGAAATAATATTCTTTCTTATACAATGACCTCCTATCTCAATATACAGTGTTCTGTTAAAATAACGATCCAGTATTATGCAATTAAAAACACAAAATTACCTGATTTTGCTCCAATAAAATCTTTGCATAAATAAGTTGCTTCAGTTGGTTGAGCGTTTAGGAATATATAAGTAAAAAGTCCTAAATCTCTATATTTTTTGCATCTATCAAGATGCATATTATGAATTATCATCATTTTTGTATTAATTCGACAGGTTTTGAAATAGGCTTCTGTGATTATCTTATCTGAACGCTGGTTGAACACATATAAAAAGAACATATTTTACTGCAATAATATAATAAACAATTCATCAATTTAAGAATATTTTCAGTTGATAATATTCTAGATGTGTTAGCAATTAAGACCTGAAGCAAGCAAATTGGTCTTAGGTAATGCTAGTCCGCAACGAATACAGTATAGAAAAACAATGATTAATACATAAACAGGTGCTAATGAAAGCATGGTTAAATAGAAAAAAACCCAATCAAAATACTAACAAATTAATTACAATATAAGCGCCATGTAGTATTAATATATTTGTAACAAAAAACATATGACATATTATACTTCCAAAACATAAAATAAACAGCGTTATATTTCTTACCTGAAATGTGGCTTAGTAGAGTCGTCGGTTAATATCATAGTCTTGAATAAACATGAACATTCCCGTTAAAAGAACACGAGAAAAACATTTCAGATGTCTGAATCTTATGATATATCGAAGATTTATCTATTCTTACTAGATAATGACTTATCTATAAATCGGAGAAGGCTGTAGGATACAACGGTTATGTATTGTTATATTGTTATAAAAGCGACAATTAAGTCAGAGAACTTTATAATATAAATATTATTAGAGAATATCACAAATATCGTAAAATCTCAATCAATGCTTAGTCTTATATTGTGCTTCATATTCGCTTGAGTTGATTATCTATTTTATTTGCATGATTCACACTTTTTTTCTCTTTGTGAACGCATACATACATTTTGCTGTCGACAATAATTAATGTATCTTTACTTTTTCCTTTTATTTTTCAAAATAATGCTGGCGCGTAATCAATTCTAATGCCAGGATATCGAAAGAGGCGACTGCACCTCGTGCAGCAGTCCTGTTATTAAGACGATCCATAAAACCGAGATAGACAATTCCAAATAAAACTGGCTCTGATCAGAACAATTGTGGACAATTGCACACTTAGCTTTACTGATGAGACTGTGAGCGAGAGAAGGCGAAAGAGAAGAGGGTTGAACTAAGAATGGGACACGAGATATTTACTTACATCCAATATCAGCTCAATAGCAGATTGAACGAGATAAATACCAATGAAATTAGTCGATTGACCTATATTGAGTGAGCCGGCGTATAAATTGCATCTATTGTGCTAAGGAATTGTTTTCATCAAGCCTAGAGAATTAAATGAATTCTTAGCACCATGGGCAGACGCAATAACGCCCCTCTACTTCCCCAAGGAGAATGGCGTTCACACATGTATATATAGATTTCAACAATATATGTATAGGAAAATGACATACGTAGATACAAAGATGTACGGATACTCTACGTTTGTATAGATATAAGCATTTTAGAATGCTTGCTCTTGTATTGATCACCAATAAAATAATATGTCGCGTTAGAGATGGTATAACTAATTTATCTATTACAAGTTCGTCTGGGAAACATGTCGAATTGCTTATATAAACATGACAAGATAATTAACATCTCAAAATATAAATAAACCTAAATGAAAGCGACGATCCCTGGACTAAAAAGGCTCGAGATCTTATAGGATTAGGCTATATCAAGAATAATTATAATAAAATGTGGTGTGCGTCTCTAACATCTGGCGTCATGAATTACTGTAATAAAGTGTGGGGTCGGAGAAATTGCGGTAAAGTATTAAGCTAAATACCCGTATATCTTTTATTATTGGTACGCATCAGTGTATGATAAAGAGAAAATAGAAAGAAAGAAATACAGTACGTGCAAAATTAGAAAGCGTCAACAATGCTCTTGACCGTGTTTTTGAACATGATTGTGGCCGGACTATAGCAAAGAATTATAATAGCATCGAGTCGGGGATAATCAGTCTCTAAATCTGACAGCAAACGTTATTTCAATCCTTTTGCAATTCCATTTAAAGGGCTGTTGGGGCATTTTGTCGAGAAAATAGTAGCATACAATACTGATAAGTCATTTTGTCTAGAAAACTTATTATTTATTATAACGTTACTATCACTGTGAATCAAATAATTGATGGAGTATTAGTTTTGAAATTAAGATATCTCAAATTTCCTTCCCAGCCTGACCCTGATTATCAACCTAATAACAATTTAATATGAAATTCCCTATTTCCAAAGCCACATGATAAAATCAAGCAAACGCTAGACTCATCTTTTCTCTCTTCCTCTTTCTCTCGCTCGTTTATCTCTCGTAATTTAACATATTAATAACGAATCTGAACCATTTATGGTTTAAGAAATCAAATGCCAGTTATATCTAATTCCAAATAATCTTAATCAACACTTACACTCATTAGCAAAAAATGGGCCAAGCGTGAAAGAAGGAAGAAATCGATTTTTCAATATTTTTCCATGAATTGTTGTTAATTTTAACTGAAAATTTCCATTTTACAGATAATTATTATTGTAGCATATAATAAGTGGAAAAAGTAATCCTAAAAAATGGTAAGGCAACATCTTGGCGAGGATATAAAATACCGCATTGCAGGAGTAAGGCAGTCCAAAATTACGTACAAGCAAAATTTTGATAATTTAAGAAAAGAAAATGTAAAAAAATCTCTTTCTGTAGTGAAGCCAATTGGTCAAAAGGTCGGAGTTGAACGTTTGGTACAAGGGAAATCTGGATCCGGTCGCCCTAGGGCATCCACTTTGAAGGACGACTACAGGCTTTAATTAACTGTTTTGAAGGATCGAAAAAAACTTATGTTTACCGTAGCAAAGAATTATATATAAGGGCTGGATATTCTTTTTTCAGATAATCCATATCTAGACGAATTAAATAAAAGGGATTTTCTTCTTAAAGGTGTACAAAGAAGCAAGTTAATCTAAGAAGAACATCAATGATAGAAAGGTATTTTTCTCGTCTCATGGCAAGAAAGATACAGATTGGTTCTGGAATTTTTTCTGGTTATATGAATCAATATTTTGTCCTGTTAGAGATGCTCCCGATTATCCCGAACGGTGCAATCGAAGAACTGGAGAAAGTTTTTCGCCATGGTGCATAAAAACGACAATTAAGCACAGAAATGGAGGGAACTTTCACTGCAGTAGAAGTTGGGGAACGGATTAGATATGAGAAGTCAATCAATTGAAAGGAATAAAATCGAATATTAGAAACAGGAATGTTACTAAGTATCCAGAAGCTGGGAATATCCCAGAACATTATTTTTCAACAGTATAATGCACACACTGCTAAAATAACAAAAAAATGTTTTCTGATGATTCAATTGATGTGATATTTTGGCTAGGTCAAAGACCCGATTTAAACCCAATCGAGAATATTTGGTCCATAATATCTCGGGCATAGGCCGGAAGAGTTTTTGAGAACAATGACAAACTGTGGAAAACTGTGCAAAGCGAATAGAATAACATCTCCTCTTCACAGTGCTCCACTTTGGTTGAGAGCATGTCTAAAAGGATTGGTCTTTTAAAGAAATCAAAAGGGAGCATATTGGGCATTTATTAAAGTAAATGTCTTGTTCTGTTTTAATAGTCTCGTTTAAGTTTCCTTGTTCAATACTTTTTTGTTCAAATAGCTTTTAGTGCGATAAAATGTATAAAATTTGGTTAGCCCATTTTTTTTGCCCACGAGTGTAAACTGTAAGTCACCGTGTGACACCAAATATTATATTTATTTCTATATCCCTCTCTACAAAATTCTAACAGTATTTAATGAATCAAATGATTAAAGAAAAGTAAATTTCTACAATTTGTATTCTCTTTTATAGTTTTTTTTTTCTTTTAAATACAAAGGCAGTATGAGCAAAAATTTTAACGTTAACTCGACAATAAATCCTGAACTGTAAGAGATGGTGGAAAATCGCAATTTCATCTCGTTAATGATGATCACATTACGGCTTGTCTCAATGTAAATAGTGGAAAATGAGAAAATGTAAATGATAACTAAGTTTTATTAAATATATTTACCCCTTCCCCCCCCATATTTTCTGTTTTAATATTCTTTAGTCGTAATTGAAACTCGATTTAGCTTGTCGACTTAGATTCGGAATCAATCAGCTAGCGTCTTTAATGTTTGTATATTATATTATATTAAATATCATATTGAATACATTTGGCCTATAGTCAGCAATTAAATAAATTTATACTCCCAATATATATATGTATATGTATATGTATATATATATATATATATATATATATATATATATATATATATATATATATGCATGTATATACATATGTGTGTGTGTGTGTGTGTGTGTGTGTGTAATACAGCGTGCGACAGTAATGTTGTTGCCCTGAATAAAACACCACTACAGCTATGATTAAAAACTTTTGTTGAAAAAATCAATACAGGATACTTAGAACGTAGTAGAGTTGACATATATTCAATGTAGCCGCGTTCAACCTCGATTATCTCCTTGATTCAGATCCGAAACTGAGAGCATGCCTATTCCATATGTGCGGGCGAAAACTCGACAACTATTCAACGTATAGTGGACATTAGGCTGACTTTGATGTTGTGGGAGGTCATGTTTGTGATGTTCCGGACGTATGAGCAAAAGTAATTGTCCAGCGGATTCAAGCCTTCTGAAGCCAAGCGTAGGTCTCTTTAGATTTGTGGGCCGGTGCCAAGTCTTCCTGTTACACGCAGGGCTTCCAAGCGACCACGTGAATGCAGCAGGTCATCACCACACACGTAAGCATATAAAGATACACTTTGGTGTTGACTCTTTAGCCAGGGTCGAAAATATGAGGTGGCAGGATGTGGGTCTATCTTGAAATCTCACTAAATAAATATATATTGATGTTATATGTAGTATAAAATGTGATTTAATATACAACAAAACATGATAAAAAACACTTAGTTAAGCATTGTTAAAAGAAAATAATTAAAATGAACTATTAATATCTATACATACAAGTAAGATATTGACTGTAACCTAGATATTTATAAAGAATTCTTTGAACTAAATTAATAGACATTGGATAGGTTTTGCACCCTCCCATATATGCACATATGTATATATATATATATATATATATATATATATATATATATATATATATATATATATATATATATATATACATATATAAACAGAGAGAAACAGAAGATAATAATGTAACACGAAAAGTTACATAGGAATCTTATAACATTATCAAGTTAATAATATAAACAGAGCATATGTTAGATCATACCATTTCAAAATTAAATGCTCCTCTTCAGAGGGGAGAGTATATATGCATTCATACATAGATACATATATGTATATACATATATATATATATATATATATATATATATATATATATATATTAGTAAATTATGTATATGCATATTAATCAAGTAAAGAAATATTAATATAAAAATATATATATACATATATATTTATGCATAAATCTATGTATATTCAAAGGTAGCACCTCGCTTATTAAAATTTATATACGTCTATACATATAATGTCATAGATTTATGCATGAAGACCTCTATAAATATATATGATATATACATATATATACTTATATATATAATTACATATGGACGTATATAATTACATACATGTGTGTTTACACACACACACACGCACACACACACACACATATATATATATATATATATATATATATATATATACATATATATATATATATGTAAAGCTTCATTGTTAATAAATGCATCGATGTTCGATCCGCTTTGTCTTTCTGTTCAGTCTATTGAAAAGCGTTCTTTTGTCTCTCCTCAGTTTCATTCCCTCCGGTGATTGCAGTTTTCCCCACATTACTTCCCATATACACCTTCTCCTCTTTGTTATTTCCCTCGTCTTTGCTAACCCGGCCTCTGTCTCACTTTATCTGCCTTCCATTGTTTTCGCTCAAACTTTAGCTTTGGCATTCATTTCTACGGCATAGAATAATGAAGCCCGGCGATTCTATGGCAATCAATTTTTCTTTTTGTTATCAGGCCACGACGTAAAATAAAAACGATATCTACATGTTAACAGGCATGTACGTATTTGTCATGTATAAATGTTTACGCACATAGAAGCACACGGGCATGGAACTGTTCATTAATATATATATATATATATATATATATATATATATTTATATATATATATATATATATCTACGTATGTATATACATATATATACATATATATATATGTATATATATATATCATATTAAGTTGGTTTTTATTACCAATTCTCATTGCTCCTTAACTGTGCATAAAAGAGATAGCATAATACTGAAGTGAATTTAAGTCAAATCAAACCAGAAGATTCCAAGATAAAATAGATACAATATGGTATACTGGTAATTAATCTTTCTTAGTTCCTAATTTTCCATAAGACAGATACCATAATAATTAGCTCGCTGCGCCGTATCGTACTAAAGGTTCATAGTTTAACGTACATATATACTAAGAGTACGTAGGGAGAAAAAGAGATTATGAACGAAATAATATATATATGCATATATATATATATATATATATATATATATATATATATATATATATATACCTCTATATACCTATATATATATATATATATATATATATATATATATATATATATATATATATATATATGGTCCTTGTTAATCACGCCAGGGATGGCTTGTGTAGCCGGGTTCGAATCTATACACTGGTGTTAATCGTGATATTCTGCACTAAAGATTCCAGAAAGGAAAGTATGAAACGTTAGTGTCCGTGGGTATTTAATTATTATAGTTAATAATCACACACGCACACACACACAAACACACACGCACATATATATATATATATACATAAATATACATATATATATATATATATATATATATATATATATATATATATATATATATATCCTTTATGTAAATATAGTCATATTTGGATACGGTGTCAAGGCCTTTTTGATCATTTTTGATCTAGTCAGGCAAGAAAAAATTTGAAAATAAAAAAAAACAACATTTTTTATAATTTTAGTGGAAGAAATAATTTGCCACATCTCGGTCTTAGGTTATGTATGTATGTATATATATATATATATATATATATATATATATATATATATATATATATATATATATATATGACATCCCTGTCTGTCTCCAAAGCAAAACTACTGATAAAATTGATTTATACAGTTGAACCGATCAATTTCTTCTCTAATATCACAATTAATCGAAACGTTCCTTCATCTAATTCGATATTGAACTCCACTGCCATTCAATTACCTAGGAGCTTTCGAGGAAGTATTGGAATTTGTAACTTTTACTTCAGAGGATAAAATGGAAATCATAAAGAGATGCAGAACAACCGTACTATAAATCAATGGAGACCAATAAATTAAAAATATCAGGTTGACCTTTTTGATGTTTTTATGTTCCCCGAGTTTCGGATTTAATTACTGACCTAGTTGGATCCACAAAGAAAGTCTGCATTTGTCATTTTTTCAAAAGCCGCAAATTTAAGCTAAATTTAATGTAACTGGTTAACCAACCTATACTTTATTTGATTCACCTTGTATTCCTCTATAATTTAACTTGTTCATAGTTGACTTTTAATTGAAGTATCCTAGTGTTCATGTCAATTTTAAAAATAAGCTTCAAATTGAGAAGGAAACAGAAACTCTGCAGCAACAAATGAGTTTTAAATTATCTTAAACTACCCACAGTATAGGCAAAAATTGTTGTTGCTCCATATGCCTCAACTTTTTCTTAAGGATCGTCAGGAGCTCATTAATCTCCACCTTTCTGGTTTATTCAATCGAGAAATAGGCCGCAGATTGAAATGCGATGAGAAAACAGTATGAATGACTGTTCAAAAGCACGACAACACTGGCAGTATCCATAATGCCCCTAAATCTGGCCCTCCAGCCTCTGAAACAGATTTGAAACGACTCCCCAAATCCATCAATCGTCTAATCTTGTTAAAAAGTACTCTCCTTCTACAGTTAATAACATATTGAATGAATTTAATTTACGAGGCTATGTTTCAAGACGTAAGCCAATGGTTTCTATAAAGGACAGAAAGCGCCGTCTATACTTCTTCAAAGGCAATAAAGATCATTACTTAATATTCGTTGAAAGTGATTTTAAGGAGGAAAACAACTTCAATAGCCAAAGCAGTGATGGTAGGCAGTAGGTCCATTGAAGGAAGGACAAATAATATTATCCTATGTGCACAGTTTCAACGTTACAAAGTGGTGGAGGTTAAGTTTAGGTGTGAAGTCTTATTAATACAAATAGTAAATTCGCTTACCAGCTCGAATTAATTCGATCAAGTACATTAATATGTTGTCTGATCAATTTTAGTTTAATTTGGCCAAAATTCGGGTGATAATCTCATCTTCATGTAGGATAATGCTCTCATTTACACAGCTGGCAATGTCAAGAGTTTCCTGGAAGAGCGTGGTATTCTGTTTGGATTGGCCTGCACAATCTTCAGAGTCTAAGTATATCGAAAACGTATGGAATTACACCAAGCAATAACTATACAATGATAAAATTTCAAATCTTGAAGATCTTTGAACAAAATTTAAAGAGACGTTGGATGCGCTTTCACCGGAGAATTGCCACAGACTAATTCAAGAAATGCCTAAAAGATTGCAGTTCCAAATTGCAAACGGGCTATGCTACTAAATAATATCTAGATCATTGTGTTTCTGTTGTATTAATGTTCTAAACTTGTATTTAAACAACCAGTTTTCTATTGTGCGGAGTTTCTTTTTGTCTTCTCGAGTTGGAGTTATTTTTTAAATTAACATGAGCGTAAAAATACTTCAAATAAATGTTAAATATGAACAGGTAATATTTTAGAGGATGAAAGGCTCACTAGATGAGGTATAGGTTGTTTAAACAGCTACCTTCAAATTAGCTTAAAGTACCTTTTTTTTTTAAATGACATGTCCGGCCTTCTTTTCGGTGACAAGATATATATATATATATATATATATATATATATATATATATATATATATATATACACTGTACAATTAACCCAAGGACATTGATGTAGAAGATATTGGATTGTATAGAGACGATGGACTTATAATTTTAAGGGTCTCCTACGGTCCTTATTGTGAAAAAACGAAAACGGTAATCCGTAATAAATTTTGAAGAATTAGTTAAAAAGTGGAAATATCAAAACAGTTCAGTTTTTAGACGTAACTCAAGATTTAAACTATATGTAAATATATGCACCCTTATAAAAAAAATTAATATCGGTACTATATACGTTAACCCACACTCAAACCATCCAAACTCCATAATAAAACATATCACAAATTCTATCAGAAAAATAATACTCAATAATTGATTTTGTGAAGATATTAACACTCACAAAATCACTAGAATATATCTACCCAATACATAATATTCAAACAACCGGAAAACCCCCGTTTAAAGTTGAGTGATGCATACACACACACACATACATATATACACACACGCATATATATATATATATATATATATATATATATATAGCCTTTGAAGTTTTTAACCTTTAAAACTATACAAAAAAATATTGTTTATCATTCGTGAGAAAACCACCCAGTCAGTAAGTCATTTAATCACCTGCAATCACTGCATCAACTCGCTCTCGAATTTACTATAGTACTAATAATTTATTTTTTAAGGGATCATCAGTTGTTTACCATGAAACACTGTTTCGGGGATTTATATATATATATATATATATATATAACTACTTAATTTATTCACATAAAATTAATATACGAAAGTATAAATTTATGCGTAAACTTTAAGTATTTACTTCAAAAGTGTTCAATACGTAGGTATTAGTAAGTTATAAAATATATATGGCGATTAAGCTACACTGAATATTCCGCGTTTCATCCACTCTAGGACTCTTCAGGCTTACCCACACTCATAAACCTGAAGAGTCCTAGAGTGGATGAAACGCGGAATATTCAGTGTAGCTTAATTGCCATATATATTTTATAACTCTCTCTCTCTCTCTCTCTCTCTCTCTCTCTATATATATATATATATATATATATATATATATATATGCATGATTCTTAGGCTGTTAGATAGTATATTCTCCATCTAATTATTTTGGATTTTCGTAAAATCGAGTGATTTACGGTGAAACTTACTACCATATGTTATCTCAACACCTGCATTTATATCCATTTTAATCTCAAAATTTTTATCAACGTACAGCTGTACTAAACATTTACATTATCTCCAAATATCGAACCTCTTCCTGAACAATGTCTTCCTTTAGTTCTCCTGTATCTGAATACGCATATGCAGTTATTGAACACTTTATACGAGCTTATGTAATCGTTTAGGACCACGAGTTTATATATTCTTTATTTTTAAGACAATTATTATCACCATTATGTTTTATTTTAGTTTTTTTTTATTTATATTTGTCATTCATGTGTTCGTTTATACGCTAATATGTTTCCTTAATTTACTCTATTTTTACCCTAAAATTACTATTCCATAACATCCACATAGAAATCTTACCATTTTATTTCCGTCTTATTTTCATGTATATTTTGATGTTTTACTTTCTTTATATCTGTAATCTCGGTTTATTATTCTATTCCGATGATAAACATTAGACTTCGTAATGCGAACTAAAGAGCATCTATAACCCTTTTTCTAAATGATGTTGTTTCTTATTGAACTGAAAAATAAATCCATATATGCGAATGTTTATTTTATTTTGTCAGTAAATTCTTTTTTATATTCATGCTTCACCCAATATATGGAGCTCCTCAATTCTTGATATGTCTCTATATAAAAAATCCACCTATACTTTAATACCATTTTATACATTTACATATACGTATATGAAGATGTATATATATAAAGAGAGAGGGAGAGAGAGATATATATATAGATAGATAGATATATGCATAGATAGATAGATAGAGTTATGGTTATAGATATAGGTTATATATATATTGGATTTTTTGTTTTCTAATTTCAAACATTGATATTATTAGAAATGCAGTCGAGAAACTTGTCTCGTAAAAATATTTCATACGATGAGCGCATCAAAACCTCTATAGAACTAAGTTCAATTTCGTGCCTTCTACAATCGGAAATATTAGTAACATATTGAAAAGAGGTTACATGCTACACCTTTTTACGCCGTATAGCTTGCCTCAAACTGTACTATTAGATGACTTTTCTAGGAGAAGAATCAGTGAATTGATAAATCATTTTAAATATATATTCCATTCTCGAAGACAGGATCTTTGGAGTAAAACCTATAGATGTGTTTCAGTTTATTTTTTGTATATCGCCAGTTTACAATAATGGTGGTCTGTGTTGTACAATCATTTTATAATTTTCTACTTATAATATATCTATATATATATATATATATATATATATATATATATATATATATATAGATATATATATGAGTGTGTGTGTGTATTCCATTACATAATAAAGTAAAAATAAGATGAAAACTTGCGAATGTACACGTATAATCAGTAACTTTCCGACGACGACAACTTTCTGCATGGAATCGGTACGTGTATATGAACCTGAATTGATTCTAAATACTTCCATAAAAATTCCCGAAGGCGTAATGTGCATGTGACAGTATAATTCTTAAATTAATGTTTGCCTTCTAAAATATTCATACGTTGTTAAACCTGGGATCATCCGATTTAGTAAGAACACAATGGTATCCTGTTAATTGTGATAGGGCAGTCCATATACATCAAGCTCAAGGGCTAACAGATGTACATAAAACCTCATCGTTGCCTTAAATCAAATTGGAATCAATATTAAACATACATGCAAGTATTTTAATTTACTAGAACACATTAACACGTATGTCTATTAAAATCAACGTGTGTGTATTAAGACCGCAAATCTTCATCAACAAAAAAATTACAGAACAACACCTGATGCTTCTGTTTAGTAATTCATTTTATTTTCTATTTGATTGCCTTGATGATCATTCTAGTATTTTTGTCATGTTGTTGTCTTGTTATATATATATATATATATATATATATATATATATATGTATATATATAAGTATACACATACATATATATATATATATATATATATATCTATATATATATAATAAATTCCACAGCCAAACAACGTCGCAGCCCACAAGAGCCATGACAGTCAAAGAACCGGAAGTCCAAGACTCGAGTTTCGCCCTCATTTTGGGCTCGTCAGTTAGACACATCCGAACTCAGGATTCGAAACCCGAGCCTCTTGCATGCAAGGCAAGCACTCTACGAACTGAGCAAACGCCCTGCACACAAGAATTTCAATTAACCAACACAGATCAAGCAAACCGCGCCGAAATCCGACTGTGAAATGAACCTACTACGTCTCAACAAGGGACGCGGTCATCCAACCAGCTAATAACCCCAAGCTGATGTCTCACTAGTAGGAGTTTTAACTCGAAAGGACGATGCCATCCAGCAATACTAACCAAGCGAGCAACTTATGATAGGATTTTCAGAATGTGAGAGAATGTATATAATAAATTCCACAGCCAAACAACGTCGCAGCCCACAAGAGCCATGACAGTCAAAGAACCGGAAGTCCAAGACTCGAGTTTCGCCCTCATTTTGGGCTCGTCAGTTAGACACATCCGAACTCAGGATTCGAAACCCGAGCCTCTTGCATGCAAGGCAAGCACTCTACCAACTGAGCAAACGCCCTGCACACAAGAATTTCAATTAACCAACACAGATCAAGCAAACCGCGCCGAAATCCGACTGTGAAATGAACCTACTACGTCTCAACAAGGGACGCGGTCATCCAACCAGCTAATAACCCCAAGCTGATGTCTCACTAGTAGGAGTTTTATTATTCTTATTTATTATTATTATTTAAGTTTTTATTATTCTTTAACAGAAAAATATAATAAAACTTAAAGTTTCATGATTTGATCTAATAGAAAAATTTAAGAGATCTGCAATAAAGCGATGAGCAGTGTAAATTCTTTGATAAAGAATAAAATGTTATAATTTCGTGAATATTGCATGAATTTGAATAAAATATTGGGAAATAACTCATCTTATAGCAGTCATTTGATTATACAATTTTTATTTTTTGTTATATATATTTAGTGAAATATTAATATTTTACTAAGCTGCAATACAGCGATATATATATATATATATATATATATATATATATATATATATATGTGTGTGTATGTGTGTGTGTGTATATATAAACGGGAAAGACACTTATAGACCTCAGATGAAAAATCCTGATGGATATTACTTGAAGTAATACTTTGAAGGTGATCCTAGCCAAAGAGGAAAAGCTCAATATTTAAGAATAGAGCAATATATAAGTTTGGTTGTTAAATTTTAAATTCGGGAAAAACAACATATAGGCACATATATTCGAATTAAGATAGATCTATCTTTCTACCGCGGCTCACACCAGAAGCTAACCGTCTAACGCACCGTTCTTAATATTATCTCACGGAATATTCTGCTTTTTGCTACCCATACTATGGATTTTGAGGTCCATTGCATACATAATTCAATGCTCAAATTCTATTACTCACGGGGGTAATTACAATGAAATGGTATATCCACCAAACATCGGATACACTTTGTCAACACCGAGAAAGCTTTTGGGCTACATCAACCAACACACACTCAACACACCAACGAATACGTCTGCCCCGTGTACCTTTCGAAAAATCAATAAGGAGCAACACGATGTTGCTATATGGGAATATTACCTTCTCCCTTGGACCTATTTTCTGCCCACCTGGATTTATAACCCCGAAGAACATTGTACTCCTTCCGATAATAGACTGCCCAGGTTCTATCAACTTCTGTTTTCGTATAATTCTTTCCATATAATTATCCACAACCACTCAAAAAACTATTTTCAATAATTGCGCTGAAAAGCAAAATAAGCGTCCATACACAGCTGAACATTTTGCTAACTGCATTTCATTTCCTCTGAGGATATGAGCCATTATTGAAAATCCATGGATTAAGGAAATTAACACAACCCCTTCTATATATTCCTTTTGTCAAACAATAAATTCTTAATTCGAATATATGTGTCTATATGTTGTTTTTTCAGAATTTAAAATTTAACCACCAATTTTGCAAGCGTTGTGGATACTTCTCCGATGCGCCTGTGGAGTACTACATCATTAGCTATGTTTTCTGAGGTTATAGAATCGAGATATTTGAATTGATGAGCTACATTTAAGCAGTGCCAATTCATAATGATAATAAAAATGATAAGGTCCCTTGGCTCGAGACTTTGGTCTTCTATAAGTTGATGGTGAGACATTGGAAAACATATCCATGAGTTTTTGAAGTCCTTATTCACTGTGAGATGTTAGCATCGCAGCATCAGCAAACAGTAGGTTCCTGAGGGCAACTTTATGGACGTTAGTGTTGAACCGAAGACGATTGATGCTGAAGAGGCGGGCATCTGATTTGGAACGAGTCCGTCTTCTGACGAATTGAAGGACCGTCTCATGATAAAATGACAAATAGCGTAGAGATAAGTATACGTACCTGTTTGACACCGCATATTACACTCTATTCAGCAGAGGTGTCTTCGGCAACTTGTACGATGCTCATCATACAGTCATCAAATGACTCTCTAAGGCTCAAGAGTTTGGCGGGGGCAACTAATGAGAGGCAACATCTTGGATAGTCCATCTTTACTAAGTCGATTACCTTAGTACTGTCCACAAAGCAAGGTGCGTAGTGAGAGAATTATGTCACTGCGGCCAAAAGTGATTCAGGATATTCTCTCTTAGTAAGAACTTGCAGTTTCGTAAGAATGATGCGGGGAAAAGAATTTGCCAACGATGCTCACTAGTAAATACCCAAATAATTATTGCAGTAGCTGCGGTCCTCGTTTCATCTTGTATAGGGTGACTATGATTGCGTTTCCCATGTCCTGGGGAACAACGCTTTCTTCTCAACAGCGTAGCAAGAGAGGCTATAATAACTTGAGGGAAAGGACTTACCGATATTGATCACTTCGCCTGAAATAGAAACAGTACTTGGCGCATTCTTCGGTGGTAATTTGGCAATCGCCTTGGAACACATCTGCGATGCTGAATTGTATGTCCAGCCCAGGAAATTGTGTATAGTGTCGGATACTATTGGGTGCGTTTGGGCTTACTTTTGTTCTGTTGAATAGAGTTCATAGCAATGTTCGATCCATCTGTCAAGTTCTTTGGTTTTGTCTGTAAGAATTCCTCTTGTCTGAGTTCAGAGGAAAAATTATACTAGCGCTTAAACTAATTGATTTATTAATGCCATCATTCATTACTTTGGTTTTTCGTGTATTTACAGCTTGTTGAATGGGGTTACATAGTTTCTTCTAGTACTTATTCACACATTCGCGTTCTGCTGACTTACCGTCATGCTAGATGTTTGAAAGGCTTTTTGAGTGTCTTTACTTCGGTTATCCTTCTATTATTGAAAGGCCGTCCTCTTGTACCTAGTGAGAGAATCTACTTTCACAGAGTTCGCATCGGAACAGCCATTATTATGTCCAAAATGTCTCCTCCCATGAGCTGAGATCGTAGTAGAGTATACGGCTTTTTCTCAGTTTTCCTGACATTTCTGTAGCCGAACTGCCGGGGTGGATATAATCAACTCCGAAGTTGGCCTCAAACTGTCTGAACCTGTCTTAGTTACATCGATTTTGATTTTCCAGTTTGTTTGATGCGTAATAATTCTTTGTTTGTTGTTTGACTTTGCAGATAACGAGTGAGTTATCGGTGTCACAATCAGCACTGTAATTCGTTCTAGTGACTGTGAAGTTAAATAGGAACTTTTTATGGTAAGAATCCGATCGAGTTGGTGCCAATGAGTTGATCTTTGGTGTCCCCATGATATTCTGCGATGGGGTGTTGTAGAGAAGACAGTGTTAGTTACACAGAGCTTGTGCATTGAGCAGAGTTCTAGTAATCTTTTTTTTTTTAAATTTCGTTTCACTTTACTACTCTGAAGTGTCCTAGACAGGTAGACCACGCTTCATCGTCATGCCCAACTCCAGCATTGAAATCATCCATAACTATTAGTATTTTACGATTCTTGAAATTTTGAAGGCGTCAAGTTCGC
>NC_136490.1:67666057-67671057 GCF_053919585.1 Euprymna scolopes | reverse complement strand
TTGTATGAGAACAACACCAGCAAACGAACCGGAAGGCTAAGACTCGAGTTTCGCCCTCATTTGGGCTCATCAGTCAGACATATCCGCACCCAGGATTGTAAACCCGAGCATACTGCATGCGAGGTAAACACTCTACCAACTGAGCAAACGGCTCTTTTGGGCTGCGGCGTACTTTGGGTTGTGGAAATAATTATATATATTCTCTCACATTCTGAAAATTCTGACTAAAATGACTGGTTGGTTAGCTCTGCTGGATGGCGTCGTTCTTTCGAGTTCAAAATCCCTACGTGAGACATCGGCTTGTGGGTCAGCCGGTTACATGACCATGCTCCTTGTCGGGATGAAGTAGGTCTATTTTACAGCTTGATTTCCTCGCGGCTTGCTTGATCTATGTTGGTTAATATAATTTCTTGTGTGTGGATGTTCGCTCAGTTGGTAGAGTGCTTGCCTTGCATGCACGATGCGCGGGTTTCAAAACTCTGGTGCGGATATGTCTGACTGATGAACACAAATGAGGGTGAAATTCGAGTCTTAGACTTCCGTTGGTATGGCTCTTGTGGGCTGCGGCGTTCTTTGGGTTATGGACATAATTATATAAAATCTCTCACATTCTGAAAAAAAATGTATTTAACAATTGTGCTTCTTCGTTTATATATATATATATATATATATATATATATACGTGTTTGTGTATATATATATTCTCCTATTAATTTTTACTTGTGTGAATTGATATTAATATTAAACCCCATTCCTTCTATTTATTCCCCCCCCAAATTACAACTTTGTTATATTTGGGTTGTCGAATTGCACTCATATGCAAAACATCTAGCTAATTTGCATGTTATTAAAAACATTATATATTTTTTTATTATTTTATTTTCGTTTTTATGAAAATCAGTGAAAAAGTTGAAAATTAAAAAAATGAAATATGCCAGTTTAAAGCTGATCGAGAGAATTACAAATAAAATATGCATTTGTTATTTAAAAGCTATTTGTTCCTGGTTTAATTTGTAGCCTTGCAGCAAATATGTATTCACAGCTCAGGCAATACTGTCAAAGGATAATTTAGTCATAAGCTAAAAGTCTTGGCTTCGATTATCGCTGGTGCCAGACGGATCATTTTTTTTTTTAACAATTTAAGTCATTGCTATATATTGGGTCCAATATAACATAATAAGTACGAAATCTGAACTAATCAAAATTTCGTATTTAAGCGTATTTTACGACCGGGCAATGGCGGGCAGCTTGCTAGTATACGCACGCACACACACAAACACACACACACACAAACACACACACGCGCGCACACACACATATATATATGTGTGTGTGTACATATATATATATGTGTGTATATATATATGGATATATATATGTGTTTGTATATATATATGCATATATATATATATATATATATATATATATATATATGAGATTTTGTGTGTGTAGGTGGATATGTGCGTAAGAGAGAGAAAATGATTCTCATATTTACGCTAAAGAGATGATGCGATTTTTTTTTTTTACTTCACACAAATGTAATTCATGCGCCTGGAAGTGTTTTTTGATAGATTTTCCATCGGAATACATCGGATAATTATCGAAAATTGGTAATCGAAAAAATCCAGTTAAAGACGAAACGGTCAAATTTTGACCAAAGATAACAATTTTTATAAGCTTATATCACAAATGCATTTAGGAAATTTTATGAGCGCACAAGCAGAAAAGACCGACGTATAAAATAGACAGCATTGGAATACAATTGAGCTATTATCATTGACATTTGTATTACAATTTTTACTTCAGGTAAGATTTTGTAAAATCAACAATCGGTTCACTATAGTGCTGTGTAGACTAAAATGAATTTTAGACACATTCACTGCGGGAAGGTAGGCGAAGCATCCTAATGTAGCATTAGGTTGTTTTCTGACTAGAACGGGCAATCGAATTATTTGATTGACGAATAGCCCATTTAACTGATTTCGATAGAAATAGTAGTATTAGTAGTGTGAAACATTCGTCGGCCCTCATTAAATTCCGAGCAACGTCAGGTCTACCCACTAGTATACACATATACACATATACAAATCAACGTTCAGTTCACAGACAATAAACGAAGGTGGCATAACCAGTTCTTAGATTGCTATGAAATACGTCTTTTACTTGGTTGTAATTTTATTGTAATCTGAGAAGTTTCTTCCGTTGAACAGTGCTTACCTAAACATACTGCTGATTCTCTCTACATCTCAAAATTATTATAAGTACGAGGCACCTTCAATAAGGTTCCAGACTTCATTTTGTACAGATATTTATAATTGCTTATGGCTCTTAAAAATTCAATATGTTGTTGTTATACATCCTATTAGATTAGTAACTAATTTTTATTATTTCCGGTTCAAATAAATATCATAAAGTATCATAACATGGAATGCACCCTACTAAAGTCATTTTGTCACAACTGGTGTATTTCAAAGATTCAAACGGGATATGAGGAAATTTTAGATATGCAATGAAATTCTGTTTTAAACATTGAAAAAATGCCTAACACGTACGGAATGCGTCGGACTGCATTTGGACAATCCTGCATGAATCGAGCATAAGGTATTGAGTTACATATGATATTCAAGAACGTCTCTGAGGTAGGGTAAGACGTGTGTGAGGTGTTAGGAAGTCAGAACCACAGAGTAGATTTGCCAATTAAAATATTTCGTGGATAAGGACCGGCGTGTGTCTATAGAGACATTAAGTGCACTGTTTGATGTAATCTGTGTAGGAATTGTTCACAAGCTTATTCGCGAGAAACTGAAGATGAAGGCTTCAAGAAGCTGTTTTTTTTTTATTACATAGGCATTATAACTTATCACGGCCCCGAGACCACTCCAGTATAATGATTAATAGTGTACAGTGGTCAATTGGGCAATATAGTAATCGTTAGTTACCGGAATTAGGTAAATTTGTTAACATAAGAGTAGCGGCTCATCAGGAATTTGTTTACGTTGACTTGAAGACAATCACATTGTAGTCAGCTGGAAAGCTGGAAAACGGGAGAGAGTTCTACGCGTGCACTTCTAAGAAAGCATATTTGTTTATGGAATCTATGTTTAGGTTTAGGGACAGATAAAGAGTGGGGGGGAATTATTGATAGTGTTTTCAGCTAGACGAGTGTTTCTTTTTTTTTCACATTTTCACTTCAAACAAGGAAAATTGCCACTTTGGTGTAGGGGGGCTACTATCAGGAGCAACCACTACTGGGGTACTATGTAGGGATTTAGCTCCTTCCCCGTTTTCCATTTATCTCGCAATTTCTTAAAACTTCACTACTGACTTTCGAAAGATATTCCCTTCCGCGCTTTCCTTTTATCTCGCATCCTTAAAACATCACTAGCTGACTTTCGGAGGACCCTGTCCCTGCTTTCCATTTATCTCACAATTTCTTTAAACGTCACAAGCTGAAGGTCAGAATACGGTCATGTTTTTTCTTTCTTTTTTTAACGGTTAATTTAAAAAAAAGTCTATAAATAAACGTTTTTTCTTTGTTTTTTTTAACGGTTTATTGTTTTAAAAATGTATTTGGGGCGCTGATGTTTTTAAAGCTAATTTCCCTTCAACAGTTTGCATTTTTCAGATGGAACTCTTGTCGAGATAAGTTCTTGCTATATTACTTTTAATTTTGCTCTTTTTAGATTCAAATGTTAATAACTACCTTTTATTTCAGTATTTAATTTATATTAAATTGGAACAGTACAAGAAGAGCATTGCAGGCAAGGAAAATTCCTTCGGAAGGGAATATAATTTCATGTGTGTACTACCAATAAAGGTGCGCACACAAAATATATCTGCAAACTTATTGAAGGAACCTCGTAAATTCATATATTCCGTATAAATGCTGAGCGTTTCTTTTCAATTCTGCTTTAATCCTTATTCCAAGGTTACTATGGATTATATACATAAACAACTCTTTGAATAATAAAAATTGAACTGTTTAGTAAATAATAAAGTAGTAAAGTGGATAATTTCAAGAATAAAACTAATTATCCATCTGATTTGATCGTTGTAATGGAAAATTATGCTACCGTAGATAAATCGTGAGGAATAAAGTAATAATAGTTTTGCTTAATGTTTTCTAATTAAATAATAAGCTTTGAAGTCAGAAAATCAGAATACAAATTAAGGAAACAACTTCAATTAAGTTGGTGAATGTTGGGTTTATTATGTAAATAAATTTATGTTCTTAAATTACGTTCAGATTTTCAAAAGGCAATTGAATTTGATGGAAAAAAAAGTAATGTGGGTTTTATCATTAATCTTTTGCGAATAGCATCTAACCTAACCATAAAATTTTCATTCATTATTAATAGCTGTATTGATAGATATTTTCCGTATTTTTACTACGTATATATTATTTGATGTAAAGATACACGCATTAAGGTATGGGTCGGGAGCAGGGTTTAATCTTTGATCAGATCATACTAGAGACATAAAAATGTATTAGCTGGCACTTTGTTAAAAACTAGGCATTATAACCGTAAGATAAAGGGTAAGTGTAGTAATTCTAAGAAAAGATAGGCACCTTATCTACACATCGGTCTAACAGCTATTTAAAAGTAAACATTCCAGTCGTCTTCGACCATAGTCGGTCACTTAGCTTTAGTTTAATATTTTTAGATTCATATTTGATGAGAAATTTTCTTCGTATTCCATTTATGCATAAATTCTATGGATATTTTAAAGCCTAAAAATCGAGAGTAAAACTCTGAATATTTTCACCTTAATACTAACCACTTTGTCCAACACCCAGTCTAAAGACATAATTTCCAACAGTTGTTTGTGGGCTACGAGTTGCCTTACGGCAGATTCATTACATCCATGATTGTCATCGGATTTCTGCATATTAATCTTTAGACTCCACTGCGCAGTTGTTATCTACGTGAATGCTTGGTATATTTCAGATCGAGCCTTAATCGTATCAAATTAACATATTTCCCAAACTTAGGTCTCTT
>NC_136490.1:67641057-67663557 GCF_053919585.1 Euprymna scolopes | reverse complement strand
GATTTTGTTCCCCAGAGGGGGGGCATTGGAGGGGGTATAGGTATGGGAGGGGGATGATAGAACGAATGATAGTCGTTTCAATCATGAGGGGGTACTCCTCCACTGACTGAGGAGGGAGCGAGGTGTTGGAACAGATACTATACTATGGTTCCAGGTGTCTCCTAGTGTTGTTGGTTTCGAGTAAGTAGGGTTGGTATTGTTCAGTGTGTTGTATTAGAGATAGGGGTGTTATGTCTGTGTGTGGTTGTATGCGCGCACGTGTGTGTGTTTTAATGTGTCGGTTCTGATTTATGTGTGGGTGTGTATATGTGTATGTGTATGAGTGTGCATGCGAGTGTACCTTGCATGTCATGTTTTTGTGTGATGGTATTAGGTACTGTTCAGTTCAGGAGTGAATTTGGTGATGAAGTTTTTTTTCCTGTGTAAGTAAATAAAAATAATTGTCTGTTTGGAAGATTGGCATTTTTTGAAGCTGTTTCCACTGCATGTGTGTACGTGTTTTGACACATAGAGGTGTCTGTTATCTGCAATTTTGATGTTGCTCTTATGTATTTTGAAGCTGTTTCCACTGCATGTGTGTACGTGTTTTGAAACATAGAGGTGTCTGTTATCTGCAATGTTGATGTTGGTCTTATGTAAGGCCACTCTATTGCTGAAATTTTTGGTGGCGCCTATGTAGGATTTGTTGCATGTTGTGCATCTTAGTGCATATACTACATTTCTGGAGGTGCAATTTAGATCCTTTTGTATCTTGAATGTTTGTGCTGGGTTTTTGAATGTGTATGTGTTACCTTCTATAATTATGTCACATACTCCACATCGCGGTTTGATGCATTTTGTAAATCCTTCTGTAGTATGTGGGACTAGTTTTGAGGAAGTTAGGATATGTTTTAAGTTTTTAGGTTGGCGCTTGCTTTTTATTATTTTTGTTGTTTTAAGTAGGTTGTTTAGTTTGTCGTTCTGATTGAGGAGGATAAGGTTTTTTTTGTTATCTGTGTTAATAGTTCTGGGGTTTTTTGTGTTGTGTGTAGAGACGTATGCTAGAATTTGTTCTTTGTTGTGTTCTTTTGGGGTTCTTAGTTGGTCCATTGGAGTTTTTTCAGCCAGTTTAATAACTTTCTGTATTAGTGGTAGTGGCTATCCTCTTTTCCGCAGTGTTATTTGTAGTTCATTCAGTCTAGTTGAACGGTGGTGTCTGTCTGTAACTATGGTGCAGACTATACGTGCTAGGGAGTAGGGTATTGATTTTAGACAGTTTTTAAGATGGTAGCTTTTGAAGTGGAGGTATTGTTGAGTGTGGGTTTGTGGTAGATGTCTGTGATTATGTTGTTGTTTTTTATTGTTACAAGGATGTCTAGGAAAGATAGTTCTGTGGGGCTTTGTTCTAGTGTGAAGTTTATTTTGGGGTGTAAATTTTGTAGCAAAGTGTGGAGTTCTTTGATATCCCCCCATGAGGTTCTCCAGAGGATAAAGCAGTCGTCTAGGTATCTTTTCCAAGACTTCATGAAGAGTGTTTTTATATTGTGCCCGTACTTTTGCTCTATCCTTTCATAAAGGGTCTCTTCTTGGAAGGCGAGTGTAAGGGTGGCATATGTCGGTGCCATTTTGGTACCCATTGCTGTGCCTAGTAGTTGGATGTAGTTGTCTTTATTGAATTGGAAGGAGATTGTTTTGAGGATAATGTCGATGCTATCAATCACGAATTGTTTATTGAATCTGGGGTGTAAAGTCTGTGTATGTTTGTCAATCCAATATGCGATAGCTTCTTTTCCTAGATTGTGTGGGATATTGCTATATAGGCTGCTAACATCGAATGTGGCTAGTATAGTCCCATCGTCTACTGTTTGTGGTAGGGAGCTAAGGAAGTGTGTGTTATCTCTTCCAAAACTTCTGACTAGATTGGTGAAGGGATGTAATAGTATATCTATTGGGTTGCTAAGTCTGCTTTTTGGGCATGATGGTCCTGCTACTATGGGTCTGAATGTGAGGTCGTTAGGGTTTGGGGTGCTTATATATTCCGACTTTTGTATGTTGATGGCATGTCTTACTTGGTTAGATTTGTGTATTTTGGGTAGCCCATAGAAAATGTTTGATTTTGTTGTGAAGTTTGTAAGGAAGTCTTTTTCTTTTTTAGTTAATGTACTATTGTATGCTGTGCAGAGTTTTGTTATTTTAGATATGGTTGTGTCGTCTATGTTAGAGCTAATTGGTTTGTAATAATTTTCGTTCCCTAGTGATTCTGAAATTTTTGTTTCATAGAAGTTCTTATTCATTATAGCTACTGCACTACCTTTGTCTGCTTCCTTTATAACTAAGTTGTTATTGTTTTGGATTTTTTTAAGTGCTTGATTTTGTTTTCGTGTTAGATTACTGGTGGGGTTGTCTTTTTGTTGGGGGTTGAGGTTCCAGAGTGTTTCAAAGAAGGTATTTAGTTATTTTGTGTTGTTATGTTTGTTGGGGAAGTATGTTGATTAGTTCTTCACTAGAGAGTCGTCTGTTGTGTTATCATTGTCGTTAAGTATATCTATGAGTCTAAATTTGCGTTCAAATTCTTTGAGGTCTTTCTTTAACTCTGCTATGTTACTTCTGGGAGTTGGGCAGAATTTGAGGCCTAGTTTTAGTACTTCAATTTCGTCCTTTTTAAGCGTCTCTGTAGATAGGTTGATGACTTTGGAAAAAGTTCAATAAAGAATTGGCGAGTCTCATTGGAGCATAGTTTTCTGATGTCGGTGAGTATTTTATCGTCGATTTTGGTGTATTCCTCTGTGAGGTGTATCTTTCTGTCCTCCTGTATGTCGATTTCAGCTTGTAGTTTTGATATGTTTAGGGCTTTTTTAAATTTTTTTTCTGCTCCTCTGTGTCTTGTGGTGTGACTTTTTCTCGGAATTTGTTTGGGATAAACTGCTCCTCCATGGTTAAAAATGTCCTGTAGGTTAGGGCGGTGTCGCTGCATTTTACTGCACGGTAGTAGGCCATGTTTCTCTTTTTAATAAGAGTTTTCCATGCTTGGAGGTATATTTCTTTTTTTTTCAGCGCTTCATTCCGGATATGTGGTTCCTTTAGATGTTCTAAATGTTCTTGTTGTTTTTTAGGAGTTCTATAATTTCGTCGATGTTGGTTAGTATCTTATCCTGTTGGTGGAATATCATGAGGATTATTCTGTCTATCTTTTCATTCAGTTTTAGAGTTCCATACTCTTTTAATTTGGATTTTTCTGTGTATTGACATTCATATTCCCAACCATATTTTCTATTTATTTAAAACTAGCCCGGGTTCCCAGGTGCCAGGCGTTGCCCGCGTGCTTAGAGGTGTCCGTTGAACAAAAAGAAAAAAAAAACAGTGTTAGTAGGTACGCAGGCTCGAACCCGTGATGCGAAATTGGAAAATAAAGTTAAATCAAAACTTACCTATTACTGTACTCCATGACGCAAACGGAAGCTCGGACTGTTAAAATTAGGCAAAGTCAATCCAAACTATACGATGACTTGCAAAAATGGCTCGCAAAAAATCAACCCGTCATTGTAGAAAACTGCCCAGTAAACGGTGAAGGAATTAATGTTTGGGAACCAATTATTCAATATTTATCCTCCGAGATATAAAATTTAAAAATAATCCATAGCTTCGTTGAATGAATGAATAGGGCATACATACATACATACATACATACATACACACAGAAAGCTGAGATTTTAATAATGGATGAACATATAACTTAGTTATGCATGGGTCCTTGAATTGCATTCATCTTCAAAAGATATAGCTTATTTGCATATTCTTTAAAAACATTCATTTTAATTAATTCCCTATTAGTTTTGCCGGTTTTCTTATTAGTGTTATTATATTCGTGCCGATATTCTACATGATTTATATTTGCGAAATATTTGCGTAAACAGTAATCGTAAACACAAACCTCTTTCTCTCTCTCTCTCTCTCTCTCTCTCTCTCTCTCTATATATATATATATATATATATATATATATATATATATATATTTTTTACACAGTGATCACAACTTATCAAGGCCAGGAAGCCACTCAGGGATAAGGGTTATTGTAAGTACATCACGTTAGTGAGGAGATTTTATGAAGTGTTTAATTAGGGGGGCGGTTCATTAGGAATTTGTTAACATTAGACTTGAAGACATCCAAGTTGTAGTCCGGAGGGAAGCAGGCAGACGGAACAGAGTTCCACAGGCGTGCAGTTCTAAGAAAGAAGCTTTGCTCATGAAATCCGCGTTTTGATTTAGGCACAGATATAGAGTGGGGGAAATTTTTCACAGTGGATTCAGCTAGACGGGTGTTTTTCGTGAAAGATTGGCGAGGGGGGACCAGCGATTGGAGTTCAGACGAGCACCTGCCATAAAAATAACGATAAAACAAGGATAGGCTCGCAACGTCTCTTCTGTGGGAGAGGGGTTGCAGGGTAGAGAAAAGGGCATCCCCAACTAAACCACGAAGTCTATTTTGTACTCTGTCAAGGCATGATAGGCTGTTTTTGGCAGCTCCTGCCCAGATATGGCAACAGTATTCCATCCTTGGCCGTACTTGGCTTTTATATAGATAGAGAATTGCATCAGTAGTGAGATATCTTCTGGAGCGGTAGAAGGATCCCACCATCTTTCCTGCGACCTTGGCCACAGACTTGATGTACGTGTTCCATTTCAGATCAGGAGTAAAGGTCAAACCCAGAAGCTTGTCAAAACACGGGGCCTCACCCAGACGAGAGCCATCCATCACAATTGATGCCAGCTGGGGATCAGAGCGTTGATGATGTAAGGATAGGAGTTTGGTTTTGGATGCATTAAAGGTAACTAGCCACATCTTCCCCCACTGAACCACGCGCTCGAGATCAGAGGAGAGAGAATCCGAGAGAAGTTTGTCATTTACAGCCTTTGATGTTATATATATATATATATATGCGTATTTAAAATATTTGGCTAGCAAACTATTCTGTCAGTTTTTTTCTACAAGCATAAAACTTTTTATATAGGATGTTCGAAACCATGCGATATTTTATATTTGGTTTTAGCCGGGTAAACCACTGCAAAAGTGTTAAAATTAAAGAAATAGAATCTGTCATGTGAAGTTCGAACGACAGCATAACTAATATGCATGTGTAAAGTGCTACTTATTGGTTTATGTTTAAATTTTTAGTATTGAAGCAAATATGTCTACATAGCTCAGGCATTAACGTTAAAGGAAAAAGTAAATCGTAATCTAAACGTTTTGGTTTCGCCTCTTGGTGGTGGCGCACGAGTCATTCATTAGAACTTTTTTAATCATTTCTATATATTGGGTCCAATCTGATATTAAATCCGAAAACTGCATTAATTAAAATATCATATTCAAGCGTATTCTACGACTTGGCATTGCTTAGCACAATATATGGTTCAATTGTCAGTGTGTGGAACCGAAAAATATAATTGCGAATTACTTAAGACCAGTATATATATCCAGTCATGACTAAATAAACCAGCCTACCCTCGTGAAGTAAATAAAGGGTTTCCTTGGAATTTTCTAGTTCAACAAAAACTTTCCCGAGTTCGACAAGATGCACCTGAAAAAAAGTTTACATCGATCGAAAGGTTGCAAAAATAACATTAAACACGAGAATAGTAGTCCGACGATTGCAAATAATACGAACCAGCGTATAGTTATTAATAAGCAATCCGGACTCAACTGGAAGCTGCTTACAGAGATGTGGGATATTAGATTCCTTTTTGTAAATAATAATTTTTTTGTAAATAATAAAACCTTGGCTGTTAACTAAATGAGACGGTCGTGTCTTAACAAGAAAATAAAACCGCCCTTACCTTTAACAGGTAATAGATTGGAGGTGGAAGGACCTGAACGCTCAACGTTTCTCCCGGTTTCTGCGGGCTTTTTCAAGAGAGATGTCAATGACGAGACAGTTGGAAGATTTGTGGCGAAATATAATGATTGGGGGGCAGCATGTTTTTTTATGTAAATTAAATTCCCATATATATATATAATTATATATATATATATATATATATATATATATATATATATATTATGATTAGAGAAAATAATATTTATTTGAGTAAACTAGCGTAGTAATTTGAAAGATTGCGTCTAAAAATAAAAAGTAATAAAATACACACACACACACACCCACACACACACACACACACACACACACACACACACGCACATAGTGCTCGGCAAAAAAAAAGTCCGCAATTTGTATTTTTTTAAAAAACTGCAAATTTAAGCTAAATTTAATGTAACTATTTAAACAACCTATACCCCATTTGATTTTCCTTTTTTCCTTCTATAATTTTACCTGTTCATATTTGACTTGTAATTGAAATATTCTAGTGTCTGCGTTAATTTAAAAAAAAATAACTTCAAATTGAGGAGGAAAAAGTAAGTCCGCAGCAACAAATTCGCTTAAAACCAGCCTAAATTATCGCCCCTTAATCAGTTTAAAATATCCATCAACAGGCAACAAGGGATATCTAATCGTAGTTGTTGTTGGTCTAGGTTATATAACGTAACATTTAGTCCATATTCCATGACATTCTTTTAGTGACCGTCAGGAGGTTATTAATCTCCACCTTTTATGCAATCGAGGAATCGGCCGCAGATTGAAATGTGATGAGAAAACGGGACGAAAGAATGTGCAAAAGCACCAAAACACCGGCAATATTCGTTATGCCCCTAAATTCGGTCGTACTAGAGTTACTTCTAACAGGGAAGACCATGCTATCAAGATCCGCAGCCTAAGAAACAGATTTGACACGGCTCCCCAAATCGAACAACAGTGCAATCGTGTTAAAAATTGCTCCCTTTCTACTGTCAAACACAAATTAAAGGAATTTAATTTGCGAGGATATTTTGCAAGACGCAAGCCAATGATTCCTGTAAAAAATAAACAGAAAGCGCCGTCTGGACTTCGTCAGATGCAATGAAGATGATGACTCTTCATATTCGACAAAATGCTTTTTAGTGACGAATACAAGTTAGATAGGCTAAGCAGTGATGGAAGGCATTACCTCCGTCGAAGGAAAGACGAATAATTTAATCCTAGATATAATTTTCAACGGTGCAAGATGGTGGAGGTTCAGTTTTAGTGTGGGTCATTATTAGTTCCAATAACCGGGGCATATAGTTCGCTTGCAAGGTGGAATTAATTCGACCAAGTACATTAATATGTTCACTGAGCATTTTCTACCCTACTTAGGTCGATATTTGAAAGATAATCCCAACTTCATGCAGGACAATGCTCCAATTCACACAGCTAGCAATGTCAAGTTGTTCCTAAAAGGGCATTGTATTCCGTGTTTGTATTGGCCTACAACATCTCCAGACCTCAATCCTATCGAAAACGTATAGCATTACATCAAGCAACAGCTACACAAAGACAAAATTTCAAATTTGTAAGCAATTTGGACAAAAATTAAAGAAAAGTAGGATGCACTTTTGCCGGAATATTGCTGCAGTCTCATTCACGGAATTTCCAAAAGATGCAGACTGTCAAATTGCAGAAGTGCTATGCTACTAAATATGTCCTTGTTCATTGTGTTCCTGTTGTATTTATGTTGCATTAATGTCGTAAATTTCATTTAAATAACAATTTTCCATTGTGCGGATTTTCTTTTTGCCTTCTCAATTCGAAGTAAGTGTTTTTAAATTGAGGTGAACACTAGAATATTTTAATTAAAAGTCAAATATTAACAGAGCAAAATATAGAAGAATAAAAGGCCTATTAAATCAGGTATAGGTTGTTTTAACAATTGCATTAAACTTATCTTAAATTTGCAGGGTTTTTTTTTAAATATAAGCCCGGACTTTCTTTTTGCCGCCTGTGTAGATGAGCGTAAGGACACACACACACACACACACACACACACACACACACACACACACATAAAAATGTAGTAGTAGCAATATTTTAATAACGAAAACACCAGTATCGTGCGGTCTCAATCTCTCTTTCTCTTTCTATCTCTCTCTCTCAAACAATCAAAAATGTAATAAAAAGTAAACAATGAAAAAAAAACACCAAATCTGCCGTAGGTATTATTATAATATATAGAACTGCAGTGATGCATCCATTTTTGTGAAAAATATTTTAAATTAGAAAACATAGGGTCCGCCAGCCGAGAGATTTGTGTTCTTGTTTTTTACTACGGAATAACTATCAAAATCAATTATTTCTTAGCAACTTTTGCATTTACCTTATATTTTGTAGAATTAAAAACAAATATGACGGTGAGAACACGCTAATCGAATAAAACCAGTAACGTTCGTTAATATGTATTACGGATTAAATGGGTATTCCAGTATAGCAGAGAGAGAGAGAGAGAGAGAGAGAGAGAGAGAGAGACACACACACACACACACACACACATAGATGAGCGTAAGTACACACGCACAATGAAAATGTTGGAGTAGAAATAATATTTTAAATAACAAAAACACCAGCAGCGGTCGTTTAGTCGGTCTCGGGCTTGGTCTCGGTCTCTCTCTTTCTCGCTCACTCGCTCTCTGAAAGACTAAAAAATGTAAACAAACAATGATTAAAAATTAATAACTGCTGTAGATATTAAAAAATATAGAACTACTGTGATGCATCAGTTTTTGTCTCAAATATTTTCGAAACGTTATAGCGTCCGCCGGCCAAGAGATTTGTGTTATCATTTTTATTATTATTTTTTAGAACTTTTGCATTTACCAGAAAGATTAAACTCTAAATTTTATAGAATTAAAAATATATATATATAGCTGAGAGAACACCCTAATCGAATGCCGTCTTGAGTATTCGTAAATGTGTCTTCCGGAATTAATGTGTATTCCAGAATTAAATCTCAACCAATGAAATTTGACAGAAAGCGTGACACACAAAAGAACACACACGCTATCGTCTTAATACATAGATTAATTGTTTTTTTATTAAGTTATCAGTGATTTGCTTGCAATAGAATCAGTGACGTCATCATTATGTGAGCATTTAACTTAGCATATCTAGACATTGTTAATTAACGGTTGTTAACAAACGCGTATAATATGAATAATAGAAGTAAAATCATAATTAGAAAACCTAGAAATTGTGTCTGCAATGTTCATTGCTTAAAAGTGAATATTACGGAAGCTAAGAATATAAATCATCTAAATCTATTAAACTCTTGCTTTTTTCTAGGAGGTTCTTTATTCATTCTTCCACAGATTCTAACTATTAATAATAGAATGTCTTCTTATAAGAGCTCTTCCTAGCGTGTTTTTACTGTTATTATGTTTCTAATGACACAAATACAGTAAAATTAATTTAACTTGGAAATCACATCAAGAAAAGAATGTAACGCGTTTCGTTGTCTGTAAAAACACAATCTGTAGTCTCATCTAACAATTTAATACACACAATTACTGTTAACAAATAATTTAACTTTAAAATCCTATCCTCCAAGAAGTAGCTCGTTCTAGATATTATTTTTTATATTAGTGTTGTAATGTAATAAAATTGTATCCCATTCTTTGTTTTGTGTTTTATTGTCCAGTGTTATTAATACATGGGTGCCCTCTATCAAGTATGAATTAAAACCAAGTGGCGAATTTTTAAGGGTGTCTGTAGTCGCTAAAAATCCTGGTTCATTTATAAGGAAACGAAGAGATCCGACCGATGGTATTTGGATTCGTAATTAGACAATAGCTCGAATGAAATATGTAACAGATCCATATGTCAATGTTAAAAATTCTCTGAAATTAAGTGTATTCCTATGAGAAATCATTTATTGAGTTTTTCTAATTGTATTTCGAAATTGCAGTAAAGGAGTCAATATAATATAAAGCTCTGTAAAAACGCATTTTGTTTTCATGTTTTCATTATTTGAATGTGAAGAATGTCATGTCGGTGTTAGTTGAGGTGTCCTTTTTTACGGTTTCTTAAAAATAAGTGTATGCAATCATGTATTGTAAATTGTTAGGTTCGGCTTAAAATATTATTTAGATTAAACCATTAACAATGAAGATGATGTTTAGTGAATCTCTAGGCTGGTGTATTACGTAGTGAATGGAGAAATTCAAATAATAAACCGCTACATGTGGAAATATTGACATATATTAAAAAGGCATTTGCGAGTTTGGGTTACGAAAGAGGAGTGACTTGCATTAGAGTTAAAGCTATTCACTTAGTGTGTTTCAGTATCTGAATATTTCGATCAATAGAAAAAACAATACTAAACGTGGAATAATGCCAGTATTGTGAGATATAAACAAGTTTTAGTAGTAACTGTGTGTAGTGAACATAAAGTTATCCATAGGATGTGATTAATTATTATTCTATAATGTCTTAAGTGACGGGAAAAACTATATCTATTTTTATTCTTATAAAATATCATCATCACAATCATCATCACCAGCACCACCAGCACCAGCACCACCACCACCATCATCATCATCATTATTATTATTATTATTATTATTATTATTATTATTATTATTGTCGTTGTTGTTGTTGTTATTATTATTATTATTATTATTATTATTATTATTATTATTATTATTATTATTATTTACCCAGTAAGAGTTCTGCTTAAGATCCCTCACACTGATCTCTCACTGATAATAACGGGTGAGGTTGTGTGGTGTTTGAATAACAAATTGCACCAGATTTTTAGTATTGTTTTAATCTTTGAACAGTTATTGCAAATTATATTGCGCTATTGCAACATACGTTTACCATTGCTTTCAATTGAGTATACCAATGGTATTTAGGATTTGGATGGCAATAAGCCTTTCCGTAATTCTGGTACTCTCCACGCTCTTTCAGTGTAAGTTTGATTGGTAGTCTCTTTCTCCCTAGCCTTTCCCTCCTCCTTGCATGAATATTTTAGTGGTATAAGTCAAGGCTTTTATGAATATTTTAGTGGTATAAATAAAGGCTGATGATATTCATTTTTGAGGGTGGAGCCAACACAGAACTTCTTTTATAATTCCTTACAGTTACATTGACCTTACGTACACGTGGTGTGTCTTCTATAATTTGTTCCTCGTGATTTACATGTGGCTTGGTAATTTACGTAGTTTATATAGATTAGTATCCGCATTCGATGATTTTCCAGATTATATTATCTGACTAAAATGCATCTGCTCTATGTGAAGAACACACAGCAAGTTCTAATTTAGGTTTCTATTTCCATATTGGCGATTTGAAGGTGTATCGGTTATTTTAGCTTATTATTTTATACGTCATGCCATGCACGAGAAACTAACATTGAACAATACCTGCCTCCAAATCAAGTTAAATAAAAACTTATACGTACATTTCTATGTGAAGGAGAGGATGCATATAAAAATGCTTTCAGAAACTTCGTTAACTAAAGATTAAAGAAAGAAAGATACAAATCGTAATACATTTTAGAGATATTTCTTTTCATATTTAGTAATCCACTTTTTTTTAAATAATTCTACTCTGGTTATATTATGAAACGTATTTGTAGCGAGAAAACGTTTATAAGTTGTGTTTCGAAAGCACTCGCTTCAGCGTGTATAAATCTTGCTTAAGTTATAAAATACCGTAGGCACTATTCAACTATAAATCGTTCTTTTATCTCAGATGTGGCTTTCTCTCACAGCGATGGGTAAAACCTTCTTTACGGGACCTGTTACGTAGGGGTCACAGAAGTAATGCATCTACAATTCGGTTTAATGCCACCAAAGGTGGCATCAGAGTTTCATGTTATTGACGTAAGCAATCGCGAAATGATATTCGTTCCTGGGAAGACATTCCTAGTTGATACCAACATCCATTAATTGTTATCCTTCGATTCAATTACTTAGCAAACTGAAACTAATATAATATGTTGCCATCACATAGCAGAATTGAGGCTTTCCTTTATTTGGGTCTTATTCTACTTCGACTAAAATGCTATGATTATTATATCAATGCGTATCTATTACATATGTTGATTAGTTGTTTCATACTACTTAGCAGAAATAGACAGGCTGTATGTACCTCGAGGTAAAATATCAGGTTTGAAAACTGGCGTGATCCATCCTTCACTCGAGGGTAGCTGGGCTTCTCTTATGCCGTGAAAAGCAACATATCTTGTGATAGCGTCACGATAAGTACCCTTGATAGCTATAGCGAAGCATCAAGTATTTAGTTATGGACAAGATTTTAATTACACTACAACTCGTGTAATGAGTTCAATCTAGGCTTCGGCTACATGTTACGTTTACGTTTTGTCCAGAGGGGAATTTCTGCAATCAGAATATTATATCGGAGATAAATATCTCATATTACAGTCACAACTTCCGATATTTTTTTTAAAAACCTAAGCACTATTGAGATACTATTTCTTTTATGTCAGGTGATTTACTTTCTGATACAGTAGGGTACTTTTCTAATAAAACATATTCATTTCCTTGCGTGCGCATATAAACATATCTATGTAACTAATGCATGAGACGTTTCAAAGGTTATACCTTCTAATTTGAATTCAGTCCTAATATATTGGACGGGATTACAAATTCCAGTGATTGAACTTCATCGCTGGCCAGAGTACATAGAGAATAGTGTCGATTATGTAGAAAAAATAAATTTCGAAGGATACAGCATCGCAAGTTTAAATGACATGATTCCCGTTTCATATCTCTGCACTTTTCTTAAATAAGAAGTATGAGACTTACGTTAAGAACTACTCTCGTATGGAAAAGAAAGTGTTTGACGCTGAAACAAAAATTATATGTGGTGTTTGATTGGCTGTATTGATCATTTCACGATATTAAAATTGTGTGTGAAGGATCGCATCTGAAAATTTCGCATAAACACTATCAGAAAAATGTACGAAACTGCAGATTGACAATATTTATCTGCAAAAATTCAATTCTCCGTGCTCCATCTAAAATAATCTAAAAAAAATTAATTCGCCGTAAATAATAGAAAGTCTTCGAATACAAACAACTGATATATTGTTGTTAACATAAAGAAAACAAAACCAGACTAAAATATCAAGGCAAAAAGCAAATAAAAACGAAGCAAAACAAGACAAAACTGAAAGCAAGAGAAACAGCAAACCAACCAAGATTAAATGTAAAAAACATTGTTAAAAGAACAAAAATACACATTTTTACTCAAAGCAAACGAAAACAAAAAAACAAACATAACTCAACTTAAATATGTTTATGGTAAAACCTGCTTTAATTTATTGTTCAAATTACCTAATAATAATGCTACACTTTTTGCTGAGCATATAACGAAGTTGTTTGGAGATATGTTTATGTCATGAGATTTGTGACTTTAATACAAAATAATTAGAAAAAAATTAACTATTATAATGATGTGCGTACAGAATGTTTTTGTTTTCTAAGAAAAGTGTTTGTGAGAATATAGACAACTCAGTGAAATAAAATTTCTATACCTTATTATTTATAGATTATTCATAGACGAAATAAATAGTTTATTAATTCTATGAATAATTTATTAATTACTAGCGGGGGTACCCGGCGTTGCCCTGGGTTTTAGAGGTGTGTGTGGTTGAGGGGGGGGTAAATGAAAACAAAGCCAAGTCATAACCCTGTTTTAATATTATAAAAACAATATTAAAACTATTATAAAAAATCGTGTAAAAAAATAACAATTAAAAAAATGGACGTGATGCAATACGAACGGTCCGGCGGTGCCCGTGATTTTGAAAAATCCCAAAAAAGTTTGAAGGGGGGCGGGGGTCGAACTCGAATAATTGAGGCGAAAGCGCCAAAAAAAACGTGATGAATTAACTAAAAAGTGAATATGGTCAAACATCAATTCCGCAGTGAAGTGTGTTTTGGTTTTGTTTCAGTAGTCACGTCACACTCGAATTCTAAATAAATGTTTTTGTTTTCTCGAATTCTAAATGAATGTATTTGTTTTCATTTTAATTTAATGTATTTGTAGTGAAATGCAATTGAATTCACTATATCGTTGCGTTGTAATCTTTGGGTAAATTAAATGTTGAGTTGAAAGTACTAATAAATAAAGGTCATAGTTAGATTTCACGGTTAGAGTCGTTAAAACCGGAAGTAAAATCCGGTTAGTCTCGCAGATTGCGTCTTACGTTAACGAAAAAAAAAAAAAAAAAAAAATAACAGTAGTCGCTTTTTCGCGTTAATTTTTTTATTTCTAATTTATTATGGAAAAACAAAAAGCATAAATCAGGCGAAAAACATATAAAAACGGCATAAGTAACCTTATACGATTCCAAACCGATGTGTTTCCTCGTACTGTTCGTTGTGAACGCATCCGCTGCAGTGTAAATGGGGAGGGAGGAAAGGAGGAATCTAATAGAGAGAAAATTGTCGCAACTTCCATTGAATCGAAGCGGTTTTGGTAGTGGACTCCCACCGGGGAAAATATAGGAATCTACCATTGTTGAGGAACTGTAGAGGCAATAGGCCTATAGCAACCCTCAGATAATGTGCTACAGTCTGTACGCATTACATTTGCATGTAATATCATGGTTTTAATCCTGTTAAGGTCAAATTCTGAGGGAAAACATGAGTTCATTTTATTTATATAGAGAAGATTAATATACAAAAATTATACGAATAATTATACGAATACGAATATACAATAATTATAATAATTATACGAATAATTATACGAATTATTATAAATAATAATACGATAAAAGGGACAATATATGGAAATCTTAAAATAAATAGAGCTGATCATTTTTTAATTTAAACATCTAGAAATTCATACATATAAATTAAGATGAAGCATCAAAAATATAAGTATAAATATCATTTAATAACCATAATCCTGGCTTACTAACATATTGTTTTGGGGCCATAAAAACTTATGAAAATGCTTCTAATACACCATTTAATCTGTTCGCTATCTAGGGCTGATATTTTGAACGTATTTAATTGCATAAAGGATCTTAAAAGGCTCAGTATTAAAGAGTATGAGTCAAATTAGTTTACCTAGTAGTGTACTGATTAAATCGCATTTTATCGTCACTATCATATACGAGATTACAAGTCGAGAATTCAATCCCTGTAAGAAAGTCATCGTCTTTGAAAAATTTGTTTCTTACTATTTCTTACGGTAAAATCATCTAATAAAACCACTACTAGTTTGAAAATAATATAATCCATTCATAGTTCTCTATAATATAAATGCCATTTGATATCATGCTTGATCTGTTTTAGGTGAAGGTTGAATTTTTATGGGCGGCAATTTGGCGGCGATCGAACAGTTTGGGCAAGATCTGATCAGGACTTCGATATCATGGCGGCTTGATCTTGGCTAACGAACATAACTTCTCATTGCAGTTTTGATCCGACACATTTTAGTTTGACATCAGTCAAATTGTTTTAATAAATATATATTAATAAATATATAAATTATATATATATATATATGATGAAAATAATGGAAATAGTATTCCGACAAAATAGAGAAAATAAAAAAAGGAACAAACCGTATTATGCGTTCACCAACGTTTCGTCTTTATTTCGAGACTTCCTCTGTCACCCAGAGGAAGTGTCGAAATAAAGACGAAACTTTGGTGAACACATAATACGGTTTGTTCCTTTTTTATTTTCTCTCTCTCTCTCTCTCTCTCTCTCTCTCTCTCTATATATATATATATATATATATATATATATATATATATATATATATATATATATATATATATATATATACACGGCATATTTACGTTTGACATTCCGGTTCCTGTGAGACGAACGAAGTTAAGCAACGATGAGCCTGACCAGTATGAGATGGGTGACCATTTGGAATTCCTGGTGTTGTATGTTCTATGCGCTTATCTCGCCATTGTTTCCAGTCACACTGGACTTCTACTTGGCATTAGACTCAAACATTGTTGGTTTATGAGAGTTGTGGTAAGACATTGCACATCCCTTGTCTCACAATTACACGCACAACTGCCCTACAGAGGATATTCTTGATCTTTCGAGACTGAACAGAGGCATCGATACTTCGATATATATATATATATATATATATATATATATATATATATATATATAGTAATTTATGAAATATATATGGCGATTAAGCTACACTGAATATTCTGAGTTTCATCCACTATAGGATTCGTCAGGCTTATGCGCTTATTCTGTGGGGGTTTCTTGTTTTTATATATGTTGAGGATTTTTAGTTAGCCAATCAGCTTTATAGTATCCACCCCGCCCCTTCCTATCAGCCAATGGGCATGCATTTTATCGAACAAAGGATCTGTTTTAGAACTAGGTTAGTGGTTTAAGGTAGACGTTTTCCTTTTTTATATATATAAACATACCTATGTGTACACATATACACACACATATATATATACATATATATATATACATATATGTGTGATCGTTTATGTATATTCATGTTTTTTAATTTATTTATTTGTTTGTTTTCTATTGTTATTGTTAGTTTTAAAGCTATTTTGTATCGCTATCCTAGAGTAAGTTTTATTTTGTGAACACAGTTGTTTGCTATTTCTCGTCTACAGTTTAATAGATTTTGAGGTTCTTAAAAGTACAGGATAGCAAATTTTTCATGAAGGCATAATTTACATGGGTCGTCTAAATGTCTGCACGTGGTAGCTTGTCTTATTATTTTCCATTCGACTACCGGCGAATGCCCGCTTTCTTTGAGTTCCCACTATTAATTCGCTAGTGTTGTTTTTATACGGTGTTTTTTATTTTTGAATGTACTTTTATGGTCATAGTATCGGGTTTCAAATCTAAGGAAGTCATGCCTACGTAATATTTCTTATTATTCGGGTTTTCTTTCGCAAATGTTGTTGCTTGATAAACTACGCTTTTTGTAAGACATTTATTTTGGACTGAGCAAAGTGTGCGGTGTCTACAGTTGCATGTATCTTGTTCGTTATTAGTATTTTTATTTATGGTATGGTTGTTCTTTTCCGGGGTTGGTTTATTATTATTATTATTATTATTATTATTATTATTATTAATAATAATAATATTATTATTATTATTATTATTATTATTATTATTATCACTACTATTACTATTACTATTATTATTATTATTAATATTATTATTATTTCTGCTAGTGTTGGTTTTATTTTTGTCATGGTGTCTACTTTTGTATTGTTTACTTTGTTGTTGTTTACATTGTTTTCATTTAGCATTTTGTTATTATGTGCTTTAATTATCATCGTCTACAGATAAATAATAGCATACGATAACAAGCTACCACGTGCAGACATTTAGACGACCCATGTAAATTATGCCTTCATGAAAAGTTTGCTATCCTGTACTTTAAAGAACCCCAAAATCTATTTAACTGTAGACGAGAAATAGCAAACAACTGTGTTCACAAAATAAAACTTACTCAAAGATAGCTATACGACATAGCTTTAAAACCAACAATAACAATAGAAAACAAACGAATAAATAAATTAAATAAACATGGATATACATAAACTATCACACATATATGTATATATATATAAGATAAGAAGGGGCGGGGTGGATACTAGAAAGCTGATTGGCTAACTAAAATTCCTCAACAGATATAAAAACAAGAAACAACCACAGAATTCGAGCATAAGCCTGGCGAATCCTATAGTGGATGAAAGGCAGAATATTCAGTGCAGCTTAATCGCCATATATATGTATAAATTACTAACTAGCTCTACCTACGTATTGAGCGCTTTTGAAGTAAATACTGTAAGTTTACGCATAAATCTATACTTTCGTATATTAAATTTATGTGAGTAAATGAAGTAGTTATATATATATATATATATATATATATATATATATATATATATTGATGACAATATAAAATTACTATGCGTGTAATAGACGAAAGTAGTAGGTATTCAATAAAAACAAATCAATTTTAAATATATTTTTGTATTTCAGGCTGATTTAAATTTTGAAATAATAAATTTTATAAATATTAGCGTACGAAAATTACAGCTGTGGTTTTCGAAAAAAAGAAAAAGAAAGAAAAACAAGCTAACATAATTTAAAAAAAAAACAGAGAAAACATTGTCGATCATTTAACAAATTCTATAAAAAAGGGGTAGAGGGCAGACCAGTACAAAAAAAAACGATACAAAAACGAACGTAAAGTCATACAGTTTTGTCAGTAATTTCACAATAAAAATATATTATTAAACAAAGTTGTTTTAAAAATATCACACTATTGTAAATGTGCTTATCTTAGAGAACAAGGCAATGCATGAAAAGAAAATGTTAAATTGGCGTTTCCTATAATTTTAAAGCTTGGTTCTTGTTATTTCCGCTCACCAATTTGCACACATTATGTTGGACTATTTAATGTATATCATAATTATAATAACTAGTAACAACTCCTTACACACTGTATATCTCCTTGTTTTTGTTTAATGTATTATCCAGTTGCCAGTAATTTTCCAATTATGTTTGTATTTTCAAATATATACAGTGTTCTACCTATTATTTGCAGCATTTTCTAATACTATATTGCTTAAACGGTGTTTCAATTGATCCCATATATGCGCTGCCTGAATATTAATTCATATATATATATATATATATATATATATATATATATATATATATATATATATATATATATATATATATATACACTCTCCCTATTGGTTTCGACGTATGAGGTTCCGCCACAAGTTAGTTGTTCGGAAATCCACACAGGTTTTTTGGGATAAAGTCTTTGTGTAGAACTAACGACACTTTTATGCTATTACTGCTATTTCTTTGTCGGCGATGACTGCAACAAGACAAAGCACGCAGTACAACGCAGGTTTTTATATCAGAGTCCCCTTCTCCTAGATGTATGTCTTGACTAAGACTGAGGGTGCATCGCTCCCATCGAATTAATGCGCCCCCAGATACAAACCATGAACCTTTGTACAACTCAGCGCCGTACATACAACGCCTAGCCTTCCCAAATAAATCACATATCTGGTACTGGCCAGGTTCAACTTGGCTTAACTTCAGTGATTTTAGAAGTTTATTTTAGGCTTCATTTTTTTTACAAATACAATAAACAAGTAGTCGGAAATCTACAAAAATTATGATAAACCGCTTTTCTACTCTGTGTTTCTCTATTTTTCCCGCCATTATTGCCCGTACATTATATTAGTTCTCCATATTTAAAACTCGTTAGGTCAGTTTCGTATAACTGTAGCCCTGTTGTTATAAAAGGATAACTGTCTTATCTTTATTGAAATTATTAATGCTGGTAATAACTTCATTTACTGAAGATTCTCCTGGCCAACTGAAAACGCAATTTGGAAGCAGTTAGAGTCGAGGCCCGCAGCTGAGATAAGGTACACGACAAATCGTACTTGATAAGAATGCAATGTGTATATCAGTTAGTTTAATCAACTCGATAACATTGACGCTTGTCAACCAAGTGTCGGTTACTGAGCCTAATAACTAACAAATGTCCCGAACAAGATTGCATAAAAGGTGTTTACAATGTTATTTGCGTCTCCAACGTAGCTTACAGCACCTCTCAAGACTGATTACAATAATAGCCGTATTGATATTTCCCAATGATAGAAGCGAGACCGGAAGTATCCTCTGCATGTTGACTAACTGCGGAGAGTAGAGTTGATATCTAACGTGCCACTTAGCAACACATTTGTCTTATCTCTATTTACCTATGCACTGATAGGGGATGGGCGGGAAAATGCAAAAATTACCCGAGGATGCAGAGGTTAAATCAATGGCGTCTGGACATTAAGCTTTATTGGCTTGTTTACAGGACTGAGAACCTGAGACGCATGCGTTAATTCTGTAGTCTGCATTTACAATGATTTAGATGTAAATACTCTTGGGGATTCGGTTGGCAACGTACTTGGGGGAAAAAGATAGCGTCCGGCCTCGGTGACCTGCGACTGGACGATAACATTGGATAGTAAATTAATAGATCGTTAGTTTGTATTAAAATCAGCTGTTCTCAAGTGCAAATTTGCAGAGGAACGGCAAATAGTAAATACGTTAGATTCACAGCTTAACGTGATGACCTGATAACCGCCCTATATATCAACAACTGGCCGTGTGTAGGTCATTGTATTTAAAAGATCAACTTTCGTGTAATTTATACCATTATCTGTAGCTGGCAGGTGGTGAGAAATGAAGAAAACGCGTAAGAATGTCAAGTGAAACGAATTGGAATGCTGAAAAGTGTAACTTGTGTGAACTCTTTTCGAGCAGATTCGCCATATGATTGAGTACATGGAGCAGTTATTTCGTCGTGTCAACACATGTATAGATTAGTTGTTTAAAAGAAAGCACTTGCTAAAAGCATTTTCATGGTGGTATGTTTTAAAAGGTGTCGCACGCCACCCAGGTAGAGAACCTGCTATTCGAAAATTGTCACACATTTAGTACTACGCAGGTCTAACATTACTTTAAATTTAACTGCAAACTGAAATTAGCATGAATTGATTTCTATATCATAATTTTAAACCCTTTATGGAGATTAGTTAGAATGATCTACATCACGAACTTATCTATATTCCTGGAGTAAGAATGCTCTTGATTAAATTTTATTTTAATCATATTTTATTACAAATAACTTTACTTATACAATTAAGTAGAACATTGGAAAAAAAAATCAACTGTACCTCTCGCGGTTGTCTGTAACCGAATGGTTCGGGTCCTTTGTAATGAAGCCAGATAGGACTTTTGTGGTCCACGGTTCGAATCTCCCGACTGGCGTTAATCGTGACACACTATACTGATAATTTCAGAAAGGATGAAACACTAGTGCCTTATAGTAAATAATTATCAATCTCTCTCTTTCTCTCTCTCTCTCTCTCTCTCTCTCTCTCTATATATATATATATATATATATATATATATATATATATATATATATATATATATATATATATATATATACTGACAAAGGTACGCGTCGTTGACTGGGTTCAAAACAACCTACAGAAAATGGACTCTGATTTATGAAAGAATAATAGGTTATGAAAAGGAAGGGTTGTAAGAGATAGATTCGAATTTGCGGGTATCAAAACCAAAGCAAAATATGATGAAAGTAAAAATAAAATAGATAAGCCCCATAATTTATTATACCATAACTGTTCACACTGAAACACTTATCTCAATACTCTTTGGATCTTTATTAAAAAACCTTGTTAAACTTTGTGACATGTTTCCATTTTATGGAGGTCAGGAACGAACGAACACCCCATATTTTTTATTATACCATATTTCTTCAAACTGAAACATAATTATCAAACTATATATACGCAAATATATGTGAAAAGTCTTTATTAAAGTGTGTGACTATTTCCATTCTATGCAAGCCAGGCGCGAACGCAGACCCCACAATTTTATTATACCATCCCTATTTAAGTTAAAACATACTTATCAAAGTATTATTTTTACATCTATATTAAAACACTTGTAAACGTTATTTTTTAATTTTTTTTTATTAACGTACTTTGTGGACCAGGCGCGTACGAAGACCCCACAATTTTAATGAATCATCTTTCTGCCAGATCAAACATACCCATTCCTGTGTATCGATACATATTTAATCATTATATGCCATCAGTATCCTATAATAGTCAACCATATAGGAGCTTATTCGTGACCAGACAGACACACAGACGTTCAGCTTTATATATAAGAAGTGTTTGTAATGAATTTAGTAAATACACCGAAGGTTGAAAAAAAAATAAAATAAAAATAATAATAATAATAATTATATATATATATATATATATATATATATATATATATATATATATATATATATATATATATATACTAGCATTTCAGTTCGGCGTTGCCCAGGTGTTTGGATATGTGTGTTGAGCAAAAGAAAAAAATGTAGTGGGAAGGCAGGCTCAAACCTGTACCGCGATGGAGGAACAGAACGGGGAAAATCTTGGCGTCTTTGCTGTTACTACCACCGCCAAACCGGAAGTGACGTAGGTTTTAATTAAGGCCAGACAATCGAAAGTAGAGGATGACTTTGAAAAATATCGGCAGAAAAAAAGCGCCCCCCCATGTAGAAATGTGTCCAGTTGTAGGTGAAGCTATTATTGTTTTTAGCCAATTTTTCGATATTTGTCGACTGGAAGATAGAACTTCAAAATGATGTTGTTCTTGTAAAAATACGTCGCATCTGTCGAAAATTTTAGGCAAACATGCAAACATCCATCCATCCATACATACATACATTTATATATTGGTAACTAAAAATGCTCAACCAAAACCGATTCAAAAGCTTGCCTTATCTCTGAATACCCTTTATATACAATTTTAAATGTTTAGACCAGAAATTGTCTGAGTAATTTGGTAGAGACCGCAGAGGTCATTTTTTTTTTTTACTTTGACCCCTTTTATGTCCCATTACCATTTATTGTTTTGGGCTCAACTCAAGTTTGTAAGTAAGATCCAAAATTGGCGGAGGGGTTTGGTAGAGTTATCAAAGGTCAAATTGTTTGACTTTGACTCCTTAACAGCCAAATTTCTGGCCGAAAACGGATTTGCCAAATCTTAGTACTCTGTA
>NC_136490.1:67601057-67636057 GCF_053919585.1 Euprymna scolopes | reverse complement strand
AATTACGAGGTCATCTTGAAATAATAACGAACGGCGAAGCCAAATATCAAGAATAAAAGCAAATAGCGTCCATTGTAATCGAAATAAAAAAACAGTGTTTTCAATGATCAATTATAAATATGCGCAAATATAAATATGTTTCACCCCAATAGCCAAAACCAGCTTAGATTTTACTCATATTTAACCATTCTTCAATACTTTCATTCTGATTTGACTAGCCTCTTTGTTTCAACTCAAACAATGAATAAAATTCCATAACATAAAAATATAATCGAAAGTTAAAGGTTAATAAAAACATAAAATTAATAAGCTTGATAAATACATGTTCGTAATTTAAACCTAAATGGCATTGCATCTGGATATACAGTTGCCCTCCACTGATGCCCCGCACACTCATCTATTTTGAAGTCTGATGCATACGCCTATTTCTTTTTTATAAACAGAGCTCTTATGTAATCAATACATTGATTATTTTAAAAATTGTCATTTGTTATTTATGTTTGTAATCGTCATAATCGAGTTACTTATAAAATGTATAAGTCGTTAGTTACTCGGACAATATTTTAACATATATACATTCATGCGGAATAATATTTAAGGTTAATATTCATGCGGGCATTAAATAAATATATAAATGTGTGTTAAGGATAATATTGTAGGACGTTTTAAAATAATAATACCTGTGTTATTAGCATTCATTACTATTTATTAAGATTAACGTTTAGTCTTCTTCATTGCTTATGAATTAAAATAAGAAATTCGAAAGAAATATTACATTTTAATAAGATTATTAAATAATAATACACAGAAAATAATGTGTAAGTTGTTGTTGTTGTTGTTGTTGTTGTTGGTGGTGGTGGTGGTGGTAATATATAACGTATTCGAATGGATAACACTGATTTGTTCAATTATTAAATTTAAGGAATTGGTTTAAAAATAAATACAGATCTAAGATTTTTCTAATTTCCAAATATTGAAATAAGGTCATCTATGTGGCATCTATTTCTTTTGAATATCCTGGTTGATTATATAGGGGACCCTTTTTTAACGTGAGTGTAAAACAACCCTTCAATCTCGAGTTTGAAAAAAGAAGAACTTCTCGATGGGCGAAAAGAAATAGTAACATAAGAATTATTAAGTTTCGTATTTATTGTTGTTATGGCGTTGCAACTAAAGCGGTGCATCATTTATTTTCTTAAACCATTCATATACACAGTACTACTACACATTACTAAAAATCATAGCGCTTCGTTGACTAGAAATGTAGAGGCATAGCACATCTTACTAAGCAGTAAGTTGTACGATATAAATATGTGAGTTAAAGTTGAGTTTTAAAAATGAAAGAAACTAGATTTCTGGGCTTGATTACAATTATAGCTACTAATATAATATGTTTAACATTAAATATGCTTTCCATTTTCTCAAATTACCAATTGTACCAAGTAAATATTACTTAAGTTAAATCGTATTAAAATTAACGAGGCGCATCATTTATCTTTCTATCAGCATACAGTCTAGTTTGTACAAACTATTTCCATGTAATTTTCTTACGTGTATTCAAAATTTCAATTTTTTTACATTCTAAATAGTAATATCTCCGAAAAATAACTTCAATTTATTTAGATTAATTTTACTTTTAAATTACAGAGTGGAAAGATTAAAGTGTCGCTCTAAAGAAAACAATACTACAGCTTTATTTTAAAACGTTTCTGGAGAATTGAATTCAAGTAACTTTATTATATAGTAGAGGTGGCATCTATTCAATGCTGTCGTCTTCAGCCTCAGTCACCGCCTCGATACAGCTCCGGAACTGGTAGCAAGCCTTTTCCACAAGCGCCGACGAACTCTCGGTGGATAGCTGTGATCAGGCTGGCTTTGGTGTTGTGCGAGGTCATGTTGGTGATGTTCTCGACGTATACTCCTACGAAGTAATCCAGTGGATCTAGGTCAGGGAAAGAGGGGATCAGTTGCACTTCTTCTGAAACCAAGCCTGGGTCTCTTTGTACTTGTGAATCTGCTAGCGGCCACTTGAGTGCACCAGGTATCACTAAACTCTTCAGCATATCCAGGTATAAATTGGTGTTAACTTTCAAGCCGACTTCAAAGATGTGATGTGACATTATATGGCTCTCGTTAAAACCCAAACCTATGACCCTAACTTTAGCCGGAAACTTTGTTTTCATTACCCTGGGCACGTTCCTGTAATTTGCGGCAATTATACGATGGATTCTAAACGTGTTGGCAATGGTTTTATTGACATAATTACGATCAGTAGAGAGTTGTATAGCGGCGCAGCTCCGATCTCGCTCATTGAACATTGTGTCACTTTCGGACATGATAGAAATCTTCTATCGTTCTTGGGATTTGTAAACAACTATTTAGTAAAGTATCTATTAAATGATCTGCAAAAAACACCAAGATTTCATGTTGTTTTGTTTACATAGGCATCACCTCTTATCAAGGCCAAGAGCCCACTCGAAGATCAGGTTTAAAGAGTGTACAGTAGAAACCTGACAATATAGTAATTGTTAGTAAAGGAAATTCGTTAAATCATCAAACGGAAATGAAATCATGTCGTCTTTGGTAGCGCGACAAATTTATCGTTCCAAGCTCTAAATATCTGTGCAACTAATGTATTTTTTCGATTGTTTAATTTTTCTAATTGTTTATTTTGACACCATCTTAATTTGTTTCCAATTCTCATTAAGTTATTGCTAATAGATAGTGAAGTTTATCTTTCGTATTTTTAGAGGTTGCCTATGATTTTTTTTTCGCAATTTAAATTCATTTTTTACATATCCACTCTCAAAATAAAAAAAAAATATTTCGTGGGGTATGCTTTCTACTTCGGGCCTCATTGTTAATCCCTTTCCTTCTGTATTTTGTTTTCTTCGTTCTCGTATTGTAATTTTTCTTTTTTGTCTTTGTTTTATTTTCGTATTTCTGTCTATCATGGATGTTCCTTTTAATCCCCCTATTTTTAGTTGCCTTATCGTGTTTGAATTATTTCTTGATTTACATTTTTTCTCATATTATTTTATGTTTTTTTTTTCATTTTACTTGATAAATTTAATTCTTACATGTTTTCCATTTTCCTTTTATTTCCGTCGTTTTCGTTCTCGTATATTTATTTTGTTAATATTTTGATTCTGATATTTTTCTTATATTTTATTTTCTCCTAATTTTATTTCACTATTACTAATTGGCTTCTTAGTTCTTTTTTAGTTCTTAATTTATTTATCAGTTTTTCTTTTAATTTTATTTGTTATTCCATTGCGTTTGTCATTTACTTTGATCATTTTAGTATATCCTCATTATTTTTGGTTTCATTTCTTCTTTTGTTTTACCCTGCCCTTTTTCTTTGTTACATTTTCTTGTGTTTCTGGATTCACATGATTCGTCTCTTGTTAAGCACAACTATTACCTTACGTTTTGTCCAGTTTTCTTTTTCGTTTCAAAATACTTCCCTTTCCATTATATATATATATATATATATATATATATATATATATATATATATATATATATATGTGTGTGTGTGTGTGTATGAATATCTGGTCTTGTCATATGCTACTGGTACCATGTAACCCAGTACTACCTGCCTCATGGTCTGGTCACCAGCGTCTAAACTGGTTCCCCCACCAGAGTTGTTTGGTGAGGAGGGTGGCTGGTCTCCCTTAAGGATTAAAAAAAAAGACCTTCCAGAGGACGAATGACCCCTTTTTAGGTGTCAACGGCCAACTAGCACCGTGTGTGTTTGTGTGTATGTATGTGTGTGTTGGGGTGGAGAGGGCTCCCGTAAGCCGAGGCGAAGGCAACCTTTCTAGGAGAAGCAAATCTCTGATTTAAAAAAAAAAAAAACATAATGCGGGAGACTAGTACACGCATTAAACTGATCTGCAGTTTAACCTGTTGCTTGCTATCTTGCTCTTGCTGTTTGCTGGAACTCAAGAGAGAGACTTAGCTGTCGTACAAAGCTAAGACTCTGTAACATCATCTGTGTATAGATACTCCCTCAGGTATTTGTCTATTAAAATGGTCCTGTGGCTATGGAATCATTTTTGGGCTCATGGACTTTAAGTGTCTGAGGGAGTGGCACTCGTCTGACAAGACGTTGCAATCATCATGTATGTATGTATATATTTTGACAGATTATTCCAAATTACTTTTACAATTGCAATTTGTATTAAAATAATTGTACATAAAGAACCGTGTATAAAGTGTTTATGCATAAAGCAAACTTAAATCGGTTGCTCTGTCGTAAAAAAAAACGAACTTGTGTTTATTTTACGTCTTATATATATATTTTCATTATAATTCTTTTTTTTCTTTTGTTCTGTATTTCTTATTATGTTAAATTTGTTTAATTTCAATTTTATCGTTATTCCTAACTAAAGCATCGTTTACACAACTCTTTCTTTTATATAATTTTAAACGTTTACGTTAAATGATGTTTTCCTCAATATCCTTACTTTTCTGACTCAACTATTTGTGTTGTTGATAATCAGAGAAATACTTCTTATACTGCGAATAGTGTAATGTCTTTATCAAATAGGCAAAAACTCATCTTTGGATAACTGAATATCTCCAACATGATAAACCAACACTGTGTATAATTTGCCCTCGTAGGAAATCCAGTAAATACGTAATTTTTCTTCTTTCCATATTGCTTTTCCCTTCTTTTTATAATTTCATTTTGTTAAAGTATCCCCCTTTGCTGAATATATTGATTTAATTATTTTATTTTTCTTAAATTCCCCCTATCTTTTCCTGTATCTGTCATTTTTTTATATTCCCTTTTTGCTTCGCTTTAGTGAGTTCAAACCCATTCCATGTATCCCTGTTTAGAATTTTATTTTTGTACATTTTTCAAAACTGAAACGAATCTCCATCATTATTTTTCTTCCGATTGCAGTATTTAATTAGTTTTATTTTTTCTTAGAAAGCCCCCCATGACTATTTATTCATCTTTTGTAAAATAAGAATTTTTCTTGCAAAAAACAAACAGTATATTCTAAAAATAATAACAAAGTTCTCTACCAAACGAACATTACCTCTGCACAGCACAAAACACTGCCCAGTCAAAAAGGCAAGAATGGAAATACGAAAAAAAAAACAAAACTTGGAGCATGTCCCAAAAGTTTCCGTTAGAATAGATTGCAAACATTGGAGGTAAGAAACATAGCAGTGTCCACAAAAGAACTCCGAATTGATATATGCTGAATGTGATTTTTTTCTCACAAACAGATCTATCATTGTTATTATATTTAGTCACTGAGAGAGAAATTTGCACACAGCTTTCGTCCCAAACGTCCACTTGTGTATACGAATGTTTTTTTTTATAAATCGCTTTGTGTATCATAATGAAATAACAAAACCACGGTCACTCATGCAAGCTGCCAATAATGTCGTTATTATCTCGATAATTGTACAATTTATAGATCAGGGAAAGGGCCAAAAATTATTATTGCCGTCTATGTATTTCAAAAAGTTAAATTTTCTTTCTTTCAGAAATTGGTGAAAGTCATGAACATAACGTTAAAATGATACATTTTACATAGGTTCTAGACTCTAAAGAAACTAACGCAGTTCGAGTCTGAAAAAAGTGTATGTCGTTATAAAAGGTAAAATAGGTTCATGGTAGCACAGGGAGTATTAACATTTAGAGGATAATATTTCACTGCACAAATAATTCCTCAAATACATGTATTCATATAAAAATGAGTTTAATTTTAACTAAAAATATAAATCACCTAAATATTTTATTCAGATAAGGAGCACAATTTAATAATACAAAACAAATACCGAATATGGCTTGAATGTTGATCTCCTATATAAGATAGAGACAGGTACTTGAAAAATGCATAAACAGTTATTGATGGAAATAACTGAACACTAACACACAGAGAAAAGGAGAAAATGCGGTTAAATTTACACTTGGGTCAAAAGCTTCGCTCCGCAAAGATGAATCATTTGAGACTGATCCCCAAATCCTATTTTAGAGATAGTGTGTGCTTTCTACGAATGGACTTTTAACTCAACAGCAAGAAGAACATCTCCAGCATGAGCTTGGTTGTTAACCACCATGCACTTTTTGATTATCTCGGACTACTGTGAGGCAAAAGTGGCTTTGGCAAACACAATACGTGAACTGACTTCCCCTGTACAATCTTCAGATCCACAATATCTCTTGGATGGTGGCACACTACTTCAACGTCTCCCATGACAAAGAGGTCACACATTCGACGAGATCTGTGGCTAATACCGCAAATATGGAAGAGCATGTACGATGGGTATAAAAGTGAGCCATCTATTAAAGTAACGACCCTAGTAGGGGGGGCTCTGTCGGTGTTAATGTGTCGCTGACCGCTTTTAATGGACTTTAAAAAAAGGATGTTTTCCTTACGAATCAACAAAACAAACAATTGTTCCTAAACGTTTTTGTGCGTGTAGCCCGGTTTTAAACTAAAGGAATGGGAATTTAACTTGCATTTTCGAACGGTCCTAACTTCTATTGTCAACGTACTATTTACCTATTTATTCACTTGCCATTTTTACTGGTGTAATTTTTACTGTGCAATTTTGCCGATACCCTTTCTACCGGTGACATTTTATTAAATTTGCAAATGACTTACAAGAAGTGAACAGTTTAGAAAAAAAATATAATACCCGCGTGCACCTGTCTCAATTTCTTTCTGTTTTTTTTTTTTATTTCGTTTTTTTTTTTAGAAATTTAACGTTACATTTGATACCGAACAACGCCGCATACATATTCTAGTACACACACACACACACACACACACATACACACACATATATATATGCATGCATTTATATATATGACAAGATCTACCTTATTTATATAAACCAATTTACATGATCACGACACTGAACATGCTAATGCCCCGAACAAATCGCCGCTTAAACTCAGAACTACTCGCCAGGTGACTTAATATATTTTGCTTTCTACAGAAAAAACAAACAGTCCTCAGGGTATATACAGCTGGTCCAAATTATGGAGCACTAATAAAAAATCGAATTTATGATTCAAACTTATGTATTGAAAGGTAAAGAATAGTGGAGTAAACATAATACTGCTTTACCAACAATATTTTGCTTGTTCTCCTTTTGTTTTTATTACAGCTTTTATTCGTTTTTTCGTATTATTGGCTTGTTGCAGGTGGAAGGATCTATTTTCAGTCACTCTTTATGAAGTTTGTGCATTCTAACTCGTTTCTCTAACATGGGACCACAGTGCTTCGATGGTACTTTCTTCTGCGGATTAGGGTCTACTTTATTACTGTTATCCCATTTTTCACATATCAACCCATTGTAACTTTTGACATATTAAAGAAATAAGATGGTGGAGTCAGTCGACCGGTTTTCTCCCTCACTTTTAAAAGCCGAATCTAGGTTATTTTTTCTATAGAGAAACGAATTCAAACGGGGGAACGACTAAAATAAAACCAAAATACCGGAAAGAAAGTGTGTATAATAATTATAACGATAAATTTATTTTTACTTGTTCCCGCATTTTTTTCGATAGTTTGATTTATTTTAGTTGTTTCCCCGTTTGAATCCGTTCCTCTATACAAGAAAAAAAACTCGATTCGGTTTCGAAAGCTGGGGGCGAAACCTCGTCAGGTTACTCTAGCCCTTATTTATTTTTTTTTTTTCAGCCTCCATTAAATGTTTTGCTTTCGTCCTTCTTTTTTTCCATGTGCACAAAGATCTCAGTCTTCCTTTTTTTTAACAGCTATAATAAAGTTTTGTACGCCTAAAACTTTCTCTCTCTCTTTCTCTCTCTCTCTCTCTCTCTCTCTGTATATATATATATACATATATATATATATATATACATATATATATATATATATGATTGTGTGTATATATGTGTGAGTTATTCTCTGTGCGTTAGGGCTTATACGTTTTATATAGACATGACGAAAGCTTGACAGATTGTTTAACTAAAAGGCAGCCGATTAATTGTAGATTATGAACACCATTAAACTTGTTGTCGCCGTCTTCCTGCAAACGTGCTTAATTCCCTGGCCAGAGGATGATGGAAGCACAACATTTCTAATTAGCAAATTGACATCGGCAAACTGTTAAAGCGACTCAATTAACAAAGTCTCGCAAAGCGAACGTGTTCCTACATAGCCATTCATTAGGTTTTGTAAGATGGAACCAATCTGGCTATCGAAAGAAATTCTAGGAAAACAAGAGCACTAAATCATTTTTAGTCTATAACTGTATTAAAAATATTACTTTGTATAAAATAAAATACGCATCAAATGCGCTTGAAAGTCAAATAACCACGCAATATTATGAACATACACAATATCTTACTTTTTTTTTAGACAGTGATCACCACTTATCAAGGCCCGGAAGTCACTCAGGGATAAGGTTTATTGCAAGTACATTACGTTAGTGTGGAGATTTGACGAAGTGTTTACTTAAGGGGGCGGTTCATTAGGAATGTATTGTTTTAAATTTATAATTTATATATATTTCGGAGTCAAACACCATCCTCAGTATTGTGTACATATTTATTTTTGATTCTTTTTTCTCCTTTTTCATGCGATATTGTGAATTAGAGAAAGAAAAATCAGTTCATAAAAATTTGCACATTATCTCTCAGCAGTTGTGTGTTGAAATCCGGGAACGGTACATTATCTACGCGAGATAAACGTCAGCGAATGAGTTTCGGGTGCAGAAACGTTTATTTAATTTGAATAAAATAAAATACGCATCAAGTGAGCTTGAAAGCCTAATCACAACGCAATATTACGAACATAAACACTGGCTTACTCGTTTGAAATTTATAATTTACATATATTTCGTAGTAAAACTCAATCTTTCTCAACCTTTACAAAATGTCAAGAAAAAAGAAGAAGAAGAAGAAGAAGAAAAAGAAGATGAGAAAAAGAAAGAAAATAAAATAAGAAAGAAACAAAAGTAGAACTAAATACTGCGGATGCTGTTTGACTCCGAATTATCTTCAAATTATAAATTTCAAACAAGTAATATATATTTTTTAATTTCGTTGTGACTTGGCGTTCAAGCGAATTTGATGCGTATTTTATTTCAATTATATTAAATCAACGCCTCTATAACGCAACTCACGTCTCACAACTCACAGTTAATCTCGCGTTGCCAACGCATCGTTGTGGGATATCAAAATACAACCGCTGAGGGGCAAAGCTCGGATCTTTACTAACTGACCTTTCTTGCTCCAACTTTATAACATGGCAGGAAAGAAGAAAAAGAAAAAAAACAGACAAAAGATGTACAAAATACAGAGGACTGAGGTTGACTTCGACATATATTTAAATTATATAAAATATTGCTTATTTTCGCAATATGACTTTGTGATTTTGCTTTCAAGCGTAATTAATGTGTATTTTATTTCATCCAAATTAAATCAACGCCTCTATAACGGAACTTATAACCCTGGCATATTACCTTGTATTTATGTGTACGTTATTGACTATATGAAGCGTTTGTCGGATTAGATAATACACATAGCGATTGATGTGACGAAATGTCTATTAATGTATATGTAGTCTCTAAAAGCAGAAAGATCCTAATGATTTACATAAGTAAAATATAGTTGCTGATTTCACATTTCTGATCAGAACTAATATTATTCTCATGTTTCCTTTGTAATGGAACGTATAATTAGATATGTTTTCAAGTTGGTATTTTTTATCTACAGCAAAAATAGCCACAATTCATTTGTACTGAAATTCATAGAATGCATCTCCTATATTACTTTAATTGGAAAATATCATGTAGACTAATGTTTGTGATAATGCGTATACATTGTCTTCTCATGTAGCGTATTACTTAGGATGTTGTAATGCATATATATATATATATATATATATATATATATATATATATATATATATTAACAGTAATCTTATCTCAATCAATCAAAGAAAAAAAAACGAAACCTTAACGTTAAGTCTCTTCCCCAAGTATCCTTGGTTGAGGACTGATATGACTTCGTCGATACTACTCGGGTTCTCCGAAAGAAAGGGTTGATGGAGGTGAGCCTGACCTGAGAAAATCAGAAAGCACTAGGTCATGTTTGTAAATCCAGCTTTCGAAAACTTTCTGTTAATTCGGTCGATCAGAGAACTAAATAGAGACAGAGGGATAAAAGCACATAAAAACTCATAAACCAGTAATCGATGACTAGAATAAATATTCTACAAATGAAATGCATATATATATATATATATATATATATATATATATATATATATATATATATATATTGATAAAGTAATAAAATATGTTCAGGGTACTGAGCTTTACATCTCTGGGTTGTAGACTGAGCTTCGGTTCCTAGTAAACACAATCAGTTACTGGATAGATACGTGTTATGATTCTGAATGACCAAGCTGAAAACCACTGTTTATTCGGGAATTTACCCAATTTTTCGAGGGGACAGCATATATATATATATATATATATATATATATATATATATATATATATATATATATATATATATATATATTATAAAATAAATATCGATTAAATGAATCACGAATTGTAATAAAACCCGGAGTGCTTTTCGTCCATCAAAACTTTTCAATCAAGAAATATATATAAAAGGAGTAAAATAAACTTGTTTTTAGTAGAAATACGAATACTAGTATGGGAAAGTGAAAAAAATTAGTATTGCTACAAAAATTGATAGAAATAAGGATGTCTTCAAAAAATTGATAGAAATAAGGATGGTTTCAAAAAATTGATAGAAACAGCATTTCTACAAAAAATTGATAGAAATAAGTATTTCTTCAAAAAATTGATAGAAACAAGTATTTCCACAAACATTGATAGAAATAAGTATTTCTACAAAAACTGATAGAAAAAGGCATTTCTACAAAAATTGAAAGAAATAAGTATTTCTAAAAAAAATTGATAGAAATAAGTATCTCTACAAAAAATTGGTAGAGACAGGTATTTCTACAAAAATTGATAGAAATAAGTATTTCTACAAAAAATTGACAGAAATATGTATTTCTACAAAAAACTGATAGAAAAATGTTTTTCTACAAAAATTGATAGAAATAAGCATTTCTACAAAAAATTGATAGAAATAAGTATTTCTAAAAAATATTGATAGAAACAGGTATTTCTACAAAATTGATAGAAATAAGTATTTCTACAAAAAAAATGATACAAAAAGGTATTTCTACAAAAATTGATAGAAAAAGGTATTTCTAATAAAAATTGATAGAAACATGTATTTCTACAAAACATTGATAGAAATAAGTATTTCTACAAAAAAATTGATAGAAATAAGGATTTCTACAAAAATTGATAGAAATAAGTATTTCTTCAAAAAATTGATAGAAATAAGGATTTCTACAAAAATTGATAGAAATAAGTATTTCTACAAAAATTGATAGAAATAAGTATTTCTACAAAAATTGATAGAAATAAGTATTTCTACAAAAATTGATAGAAATAAGTATTTCTTCAAAAAATTGATAGAAATAAGTATTTCTACAAAAATTGATAGGAATAAGTATTTCTACAAAAAGTTGATAGAAATATGTATTTCTACAAAAATTGATAGAAATAAGTATTTCTACAAAAATTGATAGAAATAAGTATTTCTACAAAAATTGATAGAAATATATATTTCTACAAAAATTGATAGAAATAAGTATTTCTACAAAAAATTGATAGAAATAAGTATTTCTACAAAAAATTGATAGAAATAAGTATTTCTAAAAAATATTGATAGAAACAGGTATTTCTACAAAATTGATAGAAATAAGTATTTCTACAAAAAACTGATACAAAAAGGTATTTCTACAAAAATTGATAGAAAAAGGTATTTCTAATAAAAATTGATAGAAACATGTATTTCTACAAAACATTGATAGAAATAAGTATTTCTACAAAAAAATTGATAGAAATAAGGATTTCTACAAAAATTGATAGAAATAAGTATTTCTTCAAAAAATTGATAGAAATAAGGATTTCTACAAAAATTGATAGAAATAAGTATTTCTTCAAAAAATTGATAGAAATAAGTATTTCTACAAAAAGTTGATAGAAATATGTATTTCTACAAAAATTGAGAGAAATAAGTATTTCTACAAAAATTGATAGAAATAATTATTTCTACAAAAATTGATAGAAATATATATTTCTACAAAAATTGATAGAAAAAAGTATTTCTACAAAAAATTGATAGAAATAAGTATTTCTACAAAAAATTGATAGAAATAAGTATTTCTAAAAAATATTGATAGAAACAGGTATTTCTACAAAATTGATAGAAATAAGTATTTCTACAAAAAATGATAGAAATAAGTATTTCTACAAAAAATTGATAGAAATAAGTATTTCTACAAAAAAATTATAGAAATAAGTATTTCTACAAAAAATGATAGAAATAAGTATTTCTACAAAAAAATGATAGAAATAAGTATTTCTACAAAAAATTGATAGAAATAAGAATTTCTAGAAAAAATTGATAGAAATAAGAATTTCTACAAAAAATTGATAGAAATAAGTATTTCTACAAAAGAATGTCTTCTCCTTTCAGACTTATATCCTTGAACAGTGTGTTTGAAAAAAAGCACCTCGGGTTTCATTACATTTCGTGATTCTTTTAATCAACTTATTTATTTTATAACATCTTAATATGGTTCATAAATTTTCATAATTTTAAAATTTTGTCAATGTAATACATATATATATATATATATATATATATATGTATATATATATGTATTACATATACAAAATTTTAAAATTATGAAAATAATGAATATATATATATATATATTGTCCGCTCGAAAAATGTGTGTGTATCTAGCCCGTTATCTATCTGTCTATCTATCTACATATATATATATATATATATATATATATATATATATATATATATATATATATAGTAAGTTATAAAATATATATGGCGATTAAGCTACACTTAATATTCCGCGTTTCATCCACTCTAGGACTCTTCAGGCTTATGCGCAAATTTTGTTGTTGTTTGTCGTTTTTACATACGCAACTTATGTGTATGTATATAATTAGGTGTATATAAACATATATACGTATGTATATGCATACAAGTATGCATATGTGTGTATATGTATTTGTATGCATGTGCATATATGTCTCTAAATGTATATACATTCATATATATCATTTTTATCACACACACACACACACACACACACATATATATGTGTGTGTTTCTGACTTTGTTTCATTTTACTTCAGTCGAAATTCTACGAAATCAAGGGGGACTCTTTCAAGTGCGAACACTTGATCTTTACATGCCATAAATATTCGAATACTTGAGTAATGTTTCTCTTTACCTCTTAAAAAATTGGTGTGTTAAGACGGTTGGAACATAATTTTCCTTTCACAAATTAACTATTTTAAAAGTTTAAAGTTCATGTATTCTGTGGTAAATTTTTCTTACTGAGTTATAGAACATAGATTTCTCTTGTTCGCTGGCGTATCCAGCGTCGTCCTGTTATTTAACGTTACATGACTTGGAGAAGGTGATTCATTATTCGTAAAATCCTGCGTTGGCTTGCCATACGAAGACGCCTTATTTGGGCCGCGAATACTATGTGTTTTTTAATACTTAATCAGAGTTTACTCTAAGGAAAATTATGCTAGATTGTCCTGCAAAACCTCTGTACGGAGAGACCTTAAACGTTCGAGGATAGTGTCTGGTAGGAATTTATGTGCCCTGTATATATTTAAGTTTTTATATATATATATATATATATATATATATATATATATATATATATATATATATATATATATATATATATATGCGCTAATGTATCGTTGTTTTTTAACATTTTGTTCATTTTGTTCCCTAGTAAGTTTCTGATCGCCGTATCATTCTAAATGTCACGATTGTAGCAAAATGTATATAACATAGCAAGTCAATCAATCCAAGTCCAACATTTTTTTAATTCCAATTTTATCCAAAACAAGGCACAGTGCCATTTTGATATAGGAAGCGACTATTGGGGGAATAAGTTGCAGGGATATTATGTAGGGATTTAAGCAGCAGGATATTTCTTTACTTTACACTTGAACTTCTGCATGTCAGTACAGTTACGAAATCAGGAACTCGGAAGAGAGTTCCAGAGTCTAGCTGTTCTGGCGAAGAGACTGTTAGAGTGGAAGGTTTTCCTACATATATGGAATTTTACTGTGTAGCCGTGGGAGTTTGTTACTTATCGGGTTTGTCGGGGGTATTTTCGTCGAGGAGGTAAAAGGGCTTATAGTTTGCTAGAGCACCCGCCATTAAAATACTTGTAGAACAGACAGAGCAATGGAATATTTCGCCGATGAGACAAAGGTTGAAGCTTGGATGACAGTTCAGGACCTATCAGGTTGGCTACTCTCTTTTGAACTGCCCAGGAATGAGAGACTAGTAGTAGATGCACCAGTCCAAATGCGACAACAATAGTCTATACATGGGCGAATGGTGGCCTTGCAGAGGTAGTGGATACTTTCCGGCGTAAATAACTTTCTAGCACGGTAAAGAGAGCCTACTTTCCTTCAAGCGGCCCTGGCGATGCTCTCGATGTATCTATTCCAACGCATGTTCCCTGTGAACGTTACTCCGATGATTTTGAAAAAAGTATTTTAGGATAATGTATTTTTATCCATAGCTAATGGTGTTTGAGAAGGTTTCTTGTTATTATCGAAAAGAAACGAACTTAGTCTTAGCAGCATTAGATGCTAATTCATTTTTGCCCTCATTTCATTACAGATTGGGGGTCTTCCTCTAGGTTTTCTGCCATTTCCTTAGATGTGTGTCAATTTGTTTTACCTTCGTGTATGTTACAGATAAGCAATATATTTAAATATGAAGTAATTATACATTTACTGCCTTATGAAATTTATTTATTCCATGACGTTTATAATAACAATAGAGCAATTGCAAACAAGTTCGTAGTAAAGATATAATAATGACTGCCCACTCTCTCGTGTTATATGTTGTGTAGATAAAGAATTATATTCACTTTTCATGAATAAGATTCTAACGTACACAAACACGCTAACGTTATCCTTTGATTCACGCCACTCTGTTGCATTGGGGGATTAGTCAGTATATCAATATGTGCGTGCGACTCTCGTGAAAACTTCGCTTGCAATCGTTATACCCAAAATAATGGAGACCAGCATGAATAGTAGTCAGGTTTAAAAAGAAATAGGATTTCAAATACAAATTGTAGTAATGACTTATACACAGCGAGATGAAGTAGCATTTAAAACACTAAGAAACTTTTTTACAAATGAGTCACTGCTTATTCAGGCAGCAGTACCATACTACGATCAGGATTGATTAACTGAAGGTGGTCACTAAGAGAACAGCTTAGTGATTGATGGTGGTGGAAGTTAGGTAGAATATGAGTATTTGTGGATGCGAGACATTCTAAACTTGTTTACATTGAACTTAAAGACCAATTTATTTATTAATTTTACAGCAGAATCGAGTTCCACACACGAGCAATTCTGGGAAATAAACTTTTTTCATGGAATCTCCAATCAGATTTAGGTACAAATAGAAACTAGGATTTTTTTAAAATTGTGATTGGAGCTGGACCAGTGCTTTTTGAATGTTTATTTTATATCACCAGCTATTGTAACTAATGTCTGCCTGTCTCTGTGTGTGTGTGACTCGGTTTATCTCAGCCTATAGGCAATCCACCCAGGCAGGTAAGGAGCCGAAGTGAAGCTTATGACCCAGCGGATGTTTTAGTGATTTTTCTATGTTTGGTGTATGGAAATGCAACAAAAAAAAAAATGCAAAAAATAACGATTTACTAAACAACGTTTTATTTATTGGATATTTTTTCCGGTACAAGGACTCAAGTTTTCCCAGCTTGGCAAACTTGGGTTCTTGTTATACAAATAATCATTACGATAAAACAGACTACTTAAATCAAATTTCCAAACGCAATTCGTCAATAATAATTATTGTTTAATAGTTCAAAGTGATGTATATATTTATTGTTCTATTCCAAATTGATATTTCTCTGTTTCAAATTGTAATACAAAAGTTCCCATATTATTAACGCATAAAACCTTTCCATGCCATCAACTTAACTTGGTTACTATTTTCATTTTCCCTTCCGTTAACTTTACAGGTGATCGATAAATAAACATGTTTATAGATGTCTAACCCCATTCCTACCTAAATATTTGCACACGCATACACATCACATACACACATATGGAAGCATTTTTAAGTCTGGACACATCATGGATTCCCACGGCAGATCACCGAAGTTAAACAACGTGGTGCTTTGCTGGTACCAGATGGGTGACCATGTGGGAATTCTAGTCGCTGTATGTACTCTCCGCTTATCCCAGTATTGTTTGTCCTGAACACCCACTTGCCACTGGTACTTAATAACCCCCACCATGGAGAGGTGTAGTTTGAGATTGCGCACCGTTTGCCACAAAAAATCTTCACGACCAGGCACTCTTATGTCCACAGGCGCGCGCACACACACACACACACACACACACACACACACACACACACACACACACACACACACAAACAGACGCATAAATCTATATCTATCAATCTATCTATTTATATATATATATATATATATATATATATATATATATATATATATATATATATATATATATAGTCCCATTTAAACGAGCTTCTCAACAGAGTAACAGGGTTTTATTTTTAACAATTGTAAAATCATTTTCGGGTCAGAGGATTAAGCCTCGTTTCTATTGACAGATTTAATTCCTCGGTGAGCAAAGTCCGGACAGCCAGTCCGGCTGATAATCCTTCAAACATGATCGAATTTGTTTCATGTTGTCTGACGTATCAACCTCTTCTTTCTTGGCGATGGAAAAGGTGCTAGCGTCGTTGCAAGAGAGCTTTTAATTAAATTGGACTACATTTGGGTCATTAAATTGCTGAGTGTTTGTTCTGAGTCGAACAAGCGACCAGTCAGGAAGAAATAATTACAGCGCACCTATAGTTAACTTATCACACAGTAGAAACGCAAAGAGAGAGTGGGTGTTTTTATTTTATAACTAGCAGAACTACCCGCCATTGCTCGGTGCCATATAAAATTAAATAGTAGTGAAAAACAATAATGAAAGCTTCTAAGGCATTTGCGCATAGACACTGGCACAGATCTTGAGCATTCTTAACCTGATATAATTTTCTCACACAAAAACAAGAGGATTTGTAGAATCATTGACATACCAGCCCTTTCGATTCCGGAGTGCAGGCGAGAATACATGCAAAATAAATAAATATTAAGATCTAAAATAGGGATTAGTTATAGAAATGTAAAGAAAGCAATGGGATTACCATTGTCATCGGAACTCTTTTAATAAGAACAAAAAGATACTATAAATGGTCCATTCAAATTGACGAAAGAGTTTATTTTCTAAGGGGTTATGGGAACGCGGAAAGGGTTAAAGTAAAACTTGCGTGTCTAAAGCCAAAGGAATTGACCTGATGATCAATAAAAAACATTCACCCAAAACATCCGAACTTGAAGCTACTATGAATAATAATGATAACAACTAAGGTACTACTATTGATGTTACTACTACTACTAATAATAATAATACTACTACTACTACTACTACTACTAATAATAATAATAATACATTAGCACCCGTGGAAATTCCGCAGTGGACTGAATCATATGTAATATATTGATATTGGCCTTCTGGAGACATTCAGTTTTAATGGAGACGCTCCGATATTATTGTAGCTGTTTTGTCTCAAATGAAAAAGTATTTATCCAAGCTAGTAGAATACGTAAAATACGCTTAAATATGATATTTTGATTCTTGGAGATTTCGTATATATATATATATATATATATATATATATATATATATATATATATATAGAGAGAGAGAGAGAGAGAGAGAGAGAGAGAGAGAGAGTTAATGTTATATCGATTTTGATATATTATAAAGCTGCTATTTCAAAAATAAAAAAAGGTATCTATATTACTCGGGTTCATCGGCTTGAATCGAAATCGAATTCCAAACTTATGGATATATATATATATATATATATATATATATATATATATATATATATATATATATATATATATATATATATATAACTTTAGTTCCTTCAGCTATAATGGAAACCGAAACCAAAACTTATGAAGAATTCTTGATAAAATCATTTATTAAAAAAATAGATTACTAAGGTTCCATCAGCTAAAATCGAAACCGAAACTAAGACTTATGAAGAATTATTGATAAAATTATTTTTAACAAATTAGATTATTGGAGTACATTAGGTATAATCGAAACCGAAATCCAAAATTATGATGAATTCTTGATAAAATTATGTATTATAAGAAATGGAAGTACATAATAATTAAACAACCTGGATGTAAGCGTGACACAGAAAATAACATACACGCTATCTTATTAATACAGTGTCCCGCCAAAGTTTACAATACACATATGAAATTTTCAGGTTTTGTATTTCTAGTATCCAAATGATAATGAGACTTTTTATGAACATAGAAAATGTATTGAAACTAAGATAGGAACAGTGGAGAAAATTGAAAAAAAAAGCAACGATTTAACACAACGCGACAAGAACACTTAATAATTAGCACCGCAAAAGTTTACAACACATATCAAATTTATTAGATTTTTAAATACTTTTAGGATGTTTTATCATGGTAAATTTCTTAGACGCTTCTAGAATGCTCAGCAATATTCAATAGATTTGTGAGACCGGATCTCGCCCCATAATGAACTCGTCCAGATCCTATATAATAAGCTCTTAAGGCTGGTACGGTGGAGCGAGATCTCAACGGATATTGTACCTCTGAGAACGAAATATTACTGATACCTGCAACTACTACTATTCTCTTTCTCTTTCTCTATATAAGTAAGCAATTCGTAAAAGTATTGCGTAATAACCGTATTGCAAGCAAGCGCATCATAGGAAAGATTAAACAGATTGGGCAACAGCTCAGAAAACGAAGTGTAAGTCTTCATCAAAGTGGATTTGGATATAAAACAATATCCAAACAGTTGATGATTCCATTGAATTCTGTTGGAACAATCATTCGGTACTGTAAGTCTCACAACTCAACCCTTCCTTTGGCCAGATCAGGTCGTCCTCGAAAAATAACTAAACGTGGCGAAAGGTTATTAACAAGGAACTTTATGAATTCGCCTAGAATTACTCTTGGAGACCCACAGAAGGACTTAGAAAACAGTGAAATTAAAGTTAGCAAGGACACAATTAGTAGAACCCTTCACGTTAAAAACATATTCTTTAGATCAGCAAATAAAACTGCCCTTCTTAAGCCAAATCCTGGTCGTGCAAGGCTTGATATTGCACATGAGTATGCAAGTAAGCCTCTAGAGTTTTAGCATAACGTGTTTTGGTCAGATGAGACCAAATTTGACTTGTTTGGCACTCCAAAAACACCGAAAATTTGGAGAAAATTTGAATACCAGTCAAAAAACACCATTGTAACCGTAAAATTTGGAGGAGGATCCATTGTGATCTGGGGTTTTTTAGTGCAGCAGGTGTACGAAAAGTGGGAATAATAAAAGGAAAAATGAATGGAGCACTTTATAGGAGTATCTTGGAGAAAATACCTTAAATAAAGTGTGAAGTTGCTCAAATTGAAATCAGACTGGAACTTTCAACATGATAACGATCCAAAACACACTGGGAAACTAACGCAAAATAGTTTAATTCAAATAAATGAATGTTTTAAAGTGGCATAGTCAATCTCCCGATCTCAACCCTATAGAGAATTTATGGGAAGAATGTAAATTACGGGTCCATAGAAGAGAACCTACAAATCTGCGAGAATTGAATATAATTTGTGTGGAAAAATGGAATAAAATAACACAAGACAAATGTAAGAAGTTCGTAGGAAATTACTCAAAACGTGTGCATACTGTAATCAACAATAATGTTTATACTACAAAATACTAGATATTATTTTGTAAATGTGTTGTAAAGTTTTGCGTTGCCAATTATTGGGTTTTCTTTTCGCGTAGTGTAACATTATTATTTTTTATTTTCCCCACTGTTTCTATCTTAGTTTCAATACATTTTCTATGTTTATGAAAAGCTTCATTACCAATTGTAAACAAGAAATAAAAAAACTGTCAGTTCAAATGTGTATTGTAACCTTTGGCAGGGCACTATATATACAACAACAACAACAACAACTGCTACTACTACAACAATGACAATAATAATACTAATAATAATAATAATAATAATAATAATAATAATAATAATAATAATAACCAACAACAAAAACAACAACAATAACAACAACATCGGAAAACACCTATACAGAAACTCAAAATAAAAGGTTAAAATACTGGTGAGGAATACATCTTACCGTGTAATTTTCATAATCATATAAGATTGAGGTCAAGTGGGATTTGTGAATGTTTCAACGTTGAGTTTTATCATTCGACACGTAGGTACGCATTCGCACGTGAGGATTTTTAAAATCTATGCCAATGTGCGTTTGTTTATAGATTAGCAGCACACAAATCTAGACATGCGTATTACCCACCATTTATATAATAAGCTTATAGGTGCACTAATCATAGTAGACATAAGCTATTTCCCGTGACTCACACTGAATAAAACTAACTTTGCTTTCAATGCATAACTTGTGACTTATCAAAGTAGGCAACATAACCACACGTGTTTTTGTAAATGTCTGATGAAGAGGTTATCAGATTTAGTCGATGGCATACTAATAACATTTAGAAACTTTCGAGGCTTTTATTGGGATATGACCATTAATTTGTATTTTAAAAGTGCACAGCTAAACTTTTACGTCATCAAAGTAAATATACCACCAAAATCGATAAGTAACAAAATCATACTATTCCACTATTAAGGTCCGCATGTATCAGTAGACTTTCTATACTAATAGCTTCTATATTAGCACCGTTTCTACTTGATATGCTGTACTTATTTTCCTTCTTCGACTGTGCCAATATATAAATATTTAATTTTAATTCCGCTTCTCAAATCCCAATTTAGAATTTTAAAAAAATCTAGCTTTATTAAAATAGCTCCTTATGTATTAATGGTACTTTGTGTTGTCATGAATTGAAGTGAAAATAAAAATGGTGATCACTTTCGGAATACATAAAACGCTTAAGTCTGAGAGGTTATATGTTTTACGCCATTTCGTTTATTCTAAAATACTATTTCTTATATAAATGACTAAAATATATTGAACCTCCTGAAACCTATTCTAACCTTTTAATAATCTTAAGGTCGCCCAGCGTTGCGGACGTTGTATTTTAATTCATGCTAATTTCGGATTATAGATCCAACAGGCCATTTATCATCATATTGTACCTAACGTATGGAAGTGATTTCAAATGTTTTACAAAAATATAACTAGCTGGAATCGAAACCAAAACTTTTCGCTGTCCAGCTTAATTCGTATGGGTCAAACCTAAATCCATACACACACAAAAAATGCCCATTTTTTTTTATTTGAAACCTTTAACATCTATTTTTATCGGCTAAAAAAATAAAGTAAATTTGTTTCACAGTTAAAGATTTCCTATATAAAAAAGTGTGTAGTCTACAGACCAACATTTTCACTTTTTTATCTAAATGTTTATTTGAGAAATCCATGCGTTATTTTGTGAGAGATAATTTATTCGTATCTGATTTTCGCTAATCTTTTAAAAAATATATATAAATATGTTATCAATCGAGAAAAATTGGCGGTAAATAGTGTGTTTTAAGATTTAAAATTTTATTAAAATAAGTAGAAAAAAACATTTACATTATTCCGCTTATCATATGAAAAATTCAGGTTTTTATATTTTTTGGGAAAAAAGTTGCTGAAGAATAATGTGTGTTAATAGATTTTAATTTGTAAAAAAAACAACAACTTGTTTTTTCTAGAATTTTTTGGCCGAGTCTAGTAAGTATAGAGCATATGAATGCATAAATCACAAAGTTCATATTAATGTTCACGCTGATTCTCTCGCTGAAGGAGGTTAACCATTTAACCCTGAAATAAAAAGCAAATACTTTTCCATGAACTCACAGTATTTCGAATATTGCGCGACGCTCACTAATTATGTGTATGATGTTGATTAGCCTCATTATGTGAAGCATCAATAAATATATGCCTACTTATATATATATATATACATATATACGTATATATATATACATACTCACATAAATTAATATACAAAAGTATAAATTTATGCGTAAACTTTAAGCATTTACTTCCAAAGTGCTCAATACGTAGGGAGAGCTAGTTAGTAAGTTATAAAATATATATGGCCTAAGCCTGAAGAGTCCTAGAGTTGATGAAACGCGGAATATTCAGTGTAGCTTAATCGTCATATATATTTCATAACTTACAACATATATATATATATATATATATATATATATATATATATATATATATATATATATATATATATATATTTAAATAAGGGGGTAGTCACCAACAATGTGTATTTTTTAACATTATTTTATTATTCCGTGTCTTGGTTTTTCATTGAGAATTCTCTTTGGATCATTGTAATAATCTTTTTAAATTCAATGATCTCAATGATTTAAAAACCTTATTACAATGATCCAAATATAATTCTCAATGAAAAACTGAGGCACGGAATAATAAAATAATGTTAAAAAATACACATTGTTGGTGACTACCCCCTTATTTAAATATACATCTTTCTTTCGTTGGAATTTCTTAACCCATTTTATATATATATATATACATATATATATATATATATATATATATATATATATATATATATATATATATATATACACTTTTGTATTCCTGCCTGTTTGTTTATTTGTTTGTTGTTCAAAATTTGATTAATGTATACAAATATATATTACTTTACTCTGCCATTTATTTCTATATATAGTATTATTCTTGCAAAATATACAATTAAGAGACCATGCCATTTGTATATTACATTAAGAAACATCGTTTTAATTAAATAGCGGTATCTTAATTAATGTTTCTAGCGAGAGAATTGTTTTACGTGTTCTATTTAAAATTGTTATTTAATAAATATCAACAATAATTATATTGATAACATATTTGATTTATTTGGAATTATTATTCCAACAGCGATATGTAAACAACACTTTTTTTTAGTTATTTTCCCCTTGTAATCCGAACATACACACACAAATTATTCACCAACGCCTGAATAGATAATTCCGTGTAGATTGAAAAATGTTTGGTTTTTATTGTTGTTTTAAATATTCAAACACAAAAACACACTTATGAAAAAAACTGAAAATATTTTATGTGTTTGTTTTTATTGTTCTTTAAACGGATATCCAGATATCGGTCATTTTTACGATGTAACCGAGCGTCGTTTAATACCTAAAAAATAAAGATCTACTGCCATCCCTCTAAATTGCACAATTAACACTTGTTTTTTTCTTTTTACACATTTATCTTATTGATTACAAACTTAAGATTCTAATTAAAAAAAGTAAAGTTTTACGACATGACCAGCGTCGTTTAAACCCTAAAAATGTGAAGAGCTACCCTTTGTCCTAACACGTTTAAACAGTCTTTATAACTGATATGAAAGAAGAAATTTTTAAAACAGAAAACACACTTATTAGAGTGTGGATCACTTATCTATATTAATTTGACGTAAAATGAGCACCCACTTTTTGGCCACCAAGCGTTCAATGAGACATGTAATCTCTAGCAATTTTTCAAGTTTGGCGAGCGAGGAGGGGGCAAAATATGACAAATACAATTTTTTGTTGGGGGCGGAAATTACATTTGAAACATAAAATAACGATAAATTTTATTACTTTTTATGGGACTATTCTGTAGCTTCACCTAACAATTTTATTACCAAAACGAACTCCAAAATATGAAAATTCAATTGTGGGGGATTACATTAGAAACATAAAAATTGTTTTTGGAATTAATTTTTGGTAGATCTACATTTTTATTAGGGTTCTACCTACTTGGCTATTTTTTATTTATTTATTTTTTTTTTTGCGATCGAACTTACATTCGCTATTATTTTTATTAAAACACAATTTGTAATGATTTATTTTAAGTTATTTATTTTTGGGATTGGTTCTTTCCAGTGCTTAATATCCGGAGAATAGTTTCTTCTCTTCGTATCCGGTTTGGCAAAATATCTGGTGGAGAGGGTATCACGTACTTCGTTTTTTGAGGCGATTACATTTACATGTTTTTATCTGTTCTTTTATTTTTTGAATTGTTGTGGGTATTTCACGTTTCCCAGGATGAAAATGATTAGTATAGCAGATGTGTTCCAAACAGAACTTCATGTCAAATCAGGCAACGCCGGGTACTCATGCTAGTATATATATATATATATATATATATATATATATATATATATATATATATATATCTGTTTGTTTGCGCGCGTGTGCTTATATATACACACGCAAACAAATATATGCTTATACGATGTATGATAATACAACAATATCAGCCTATATGTATGCGCATACAGATAAGGGTATGCTACATCGTATATAGAATATATGACACTATAATAATACATCTAGAACATATACACACACATGCATATATAAATATATATATATATATATATATATATATATATATATATAATGTATTTTGCTTAAACTTGATGATGTGTGAGTCTGGCTTTTGATTAGATTATGTGAGCTCTTCTCATAGAGATAGACGATTTAAACCAATCAGTTATTCGTTGAATAAGCGTTCTGTAAGATCAAATCTTATTTTGTTTTACATTAAAAGCATGTCGGCAGATCTCTTTTTGACATACATTATACATATAATAGAGTTAGATACAAATTCACCAATGAGCACATACTCTAATTCCTATTTCGCAAAGGATAAACTAGTTACGGGTCGGTACCAGATAGCGGTGGTGATGGGATATTTCTTATGGAAACGTTCGATCGTTGGCTAATCTCCTCAACAATAAATTGCTAGATTTTAAGTACCGGGCCTGTTTGTTCATTCGTTCGTTCTCCGGTTCGCTGAAGCATGCCATTCCACGCCTGGCTAACGTTCTATCACCAAAAACGAACAGCGACATCGCCCCAGTTCAATATTTGTTGATTGTTCATTAACAGAGCACCCCAGCGAAAAATCCACTTTCGTATCTAAAAAAAATCTAATGACTTTCCTCTACACAGAAAAAATATGGAAGTTCGGTTAATGCCCACGTATTTGTATGTCGGCATTACCTAATCATCAAGCTCTGTAATACTAATCATCTGAATATATTGCCCCTGTAATAAAATGAATATAAGCGACAGGACAAAGCGCCAGTAGGAAAAAGGCAAGAAAAACACAAAATGTAACGCTAAGTTAACAAGAAAATAATAAGCATAAGAAACTAGCAGAAAGATAAACTTCTTACATCACCATCATCTTTATCGTCATCCTCGTCATTATCCTACTTGTAAAACCATCATCGCCATCGATACCTTTTTCCTTCACTGTTATGGTATATATGAATACGATGCATATTAGCGGTGATTATAGAATTAACCACTATTAATTCAAATCACATTACCCATAACCCGTTTCCCTACTCATTGATGTCGTTTAGAAATACATCAATCTGCAACTTTGTCCAGGTATCTGTGAATTAAAAAAATATGTTCACGTTCATTCAACCTTATATGTCAATGTGTTATAATTAAATAGCCAATGAATGGTTTACGTTACGTAATATAAAGTAAGTAGAATGATGACTTTCACATTAAAATATAATAAGTATATTTAAGCTGACGCGTGTAAGGTATATGACTATAAACTGGAGGTTCTGACCGACATATAGCGACTAAAATTTATACAGATAACTGTTTGCGCCCGCTGGCTAATTAAGTGCATTAAAGTAGTATAATGAAGACTAATACTATGTAATAAAGTAGAAATTGGTGGGTGTTTAGAAATGTAAGGATAACATAGTTATACATATGAACAATATAAACGCTCTGGTCCCCATCTGGCATCAATTGAAATCGATGGCTCTCGTCTAGGAGAAGCCCCGTGTTTTGACACGCTTCTGGGTTTGTCCTTTAGTCGTAATCTGAAATGGAACACATACATCAAGTCTGTTGCCAAGGTCGCTGGAAAGATGGGGGTATCCTTCTACAGCTCCAGAAGATATCTCACTACTGATGCAATTCTCTATCTATATAAAAGCCAAGTACGTCCAAGGATGGAATACTGCTGCCATATCTGGGCAGGAGCTGCTAAAAACAGCCTATCCTGCCTTGACAGAGTACAAAATAGACTTCGTGGCTTAGTGGGGGATGCCCTTTTTTCCACCCTGCAATCTCTCTCCCACAGAAGAGACGTTGCGAGCCTATCCTTGTTTTATCGTTATTTCCATGGCAGGTGCTCGTCGGAACTCCAATCTCTGGTCCCCCCTCACCAATCTTTCACGAAAAACACCCGTCTTGCTGAATCCACTGTGAAAAATTTCCCCCACTCTTTATCTGTGCCTAAATCAAAACGTGGATTCCATGAACAAAGCTTCTTTCTTAGAACTGCACGCCTGTGGAACTCTGTTCCGTCTGCCTGCTTCCCACCGGACTACAGCTTGGATGTCTTCAAGTCCAACGCTTACAAATTCCTAATGAACCGCCTCCTTAAGTAAACACTTCATCAAATCTCCACCCTAACGTAATGTACTTGCAATAACACTTATCCCTGAGTGGTTTCCGGGACTTGATAAGTAGTGATCACCGTGTAAAATAAAAACAACAAAAAACTAAGGACAAGTGGAAATAGAAAAATAGCCCTACATTAATTTTGAGATTATCTACACGGAAAAATTGAGTCCTGAAATTGTATACGACATTAAGGTTATGAGAAAGTTGCCTGGATATGATGTATGCAGCAGGCTTCTATTCCTGTATGTATTAATTCTGCTGTTTTGAGAATCGGAAAAAAAAAACCGCTCTACACTGTTTTAAAGAGCTGTGCAAGTATGTTTACCAAACGGAAGAAAAATACAGCTGAGATTGAGGATGTTGTTTGTACAGTAATGGGGGAATTGTTCGGGGTCAAAACTTAGCAATCTCTGCAATGATTATTCTAGTCCCTGCCAATAGGTTGCTTAAGCCAAAAGTTTGTTACACTTGAAAAACGGCCACGGACACTGCAAGGAAGTATCCTTCACTTTGGAGTTACCTTCAAGTGATGCTTTATATATATATATATATATATATATATATATATATATATATATATATATATATATATAGTAATGTGATTGATAATTTAAAATTGCAATTATAATTAAAAATTAAAAATCTGTTTCATAAGAAAGAACAAAAACAAAGTCAATAATTTGTACGATCGTTTCTGAAACGATATTTTTTATTGTGATAGACATTAAGCCACGGACAATAATTTTGACATATAGTTTTTTTCAAAACAAAGTCTCCTCATCAGCAAAAGTATTGGGTGGGGTTTTCAAATATATATATTAATATATATATTATATTAAGGTTCTCTAGGATATTTGCCTATCGAGCTTATGATATATCTGAATTGCAACGAGCACTGTTCTTTTCTTGTATTCTAATTAAATTAGTTATTTTACTATCACATTAAAATACACTCTGCTCTTTAGACTACTGTTCTAACCCACTTTTAATTATGTATATATATATAATATATATATAGATATATATAGATATACATACATACACAGACACAAACATATATATATATATATATATATATATATATATATATACATATATAACGGGTTCCTTCAGTTTTTAACAGACTATGGATACCCACGAAGGGGTGCCTGCGCGTAAAAATCCTACCACACATCTCCTGAGTCGACATTGTTAAATACCAGTGCTAAGTAAAGTGTATGTACAAGACGACTGTAATCAAATGCCGAGATAAGCGGAGAGCACATACTAGAATACCCTTATCGCCATAATCGCGTTGAAATTTATATATATATATATATATATATATATATATACACATATATATACATGTGTGTGTGTATAATATGTTTATATATGTATGTATAAATATGTGTATATATATATATGTATAGATATTTGTATATATATGTATAAAGATATATGTACGTATGTATAAATATATATATATAAATATACATATATGTATGTATTTATATATATATATATTTAATATATATATATATATATATATATATATATATATATATATATATATATATACATATATATACATCTCCACAAAGGAAAATATGATGGGAAAGAAATGAAATCAACTTCATTCGACACCTTTTAATATGCCCAGCCATGAGTATGCGGGAGACTAAATAATGCTTAACTAATTTCCTTTAAAAATCAGGCGTGAATTAATTACTTACATATTTTTTTACGGTTTTTTAGATGAAAGGTTTAATTTCACTGCAACGCTGAATAAAAATTTGGTTTCATTTTAATTTTGCATTACTGCTTAAAATATAAGGCTAAAACGGGCCAGCATACAGATTATGTAGGCAGATTTTATGGGTGCCCTGTGTGTATATATATATATATATATATATATATATATATATATATATATATATATATATATATATATATGCAACGTGTGTGTGTGTTAGTATATATATACAAGGTGCTCACAAAGTCTGGCTACATAATATACAGGATGCTTCCAAAAAGTCTGGCTATATAATGCATCCATCAGTAATATTAAAAAAAACAAATTTTTTTTACTTACTTGCCATGGTGTCGTTTGACACATTTTATTTGTCGAAGATGGTGAGTGGGTATTGTTCAGTCCAGTTGAGTGGCGCCCGTTTCTGTGAAAATGTGTAGCAAAGAGAAGTAATCCACTTTTTAGAAGCGCAGAGAAAATGAAATTCAAAACGTGAGGTTAAATGAACAACCACTAGCGATGTTTTTATTTAAATAAACAAATATTTATTTAAAGTTTCAAACTTTCAGCTTATAACAAAGCGTTTATCAGGAATATTTAAAAAAAACAACAATATTTGTTCATACATGTCATGTATATATAAATATAAATATTTAAATATACATAGCTTTAATTAAAAGAGAAAAGATGAAGGTCAATGTCACAAAAGGAGACTTATCCGGATAATGCAAAGCTCAACAATAATTATTGGAGCTTATACAATAGGACAACAAGAGAATTGTTTTTAATTTTTTTTTGTTTCATATATAATTCATGTCCAAACTTATTATTACTACTATTATTATACTTGTCATTACTATTATCTTTCGTACTATTATAATTACTCTACTATTATTTAGTATGTTTTACAACTCTCATAAGTAGCTATGGTTCCCGTACTCCCCCATTTTAACATCAATATGCATATTTAACCTCTTACATCAAGTTATTCGCACTCATAGTCATTGCACCGCTAATCTCCAACCGCCCCCTTATGATCATACTCCATATATCATAACAGTAGAAACTTATAAATATAGTGCAACATATTACCTTCCAGTTTTACATCCTTACATAACCCCCCACCATATTAATAAAAAATTACCCGCTCCATAAAAAATAGACATCCCACAAACCGTTAAAATAAATCAGCACACAGCAGCAATACTATTCAACATTACCTCATTCACCCCTTAATCTAAATACTATGTTAAAGACAATTTATATTCTTATATATCATACTATATATAATAAGCTTCTCCTTATTTATTTAGAATTCAGTAAAGCTTCCCCCTACACTCTATAATTCCTCTTAATCTTTTTCATCCCTAACGAATCTTACGATAGCTGCCGCATCCCCAACATGCTACCTAGCACCTTCTCTACCCGTCTGATGAGAAGCGTTAGGCTTCGAAATGCCCTGGCATAAAGAGTACCTTCTATCCCCCAAATTTTGCCTGTATTCCATAATTCAATAAATGATCCCCTCTATATCTACCTATATATAGTTTTGTGTCTTCATTTCATTCTCTTATTTCGTATTATATATATATATATATATATATATATATATATATATATATATATATATATATATATATATATATATATATATATAAGTGAAATAGTCTCTGTGTGTACATTTCCCTACCAAATTAATATGTCAATTTTCAGTCTACAGACTCAGGATTTGACATAATAATATTGAGATTTGGGAAATTTTTTTTAATTGGTTTGCATCCAGAAACTTTGCTACCAAACTCCGCCGTCAATTTTGGGTCTAAACACTTGAAATTTTAGATGTACGTTACTTGAATATGGTGCAAACTTGTAAATACATTTTGTTAAGGGTGTAAAATCGGGGTCAGAGTTTTTAAAAATGTTACTTCTGCGGTCTCTTCAAACATAGGGCAAGGTTTTTATCGCTTTTTACCTGAAAATTAGGCGGCCAAGGAGGTCAAAGTTCAAAATATTTTACCGTTGCGGTGTCTAGCAGACGTTTGGGCCAATTTTGGGCCCTAACATTTTAAAATTTACCTAAATTGTATTCAGATATTCAGGTTGTTAATCCGTTTTTGGTCGAAACATTTCGCTGCTAAATGCCAAAGTTTAAAGAGGTGTACCTTTGCAGACTCTACCAAACTTCTCCGCCAATTTTTGATCCAAACACTTGGAATTTTTTATGTAGGTAACCTACACATGACACAAACTTTTTAAAATATTTTTTCATCCATCTGGCAGTTACGACAGAGGCTTAAACGCTAAATGATGGCTAAGGCTGATGCGCTGACTGTTTCGTTTTCGATTCTAGCGGATAACATTGAAGTCAATTTTATTTTTTAAGTTTGATACAATTACTTTTTCTATATATATATATATATATTAGGTACAAGATAACTATCAACAGAGAATTCGCGCCATAATAAGAAATTCCGAATCAGCATGACAGAAAATGTACTCCCGTCATATATTAGCTAAACCAGGGGGGCATCTATAAATATGAAAGCGAAAATGTGTGTGTGATTGTGTGTGTATTCGCTTCTTCTTGTGTATGCCTGTGAATGATTTGGCTTGCAGCGCAAAACTAGGTCAGACTTCCTCGCACCTGTTTATTTCGCTTCATAAACCTTCATATAACGCCTTTCTCAGTTCCTCTCCCTATTGGCCCAGATAGTTAGGTGAGTGACTTTTTCCCCTTTCGTTTACACCTTTGTGTCAAGGCTCCGGGGTTCAATCCGACCAAAACTTTTTTACACCTCTTTTTAACACACACACACACACACACCTCTAAACACCCGAGCAACGCTAGTTACCCCCCGCTAGTACCGAATAAAATAAATCGTTGGTAGGTTGGGTGTTTTATTTTATGGCATATCAACCCTTTTAAGGTTATGTAATGCAAAATCCAGTGATTTTGAAGAAAAGATGTTTATATAATATATATTGTTTTCATGTCAGTTTCTATTTAATCAATAGTTGGGACTCTAACAAGTAATACCATTCAGGGTCAGAGTGGACCTGGGAGCAATAGCAATTAAAGGGCGGCTCCACATTCTCGAAATCACACAAGTTGTGGCTTCACCATCATATAGTGTTTAAAGTCATATCCAGGACCGAAATAAAGAGAGAGTAACAGAAACAAAGTGATAAGCACAGTATATAATGTAAGTTATAAACATGCAGTGAAATCTGGTGAAAGCGATAAACGGAGACATGATAAAAGCTGGCTCACTGGGTGACTTTATTGCAAATCACGGTTATAAATTTGCTCACAATTATATATAATAGTATTATATATTCTTTAAAGACCACCATTCGCCATTCATGAAATAGTGTCGCCAAATCTGGTCTGGACATCGCTCTAAAATGTTCGGAACATATATATGCCCCTAACTATCAAACAAACTATACCTCCGTCCAATCACCGCAGTATAGCATTCTTATGCTTCCTTTACAAGTTATTTAATTGAATGTGATCTAACAAAATAGCATAACACTTGTGTCCCCTCGATTAACTCGGCAATATCCCACGCTTTCACTGTAGAAGATTTACATGCCGAAAAGTATTTATTTTTTATAATTTCTTGAATCGACCGGCTAGACTTAAGAAATCTTTCCTTCCCCCTGCTTCTACGTCTTCACCCAAACACAGAATTTTAAATGCAATGTACACAGATATCTTGCTGCTTAAATTCCCACATAGTCTCTTTTTAGATCTAGTCCCAAATATTAGCCTCTTACGTCAATTATTCAGTCTTCATTATCTGGAGTGAATAAAGGTAATAGAATAAAATAAAAGATTTAAAATAAATTTCCTTAGACAAACAGTTATCTACAAACTAGGGAATATTTTAACATGTATTTCCTGTGACATCAACGTATAGAAAAACATCTAACGGAAAAAATGTAACTTAAGTATAAGTTATATATATATATATATATATATATATATATATATATATATATATAAACTGTGGTCTGTACACAAAATTGCATAAGCTAATTGATTTGCCCTACTTGAACTGCTCTGCACATTCATAGGCAAAGTTCACGGCAACATAAAAGGCTATGAGAAATAAAGATATACTGAAGTCCATAATCTATCAACTTACCGAAGGACATAATTGCTTTTTCAAAATTCATTTCCACGACATTACACTGGATTTTTACAACTGCACATAAAATAAATAAAAAATACTTTCAATTGATCAATGAATTAACAAGAGTGACCATTAGTTTTACGAAGGGAGACAACTTAATATTCTGACTTGTCTACACTTTTTCTTGATATTTTCCATCCAATTAATGTACATCAGCTAGGATGCATCGCCATCTATAAGACATAATGACACAAGGTTATCTGCTTTTATGGTTTCTTGCATTTTTTCATTGTCTCATATTCTCGTTTCTCTATCTTCCTCTTTATCTATCTCTCTCTCACTCTCTCTCTCTCTCTGTATATATACACATATATACACATACAAACAAACACACACACACACACATATATATACGCATGTGCGTGTATATGTATTTGTTAGTGTGCATGTACTTTATTCTATGCGTCTTTTTCTGTCTTTAAAGAGAAAGATAAATACACATTGTGTCTACCTGTATGTTTGCTATTGTATTGCTCGCGCTATATATACCGTGTTCCCTTTCTCTGCTATTATCCAGCATCTTCTATCTTCGCGTATATAACCTCATTTTCTCTGACTTTTCTGTCTTTCATTTTTTCTTATCCTAGCTCTCTCTCTCTCTCTCTCTTTCTCTCTCTCTATCTTTAGAGAATTTATTACCGAACAAAACATAACAAGACAGACAAGATATGTTTATTTAATATTTACCATTTTGGTGATGGAAATCGTATATTTACTAATAGGACAGACAGGGCTTCTTAGAAAGATACATAGCTATAGTAAAACATGATTTTACATGTTATTTACATGTGAGTCTCTCTCTCTCTCTCTCCCTCTCTCTCTTCATATATATATATATATATATATATATATATATATATATATATATATATATATATATATATATATATATATATCAGAGCAGGCCGCACGGCGTTGTTTGATCGTAAAATACGCATAAATAATATATATTAATTCATATAGAAACTGAAACGTGCAGGGGCGTAAGTATTATGTGTTTTTCAAAGAGGTTAACTTCCTATGAATAAAAATAACACTCTATCCTATATACCAAATTTCGAGACTGTAGAGCCAAAATTATAGCTTGAGAATTGTCGTCACATATATTTTCACTTTTTAAGATAATAGCAAGCCGTACGGGGTTGCCCGATTGTAATATAACATTAATATTATATTTTATTAATTCCACAAACGGTGGCCTGTGCATTCAAGTATGATGTTTATTTCTAAACAGTTCACTTCTTTGTAAAGAAAAAAAAATTCTCGAGCTGCAGCCGACTCTAAAATTTGAAGACAGTGAGTGAAGTACGATAACCATTACACCAGCTTGACTCGTCATTTACGAATTGTTCTAAAGAAACCTTACGTTTAACAAAAGAGGCTTTCATGTTTCTCTACCGCGCATGCGCAATCGTAAAACAGTTGAAAAACTAAAAAAACTGTCTGACAACCCCCACGTATTAATTAGCTAATTTTGACCCCTTAGAAGCCCTTAATTCAGGATGAAAAGTGATTACAATGTTTCCATGTGATTGAATATGTAATAAATTCGTTGATTATATATGTTGATAAGTATCCTCACACACATCTCCACAAGGTGGTGCGGACGTGTATTGTAATGCCTGCGTCTGAACTAGATAAATGCAGTAGATAGGTAAAAAAATAATAAAATATAAATACGTTACATTTTAAAGACAAGGACGAAAGACACAGGGAAAGGGATTTATTTTTTAATATCATGGATAGTTTTCCCTAATTAATCTGGAGCAAAAAACTAAACTAGAAAATGTTTTATTCTTCTGTTTAAGGTAGGTGGTGTTTAATGTACACTGCTGAAGAGCCTTGAGTCGTTACCATGCTTTGTTTTTTAAATACCCGAAACATTGTTTCATGGTATGGGTCAATTTTTACGACGTGCCCCAGCGTATTATAAACAAGCCAGCTTCCCCATGTTCAGAACGGCTTTCGGAATAAACAACACGCAAACTTCTAAAGCCGTTCTTTGCATGGAGAGGTTGGGGATGTTTATTCCGGAAGCCGTTCTTAACATGGAGAGGTTGGGGTGTTTATAATACGTTGGGGCACGTCGTAAAAATTGACCAAAGTATGGCTATTGCAAGTTCGAAAAAGCAAGTTGATTCAGCGATTGCAAAGTACTAAATGACTTTCGTATAACATGATTCTCCAATGAATGGCTTGGATGTAAATGAAAGTATATATATATATATATATATATATATATATATATATATATATATATATATATATATATATAGTTTTAAAGGTTAATAAAGCGTCTAGACTATATATATGTGTGTGTGTGTGTGAGCGT
>NC_136490.1:67448557-67596057 GCF_053919585.1 Euprymna scolopes | reverse complement strand
CTCCGATCAGGATCTAGCAATATTCTTTATACATTAACTTAAAGTGAAAATAATATACGATTGAAAGATATTACATCGTATGGAATCCGATAGGACGTGGGTGTATGACACTAGTTTGTGCAATCATTGACGAGGTGAGTACGGTTTTAGTTGTTAGGATTGGCATAAAAGTTTAAATTGCATCACAATCTACAATATACATCCTAACAACCAAAACAGCTTGAGTTTCATATCTAAAGCAAAGAATATATTTTACGATTATTGAATGTTTTTTTAAACTGATTTCCGTCTTGCTTAAACACAATAGCTTAATTGTTAAACACTGAAGTACAAGCTCAATAACGAATACTCTAACGATAATACCAGCTTGACCCGTATAATTAAAAGAAACATAATTTTCCTCAAAGCTGAAGGTGGTAATATTTTATATATTCGTTCGTCAAGAAATAACTGGAAACAATAAGATTCGAACACATCACAGTAGATACCAGTGTTTGCGTTTATATCTTTTAGAACATTGTAAACTCTTGCGAAAATTTCTGAAATCCTGGACTCATGCAATACTCGAATAAGTCGAATAAGCTGATATTGTTTGGTCTAATCTCATATATTCATCTAATTGTCGAAGTGCCTCGGACCATATTCCAAATAGCCTGAAATAAGATGTTTTAATGAAATTAAAATACTTTGTCTTGTTACTCGTGCTACAGGTGAAACATCCATGTTATTTAAGAAAACATATCTTTCATCTGTAAATGTTTCTGCTGTATTGAATATTTCAACTCACTTTGATTTTAAATCATCGTCAAGCATTTCGACCATTGTGGGGGCAAAACAAGAGGATTTTATTTTTCATCATTTTGTTTTATTTTATTTATATATTTGTTTATTCATTGCAAATACTATTTTCTTATATAACTCTGGTGAGTAAGACGATTGCATGATAATAAATGATGTTTTAATAATCTGAAGGAAAAGTAAGCATAGTGATATGTTTAAGCAATATCAGGAGGTATTAAAGTAATTACATTGGTCACAGTACATCTTAACAAAAAAAGCAAACACTTCTCCAGCAACTTGATGCACTGTATAATTTTAATTACCACATTGGCACCAAAAAGAAAGAAAATTGAAAACAAAAATCTGCCAAAATGTGGCCGGTTGAAAATAAATGAGATAATTTTTTTTTAGCATTTAAAGCAATGTGAATGTGTGACGTAAATATTGGCAGAAATAAATAGATTCGTATCTTCAAGATTATTTCCTTCTAATGCCATATATTACTCAATTCCAATGCTTCATTTTGTATCCTTTGTTACGAAATGAATTATGATAGATCGGTATATCTTTCCTTCTAATTTCATCAATTATTTAATTGGACAGCCCTACATTACACTTGAAGTATAATATGCCAGGAGATGTAGAGGAAGTATGTGGGCGGGAGTTAGAAGATAAATTAAGCGAATCGAATAAATGGATAAACGAGAAGCCAAACGTTAAAGATCGTATGATGAATGTCCGTCTATAATTACATGAGACTACGGTTTGTGTTATCTGAGATTATCGCGTAATATGTTCATATGTTTATGTAATCTTGAACAAACAGTGCACTTAATCGAAAGATGCAGTTTTATAAAAGGTTGAACCTTTCAAGGCTATTCCAACTGTGATAGTTATTTGCGCGTTGGACACGACGTGTGATTTGAGATAGGCCTTCCGCCGGCTCCTCCTGCAGATTACTGATTCCGATGTAGATATTCGTGGACACTACCTATTTATCTTGTAGATTACTTGATCTTGTATGAGTTATGAAGTTATCTACTCGGAAATATTTTACGGAAATACAATCTTGCTTGATTATATATTCAGTACTCATGTTTTTCACCGAGTTTTCATTAATACCTTCGTCACAAACTCGTCAACGTATCAACGCAAAAAATATAAAATAAAATAATTGAAAATTATGAAAGTACATGCAATTATATTCTTTAAACATTGTAAAGGAATTTACCATATTTATATGGATATTTTAATTTTGTTTAGAATTTAAAAAATAACGATTTTTATTATAACGTAATTAATGAATCTAATGTATTATTCAAATAATTTAGATTCCTGTTCTCATATATTGTACTATGTTTACAACGTTTCGGCCGATGTAATCTCCAGCCCTCTGCCAATGCATTATATTCAACTCAAGTATCGTCTCATCAAACTTGGAAATATGTACAAATATTATTCCCTAATCCACTTAAGTTATATGTAGGCGTCTTAAGTCGTAGTCTTTTTCTTAGTATCGTTCATAATAGAGCTCGAGTGGAATCTTGGCCTTGATAAGTGCTGATGCCTTTGTAAAAACAAAGGTTTAAGCATTCAAATTCCATAAGACTGCCACTTAGAACATCTTATTACACAAGATGTTATTCATTGCGGAAAAAATAGCTGAAAAAGAGTTCATTTTAAAACATCTTCTACGGATAACAATGAAAGTAATGAACTTTGTGTTTTAGCACAGCAAACGTATTGTATTAATAAACCATATCAAGTTCATATTAATCATTATTTTATTAATGAACCATATTAAGTTCATATTAATTCTTGTTTTATTAATGAACCATATCAAGTTCATATTAATTCTTGTTTTATTAATGAACCATATCAAGTTCATATTAATTCTTGTTTTATTAATGAACCATATCTAGTTCATATTAATGCTTGTTTTATTAATGAACCATATCAAGTTCACATTAATTCCTGTTTTATTAATGAACCATATCTAGTTCATATTAATGCTTGTTGTATTAATAAACTATATCAAGTTCATATTAATCATTGTTTTAAGCATGTAAAACACACTGAGAACAACGAACAAATATGGTAGAGAATAGAATCCAAGTGTAAGTCTAAGGCGAAAATGGCGGGACATCTCAACATAAGGTGTAATATCCTGGAATGAGGCAATGTTGACAGTAATAAAACGGGTGGGGCCAACTATCATTTACATTTATATAAGCTGGTTTAAGTTGTGATGAACTTAGTTCATTTAATGTTTTATTCCCAACGCAACCAATTAGAAAGCACACTTCTGCTTGCTCATGTATTATTTTATCGCTTTTTCAATCACATCTAAAAAATAATAATATAAATGATAACAATATTTTTGGACAAACCCCACCAACCCTCGTGTAAGTTACAACTATTTTTATAACGTTCAATTGTTGACAAATATTTGCCCTATATGCAGTAGTTACTCATGTTTTCGAACAACAATGATTTGTAAAGATTTATTGTCATCACACAATTACACATTGAATAAAAGTGTATCGAAGCACGTTACAACACTGCAGCACAATGTTTTTAGTGTCATCACCATTTTAGAATTATCATAAGATTACCAAAATCATGAAGCGTAAATTATATTGCATTTCCTAATATCAATTCGTTATTAGTTTCCTCTTACATCAAAAGATTGTTATAAATGCATTACACGCGCGCACACACACACACACATACATACACCCCCATCCACACACACGCACATACACACAAACACACACATACACACACATACACACACACACACACACACACACATATATATATATATATATATATATATATATATATGTATATATATTACATAGGGGTCACCACTTATCAAGGGCCGAAGGCCACTCAGGTATAAGGGTTATTGCGTGTACAGTAATCAATGAGATAGTATTGTAGTAATCATTAGTATTGGGGGTTTTGATAGAAGGTTTTTCTTAAGGGAGCGATTTGTCAGGAGTTTGTTTATGTTGGACTTGAATACGTCCAAGTTGTAGTCAGGTGGGAAACAGGCAAGCGGCAGAGAGCTCCACTGGCGTGCATTTCTAAGAAAGAAGCTTTGTTCATGGAATCTACGTTTGGATTTAGGCCCAGATAAAGAGTGGGAAAAATTATTGATAGTAGTTTCAGTCAGACCGGTGTTTCTCGTGAAAGATTGGCGAGGGGGGAGGGATTGAGGGGCAGACGAGCACCTGCCATGGAAATAACGATACAACAAAGACAGGCTCGTAACGTCTCTTCTGTGGGAAAGAGGTTGCATGGTAGAGAAAGGGCATCCCCCACTAAACCACGAAGTCTATTTTGTACTCTGTCAAGGCAGGATAGGCTGTTTTAAGCAGCTTCTGCCCATATGTGGCAGCAGTACTCCACCATTGGACGCACTTTGCATCAGCAGTGAGATATCTTCTGGAGCGGTAGAAGGATCCCACCATTTTCCAAGCGTCCATGGCAACATATATATATATATATATATATATATATATATATATATATATATATATATATATATATATATATATATATATATATAATCAGACATTTGCTCGTCGATAATTAGTCAGTATGTCTAGATATAACGAATGGTTTTTATGAAATTGTTTTTTTCATAACAGCTTAAATTTCAGTTTTCAACACAAAGACAAGTATCATAGTTTACTCATGCCCTAAACAGAAATATTTATTTCAATTGTTGGTTGGTTGTTTTTGTTTTACGGCATATCAACGTTTTTCATGTTATTTAATTCCGAATCCAAAGATTTTGAAGAAAAATTAATAGAATATTTGTTGTTTTCAAGTTGATGTCTATTAAACCCATAGTTGGGACCCGAACAGGTAGTACCACTCCGGGTCAGAATGGACCTGGGAGCAATGTCAATTAAAGGGTTGCTCCACACTTCTCAAAGCCCGCAAGCTTGGGCCTCGCCACTGGATATAGTTTAAGGTCATATCCAGGACCATTTATTTCGAACCTGCCCCTGTCATCATTGAACATAATGTTAACTTCAAATGCTGAAACCTTGTGCGGTGAGAATATTTATGAAATGCACTTGCGATGTTAAGCTGTATAAGGGTATTAATTTTGATTATAATGGGACCGTTCTCTTTAATAAGATATTTTCGACAATCGATTTTGAAACTTATTGGAGGCATTCTAATAAAAAAAAAATCTATATTAACAGGCTCATGGGGGCATGAAGTACATTTCCCTTAAATTTAAAAAATAAATCACCCAGTTGTTACGGAATGCATAAGAAACGAACACTCATATAAATTTCCTTTCATACATACATATATATATATATATATATATATATATACATATATATATATATATATATATATATACACTGTGAAAGCAAAATCAAGACTTCAAAAAAGGTGTTGATGGAAACAAAAAGTTTATTTCATTTTACTTTACAATTTTTCCATGTTCAGTCGACATATATATATATATATATATATATATATATATATATATATATATATATATATATATATATTTATTACAGAAAGTTTATATGAGAAAAGGAGCCGGTACCGTCGCTTTCACACCTGATAATAAGAACCGTTCTAGATATCTATTTCAAATTTTCTTCAGTCGTTACTTATCTGTTTTACAACCGGAATTGGAACTATATACTTACATTACAGGATCGCATTCAAATCTCATTTTTTGGAAAAATATAATATTCGAATAATAAAAATAAAGTTTAATATTTTAAACGTTGAAGGAAAAAACCCAAAAGAAGAAAAGAAAAAACAGAAAAATAAACAGAAACAACAGAAAAAGAAAAAGAGGAATTCAGATTCTTCTGTTATATTTTATTTTGATATGCTTGAACTGTTTATCCCGTCACTTATGATAAATATGTTCTTTAAATCTATTAATCAAACATTTTTCCGGTCTTAAATGGATTTTTCTAAATCAATTTCTAACTAGTGTTAGGGGGATTAAAACCTTAAAAGCTAATTCAAAATTGATAATAATTATTTTAATTATTTTTAAAAAATCATATTCTTCTTACTATATAAACTCTATACTCTTTTGCCGCATTATTTCATATGTGTAAAATGTAAATTTCGTTTCAATAGACTGAATAAACCTATCCTGGGTGAATTTTGTATTTGACCTAATCTATCGAATTAGACAAATATATTTAATTATAACACCCAAATTAATATTAAATTCATTTAAAAACATATATTAATTTCCAATTTAAAATAGACACTAAAACCAACTGTAATTTAAATTATAAATCAATTTCAATATCAAATTAAATTTTGATTAATGCATATATTTATGTATAGTATATTAAAATAATTAAAATTAAAATGTAGTCAGTCATTTTTGGGATATGCTTATCTAGCCTAATGAAATTGTATACTATACTAAACTCTTTTAATTATACTGTAGTTGTTTTCTATTCAATATAATAATTAAAAATTAAAACTAATTGTAAGTAAAAATAATTTATAAATTTAGTAATATGAAAATAAAATTAAATAAAAATATATATGCATTTAAAAATAATAAATTAAAAACATTTTTGGAATTAAAGTTTTGTCTACTTTTATAAGGCGTTAAGGAGTGCTCTCCTTCTCTGTATACAGTATTCTCGGCATTCGAACATCTTTTCATGGGCCATGAATTAACTGTAGAATATTGCATTTCTAAGTATTGCAAAGTTAGTATTGGTTGTATTCTAGCGAGTGTTCTAGTATGCGGTGTGTGTTCAATTTCTCTACTAGACAAACTGAAAAACAAATTACCAGGTCATTCTTTCGGTTTATGGATTATGTATATCGCAGGTCTATAATGGATGCGAATTAGAAAAACTCATGAAAGATTTAGTATTTTTTTTTCAATAAACTAGAGTTTTAGATAACAATAACGACAAAGTTATATATAATTATTAGATTCAACACTATAACTCGAGAAATATAAATGAACGTAACAAAAAAAATCATATGCATAATATACATAAACGAGGATTCATTCCACCCATCCGTAGTGTTAAAAATATGGTAGCTAATATTAGCAAAATAATGTCAAGATTTTATTCGAATGCCGAAGTATTCGAACATGCAGTGCCATATTATAACAATGCACTACATAAAAATCGATTTATTGAAAACCTAAAATTCCAACATACAATCAACAAGAATAAAAAACGAAATAGATGGCGGAATATAATTTGGTACTTACTCATAGTCTAACCTAATACTAAACCTAGAGCAGGGCATTTTCCCTTAGACTTCTGGATAAACATATCCTCACAAAACACAGGCATCATAAAATCTTTAATAAGAGCACTGTGAAAGTAAGTTACTCGACAACAACATCGATTGTGTCCATCATCTCAAGAGAACCAAATAAGATAGTTAACGCTGCCTGCTCTTGCAGAGCTAAAAATGAACGCCCACCAGATGGTAATTGTAAGACTGAATACCTTGTACACGCACTTACCATTAATGACCAATCAGAAATCTTCCTGAAAAAGACATCGGAATGCGACCAGGTTTATTTAAGCAAATATATTTTTCACAAATGACCTTCTTTAAAGCGACAACAAGGATTAAAGCACGCCTTCTAAAACCCGCCTATAAGCTTAAATATAAGAGTACGGGTTTTAAGATAAAATGGGGGAAAATTAAACATAAACAGAATAAAAAACAATACTTATTTTCCAAGGCTGAGAAATATTACATATTACAGTCAATTGCTGACACACGAAAAAGCTGTTTAATGAATGCAGTAAATGGCCTAAATCTTGTATACACAGAAGAGAGCATCTCTTATACACCAGGAGAGTAAAAAACTAAAACGCTTTTCATTTTTGAATGTATGTATTTTTACTTAATTTAATTATTTTTTTTATTTTTATAAGTTACAATTCTTATATTATATTTATTTTTAATTTATTTTTGTTTTGAATTATAATATTAAAGAGAAAAAGAGGAGTACAGTTATAAGAGTTTAGTATAGTATATCATTTCCGTAGACAAGATAAGCATTACCCTAAGATACAATGAATCATTTAAATTTTTAAAAAAATTGATATCATTTTAATAACAAATTTTAATAAAAAATATCTGATGTTGAAATTGATTTAAAATTCAAATTGAAGTCGGTGTTAGATTTAGTTTTAAATTTGAAGTTATACCTAATAGACATTTTCACTTTACTCATATTAAATAAGGTAGGTGAAGAGATATAAACATTGTATGCTTTATATATTGTAAGTCGAATAAAATTAAATAAAAAGTAATTTAAAAAATATTATCAATTAAGAATTAGCTTTCCGACCATAACAGCAGTATTTTGTAACTTTACATAAACTATTAGCACTGTGTTTTTTTTCAAAAATTTCTTATAATATGGAGCAATTGACTCGGAAATTATTCTAAACTTTCAAAACACATGTAAATATAGGATTGAAAGCTAGGGTTTAATTATGGAGACTTATTGTGTACATATCATGCGTAAGTGATTAGAGAACGTTCACTACGTATATTTTAAAGATCAAAGCTTTGGAGAGTTCCCACCAAACCTACCTTATTGTAAAGCTTTATTTTCAGTGGCAATCACTCAGACAGTAAATATTGCTTTACAGCATGCTATATTGTATGAAATAGAAATTTTCATCAAACGTTATATCATGGAAGGGCACGTAAATATTATGCAAGGTGACAGCTTTTTAAATGACTTTTTATATAGGAAACTAAAAATCATAAGCTTTAGTAGTATAAGGTATTAAGAATATTTAAAAAAAAAAACACCTTTTGATCCAACCATCTTTGGTGGATTTTACATTAATAACGGTTAAAATATTGCTAAGTTAGAGCTTTTATTATGTGAACCATCCCAGAGAATTCTCGATTGCATTGTTTAATCCATTTATTTGGACAGTGAGGCAACACAAAAAATACAAAACTGGCTTCCGTTGGCGGATTTGAGATTGATAGGAGAACGAATTTCAAGATTCGTAATTAGAGACCTTCAATCCAAGCTCCATTAGCAGTTGTGCTTAGAGAGGCGCAAGTGAACGCATACATTAGGACAGACATCTCTAAAGGCAGTTCGCTGAAATTGCAGGAGACACTAGATTTTTAGTTGGCCCCGAAAAATGTTGTGGTAGGTCGACAACGTTCTATATAGTGCATACGGTTAATGGCGACTAAGATCCACCTGCGCACTACGTCGGAGGTAAAGCCTTGGAACCTGGGATCGATCTGTCCGAAATGTGGTCTAAGGTTGCTAATTCAAAAGTGGGATGACATGATGCTCCCAATAGGCAATGCTCAGAGAATCGACCCGGCCCTCGCTGATTGCGGTATTGATACTGTGGCGAATAGTTGAAAGGGCAGGGGGGGGGGGCGAGAATCAGTGAAACCGCTGATCCTGTGGGTGATCCAGAGCAAAATTAGTGGAATCTTGTTGTGTGTGGTTAGTGGCTATTGTTACTTAACAATAAATTATAAGCGTTTGAACTGATTTATCTGACTAAAAAATATTGTGTGTGTTTGCTATTTTGTATTCTTAACGATAATTTGAAATTCTTTAGAGTGTCCACTTTAGAGAGGGAGAATATTATTAATACAAAATTCGATAAACATATTGAAGATGCGCACTGATGCTGTTTCGTTCTTTACCTCTGTCCGTTCATTCATTCCTCTGTCCGCACTTTTCCCAATAACTACGCTTTAGAATTTTTTGATATTTTACGCAAACTTTAAACATGACATGAGTAAAAAAGTAACAGAACTGATTTTCCGGGTAAACTCCGGTTGCTCCCACCCAGTGTTGCCTTTCGAGTTAAAATGACTAAAATTTACACTTTTGTGCTTATTAAAAAAATGATGCATTGGATCTTTATAAAACTTTCTGATAAGTTGTAACTAACTGATTTTTATATAATTGTGTTTGTCTATACTTCCTGGTAACTCTTGAGGGTGCCCCAAGGACTGTTTTAGGGCTAATAAAAACACCCCACTTTTAGGAGTGTTTTACCATATTTGTCTAAACTTTTCCTTGTATGTCTGTTTAGCAGTTTGGCATGGTGCTGAACTAAAATTTAGATATGTTAAGGCCTTGGGGACTTTGGGGGCTAAACGGGGCGGGCAAATGATGGACTTTGTCATTTCCTTTTTGCATGATGTAGAACTCAAATTTATATATGTAAAGTCCTTACACTGCTCCGCTTGTTCATTTCACTAGGATTTTACGTCCCCTGGGGACTTTTGTACCTTAATGGGGGGGCGGCAAATGCTGAACTTAGTTATTTTTTATGCCTCGTTAACTGTGTACTCACGCGGGACCATGCGTGTTTCACTTGTTATGTATAATCATTATTATAGACTTCATATTTTATTATCTGTGTCTTTATATCTATTATCTCTTCATCTATTTCTCTGTGCCTTACAGCATAGGCACCTTTTCTTATTCCACCTAACCATATTATCTCTTTATGTGTTCCATTTCCATCGACCGTGCTGTTTTCGTGCATCAATTCTTAAGCGCAACCTAATAAAACTTTCCTACTTTTCTAATCAATTCGGTCTTCAAAAGATACTTTCATTTATTGTTAAATTCACCCATTATAAAAGAAATTCTCTTATCTTTCGCCTTGCACCCAACAATCTGTCGGTCGATCGCAGGATATTTTGCCTTGTTCTTTCTCTTAATCAAAGCTAATTTGAACCCCCGTCACCTCATCACCAACAACCGAACCGAATCACTAGACTTTGACGCCTTTCAGCCAGTGATCCATTCCAGTCTCATCGTAACGTCCATTGCATGTATAAACGATAATTGACACCGCTGTTCGCGATTTCATGTTTTCGAAAAAAAAAAAAGCTCAATTTTAATAATCACTTTTAAACGTTGACTATGATATTTTTAACAAAAATCTAAAAATAAAAAACAATCTCAAGTTTATATTAGCGAGAATTATGGAATCATGAATACATATTCCTCAATCCCTGTCATCCGGCAAATGATTCACTATTTTAGATTTTGCGGTATATATACCCTGATTCGAGTTAATTAATCTCGAAAGCAAATGCTAATTTTAAAGGAGCAAGTACGAGGGGCGTGCACTAAGTAATGCCCTGACCCACTTCCAGTTGTCTGATCTAGCTGAAATTTTGCATATGCAATGATTTATAGATCTACGGGTTATGTGGCAAATTACAGCTCTGAAGTAATTGTGGTATTTTTACAGGTGTTTGAACTGAGTCAGGTGTGAAATGGAGTCTGTTGAATGTCGAGCAGTGATCTGTTTTTTGTATTTGAAAGGACGCACACCACAGGAGACTTTTGATGAAATGAAAGAAACTTATGGTGATAATACCCCTCATTTTACCTTGTAAAACGCTGACATCGTTAATTCAAACATGGCCGGAAGTATGTGGAAACAGTTCCCAGACCTGGTCGCTCCTCTTCTGCCATTGATAGGGCATCTGTCCGTCAAGTTGAGGCTGCCATTTTGGAAGATCGGCTCATTACTATTCGCCAAATAGCCCAAGATGTAAAGATTAGTACAGGGTCAGTGGAAACTATCATTCATGACCTTTTGTATATGCATAAGGTGTCTTCCAGATGGATTCCCAGGTTGCTACCACCATTCCAGAAGCGAGAACACGTCGGATGAATTTGGAGATGTGCCAAGAAGATGAGTCAGAGTTTTTCAAACATCTGATTACACAGGATGAAACCTGGCCCATCACTATGATCCAGAGACAAAAGCCCAGTCAATGCAGTGGAAGTACTTGGACTCACCACTTCCAAAGAAGGTAAGCGTGCAGCCCTCCGCTCGCAAAGTCATGCTCACAGTCTTCTATGACCAGGAGGGAGTGGTGATGACAGATTTCCTGGCAAAGGGTACCACGATTACAGGAGCCTATTATGTTTCACTTTTGAGAAAATTAAGGAAAGCTATCAAAATCAAGAGGCGGGGAAAGATCAAAAGTACCCTCCTCCTGTAGGACAACGGTCCGGTCCACAACTCGCATGTCGCCAGATCAGAAACACGGGCGTGTGGTTATGAAATTATTCCCCATCCTCCCTACTCTCCCGCCCTTGCCCCCTCTGACTGTCACCTCTTCCCAGTCATCAAGTTGTTTTTGAAAGGAAAGATTTTCCCAGATGATGCAGCCTTGATTTTAGAAGCCACGTCGTGGTTGAAGCACATACCTGGGGTGTTCTACAAAAACGGTCTCCAGATATGGGAGAAATACATAAATCTGGGTGATTCCTATGTAGAGAAAGACTAATAACTGTGCCAAGTTTCGTTGCTCTTCTGTTATGGGAAGTGGGTCAGGGGCATTACTTATTGCATGGTCCTCGTACATTCAATTTGTAAATATAGATTTATGTTATCATGTGACGTTTTCAGTGTGCTGCTTGCTAATTATTCAATGTCTAATTCATACATTTAAACGTATACCTAAGGAAAACGTTATTCAAACATCTGTAAGTATGCTCAAACAAAGATTCATTTTAACCCGAAACAACGATATCATGTAAAAATATACTCATTCACTGCGGTCTTACTATTTAATTTGGGAGCGTTTAACTATATAGAATTTATTGGACATTAAACGCTATTTAGCAACCTCGTTTTATGAGTTTGACCAAAAATCATCAGAGTTGTTTATAAAATTGTAGTTTAATACACAAAGAAACGTTTAGGTTACTGGAAAAGCGTGTTGACGATTAAACATAATCGTCAACACGCTTTTCCAGTAACCTAAACGTTTCTTTTTTTTTTTTAGAAAAGTAATCGTTTTCCATACTTAATATTAAAGATTATTTTTTGGTTGTCTTTACTAAAACCATTTTTTAATCGCGCATAAAAACTGATTAATTTTTGCAATGTGTTCCGATGTTCGTGACGCGTCCTTGGAGATATTTAGCCAGATTTTAAGCCGGTTATAGAAACATTTATCACACTTGCCAATGTAAACAAATGGTCGCCCCTTTGTGTACCAAGTAACTGCAAGGCAAAACGTCTGAGATTTAATTCCATTTTAATAAACTTTATTGAATTTTATGGACTTTATTAAAAACCTATCAGCAAACTTACTTCTTTGCGTTTTGTACATGTAACTGTATACTATTACTTCTAAATAGGAATGTGATTCATTATGACGTATTTTAAGTTTCTATGAAAATATTTCATTTGTCGAAAAAAGTGATAGTTCATTGATATGGGATGGACATTTAAACATTTGGCTTATTTTTAAAATACAGTCGAATATATGAAAGGAAGTATCTGGAAGTATCCTTTTACGTCGTCTGTATTCTTTAAACTAAAACATTGAGATGAGCCTGATAAAATCAGAGGAATATATCTTGGAAAAGCACTTAGGCTGATTGTTTTCATCTACTTAAAGATTATTAGTTAAGACTGTAAAAATCTAATCGGGTAAAATGTATATTTTTATACATATGTGTGCATGTTTGTATGTGTATGTATGTGTTATTTTATTTTTTGCGTAATCAGATCATGCTGCAAGTTTAAAATATGTACCTGTAACTAAGCTAGTAGTTAATTAGTGCAATTGTTTTATTATTATGCAGTGTTCACGAAATATGCATATATCAAAATAATTTAAAAAAACACTACTTAACGTTTGCAAACTCTGTAAGTGAATACGTAGTCCATATAAACAACAAACTTACACTTCCCATTTAGATCCTGTATCTTTAAGATTTCTAAAGTTTCACACACAGCAACACACACACACATTATATACACACAGACACACATGCACACATACACACACATATATATATATATATATATATATATTATAACTAATTTACAATATGAAAAATTGTAAACATTCTTGAATGATTATGTGAAGTTAACATCACATTAAATCTTATAAGATACTTTTATATCATTAAGAAAATAGAAAATGGACTTTACAAATAGTAGAATAAGAAACGCGTGTGATATATTTAAAAAAGCAAAATAGAGTGGAGTTATAAAAAAAGTGATTTGAGAATGAGATTGCTTATTTAATTTATTTTGTAAGAATAATATTTGAATTCATATATGAACTTTTGTAATGGTCGATGCAGTCATTATGATAATGGCTTAATGTGCAAATTACATTTGAACGACGCGTAAAAATGAGTTTTCAGTGTGCAAAAATCTATTTGTGCACATTTGCGTGCGAAAATATTGATAGATATCAAATTAGCGTGTCTATATTAATTAGCGAATGTAGAACAAAGACAATGTAGGTATTGTTTTACGACATTGTAGATAGGACGCGAGACACCCGAGGGAAATAAATCTTGTTTAATTCACCAATCTGGCCGAACATTAAAACTAATGAGGTCTGCTAATAACGCCTAAAAACGGCCCAATCGGCCATATCGATCTGATAGATCGCCCAGAGACTAAAAATGACGTAAAAAATGTTTCATGAATTCTTTTTACGGCATATTAAATGAAATACAGTGCGAAGAGCTGGGGAAAATTTTAGACATACACTCTGTTTTCGAGATAATTAGTTTTGGATAAGATATTTAGTCATTATATCTTAATTCACTTGTTTTTATCTACTGTTTTTTTTTTGTATACAAACTTTATTTATAATGTAATTAAATTATTTCCTTACACTTTGTTGTATTAAAAATCGATAATTTATATAGTTAACACTGTCTGAGCATATAATTAATATTCTACATACTATGTAAGGATATCTATATATCTACCGATCTAGCAGGAAGGCCTGACTCTGCCCGGATGTTCACGAGGATCAATGAGTTTCCAGTTCCAATGCATTTATTCCCTCTCAAATCTGTGTAATTATTTATTTTTCAAAGAAATATATTTATTGCGTGGTAAACTGCAAGACCCATCATCGTCACGAAAAACGTTTATAATTCACAATTAAAAGCTTTTTTAAAATACAGTAAAGGGGTGGAAGAAGAGAAGAAAAAACGGGAGTCAGCTGACCGGTTTCGCCCTCACTTTCACAAAGTTGTATCGCGGGGTTTTGAATAAAAAGTGGAAAGTGAAAATATGTACGATCAAAAATAAAATTACTTTGCGTTTCGTTATGCGTGGAAAAAAATAAAAAAATGGGGGAAATCAATTTTAAAAAAATCAACATTATACAACTCGAAAATCCTAGAGTTCAATCATGCCTAAACCCAAAAGTCCTTCCCTCTGTTTCCAGAAGGAAAGCCTTCTCAACCGAACATGAACAGTTTCCAAGATGTTCAAACGGAATCATGAGCGAACACGACGCAGAATTGAAAATTAGTTCGTACTAAAGTCCGCTACTCATGACAAGTATTTAATGAAATGGCCCATGATTGAGGACCCCTATGTGTTTGCAAAGACGTCTGTTACTTTGTACATCCCATTTTCTGATTGTGGTAACTATGTGCTGATGAACTCTTTCATCTAATCTCAATGTGGTTCGACCAACATAGTTGGCACTGCAACTACAGTCAAAATTGTAAATTGCATTATTATTATGATGGCAGGGCGTAGAACATCTTTTCGAAAGGATGGCATTAACGTCCCCGTAGAGAAAACAACACACATATTTGAAGCGGAATAAAAATTTTGCACTATTGAGCTGGTTTTTTTTGCGAATTTTTCACTAAAGCCATCAACCACTGTAAACGGAGATATATTGGACACTTATTAACTACTTGAATTTTAGTTACAGAGAACCCAGACATAATCACATCCAGAGCGTACTCATTCTTGGATAGGGTATCAGTAATTATTTTCAATTCATCATCCAATTTGGATTTTGAGCTAATCATAATGACACTTCAAATTGTACATACTTTCGATTCCTTTCTTTTTTTTTAACCCCCCGATACAGCTTTGAGAAACCGAGGGCGAAACCAGTCAGCTGACTATCAGCCGTTTTTCTCTTCTCTTCTTCATCCCTTTTTACTTTATCTTAAAACGTTTTTCATTATGAATTATAAAAGTCTTATTTTGATGATTGCCATATCTAAATTCTGTGCCCCAGAAAGCTTCATGGTGTATATATATATATATGTATATATATATATATATATATATATATATATATATATATATATATTACTTATAAAACACTAGTCGACGGACATGCATGTTTCAAGGTCCTATCTCACTTCAGTATGACTTGATTGTTTCTAGGGACCGAAACTTAGACCATATATATTACATAATCTGTCAGTAAAGTTACGAGAAATCGGAAAAATACAAGTATTTTTTTTCAGATATTAATATATTACTGTTGCACTATAATATTGCGCGCTAAATTTTACACTAAGATTTTACAGATATTTATTGAGGAAAGCATGAATGGCAGAATGATAAATATCCAAGTAATGAAAATAATTTTCCCCTGATTTAAATTTGCGAAGAGAAAATAGGGGTATATCTTGTGTTCCTAGAGATATATTATGCTAAATTCAATGTACTATCCGAGTTCAGACTGTAGTCGCGAGAGCTTCGTTCCAGACATTACTTCTTCCTTAAGGCGATGTAGGATATGTTTAGTTGTCATGCGAAGATCCTGTTAGCTTTAACCTTCTCTCAGAGCATATGTCAACGAAAACTTTCAATAATTTGCTCATTAGCAAACCCGGCACATCATTTTGTACTTTATATATTGGAGAATATAGCATATTATTGCTAGTAATATATATATATATATATATATATATATATATATATATATATGGAAGCTTCCTTCAGTCTTGACAGACTACGAATACCTTCTGTAAAACTGCTTGCTCGTGGAATTTTTTAGCAGGGGTTTCACAATATACAACTACACCTCTTCTGAGAAAATTAAATACTAGACGAAGGGGAGGTACAGGAAGACTGGAAACAATGTCTAGATAAGCGGAGAGCACATCCGCGTTCAATGTTGCTTAACTCCGGTGATCTAAGAAGAATCGATGTGTCAATGTGATTATGTAGTAATATATACATACATACATACATACATGTATATATATGCGTGTGTGTATGTATATTTATATACGCACACATACACATATAGTGAGTGAGAGAGAGAGAGAGAGAGAGAGAGAGCGCCTTAACCCTCAAAATTCTACCGAAGTAATTTCTATAATAAAATAGAGACAATTATTCCCGTCTTGAAAAATAAAATTATAGATTTACAAAGACTAACGCATCACATAAATATAACATGATCAGCTAATATCTAGTGTAGTTTTATCGTACATTAACAGATGCGTTCATTCCTAATCACAAATTCTCATAAGTTCAGAAGGGGTCAAAACAATTCCTTTAATGGGTGACATTCGGACTATCTTTTGTACCTAACCAGTCAAACTCGCACATGTAAAGTAGGAATTTATCGAAATTATGTTATGAAAGAATAACTCAAATTGACACCATTGTGTTGTCCTGTGTTTCTCGCTAATAAAAGAGAGTCAACTTTCAGATAATCTAAACTTCTAACAAATGTATTTTATTAATTTTTTTGCTCCTCTAAATTAAAGGCATGCTCAAAATATGCCATCTATTCTACTGTTCAGTTTTATTTTAATTCAGTTTTTGCGTACTTATAACTTACTGGTTTTCCACGTAAATAGACGTTACTAATATAGATATATGGTGGTCGGATTGAATTATTCTCAGTATTCAATCTCGAGTAGACTAACTTTGAGCATAATGAACTGATATCTGAAAACGAATGCAATATAAAAGCCAAAACTATTATTTAAAAGATCCCTAGCTATAAAAAATGCGAGAATATTATTTCATAGATCCATAGCAATCTTTTCCGAAGAAAGTCACCTGACGGAGGCTGCAGAGAACAAGAGTTGAAATATCGTGAAAATCTTAACATCCAAACCTAAACAAAAAACATGAATAACATATAGCATATACAATAATATACTGAAAGATTATACTATTTAAAATTTTACAATTTTTCTGACATCTAACTCTATGTGGTACGAATTAACTTCAAAATGCATTCTATAAAGAGGAGTATAATAATTGCGCAGGTCGTACTCAAATATTACTATCATCGAAGGCGATAAAACAAAGTCTGTTGAATCTGCAGGACTTAGGCATTACCAGAGTAATCATAAATAGATTGTAGGTTAGTCGTATCAGAATGGTTGGATTGGAGACGAATTCTTAATTTTCGTAACTCAATGAGCGAGGTATTTTGATGTCCAATCTTGAAAAAAAAAATTTCACATCAAGAACAACGTAAAATACGAGAATCACATTTGTATTATATATATGGATCATATGGTTTCTGGTGCTATAGGTGAAGCGGTTGTGGATGATTCTAACCACGCGCAATTGATAAATGCCATCGATACCTTTAATTATGATGAGATTTTCGTTCAATAATTAATAGATATCTAGTTCCATAATCAGGAGTTATTCCTGACTTTTATTTCAAGAAAAGCACAGAGATAATGACAATCCTACCCATGATACGTTTTCATTGCAATCTACTGTGTCAGAATATGAAACGTAGGTATCAATTATCTACATTGAATTCGTGCAAAAGTTCGATTCTAAACGTTTACCTGACAATCATGATTTATGATATAACCAATAGGTCCGACAAACCATACGTACGTTTATTTTCATAAACATATTACTAAAATATAATAATTAATACAAGTACAAATAAGACAAATACAACATGCTATGAAATATTTCTCACAAAAGGGTAATTCAGCTATCGCAAGGCGAACTAATATATGGTTGGGTTTCTTTCGTTTTATGGGGTATAAAGTCGTGTTTTAATAAAGTCATTGTAATGTACCTCGCTATGTGTATATTCTTAACATATTAAAACGTTTAGTCACGGTGTTTAGTTTAAATAGTTATTGATGATATAAACCTATGCGTGTAATGCCATATAAGATTCTAGGAGTTCAGGAGTTATACTTCTAATTTATATTTAAGCTGCCCTGTACTAAAAAATGCAGACCAGGAAATAGCCAGAAAAGGTGATAATTTAAGGTGAATTTAGAATTTCTAAATCGCCTAAATGGAGGCGTTCCTCTTGGATATATGTTCGTGTCATACGCGACACACACACACACACACTCATAAACGGACATGAATAATATATACATACACGTGATTATTATTGGTCTCAGTAAGACTTGTGTTTTATATTAATTGACCCTCAATTAATTAAACCATAATTAAAATTGTAAAAGAATATATTACTAAAAATATGCTAGTATTTCAGTTGAACCACATTTGATTAAATCCTATGAAACGTATTTGTACAGATTTAACTAATTTACGCCCTGATATGTGAGATGAAATGCTACAAGAATAAACAGACACATAAACATGTGCCCTGGAATGATGTCATGCTGACCTAAAATTAATCACCCGTTAATCATACTTTATAAACTGATAAACCTGACAGTGTACACTTACCATTATATTAAAAAAGTGTATTACTACTAAATTATATTTAACACAATTACTAATAACATCAATACAAATGACTATAAACATATTCATGTTTTACAATAATCTGGAAAAATATAATTAAACAAGTCTGATTCATCAATAACTTTTTGCTGTACATATTGACGATGAAATAATTAAACTATAAATCATATTTTAATTAACGAATTGCTTAAAAGCGCGCGTCTAAAGCAAAATAAAAGATATATCCTTGCTTTAACCTGGTCCCGTATGTGTCAGTGGCAATCTTTGAAAAAGTATAAATTAAAAAATTAAAAAAAAGGAACGCATATTTGTGTTCAAGATTTATTCCTTTTCTACATGGCGGCGAAAATTGTTTGTAGGGCCTTGAGTAATTAGCGTCTCGTTGTTTGGGTAGTGACAAGGTTAAAATAATTTTTCGCTTCAGTTCTCTTAACATCTCAATAGTTCCATTCATTCAATTATGTTTTTCAATACTATTTTTGTCGGCTCAGCTTCTGTTGAAATATGAAGCGATTCTTACAGAAATGCTGATGTTGCCGGATGCGTCATGTGCCATTTCTTTTTATAAACTTTTTCTAAATGTTTTTCTGTCTTCGGCCCTGGGTGCATCAAACCTTGTCCTCTTCGATTGGAAGTGATAGAAGATTCAATTGTTCGGTATTTTTTTATATTAAAAAAAAAAACAACAACAAATAAATGAATAAATTAACTCGATTTAATTCTCTTTGTATTTCCCTGTCTTTTTAATTCTTTATGTAGTGTGTTATTTTAATCCATTCCCTAATTCGTATTTGGTTTTTCTAATTTTAATTGTGTTGTCGTTTATTTCGAATTAACATTTTATAGTTATTTTTCATAAGTTATGGGAAAAGTTATGCATTCATTTCAGTTCAATTATTATTCGTCGTGCCATTAATCATTCCATATTAAGTTTCTATCTATCTCGCTTTCTCATTTGCTATATTCTTATTTATACACTTTAAAACGAATTTTAGTTTCTTTTTTCACTTTCGTTCTGAAGTAATTTCATATACAACATTGTTAGCTCATTTCTGTTTTCTCATACCAGACATTCTGCGTCTATGTATTAGTTTCTTCATTTGCTATCTTTCTTTCATCTTATTTCCACAAATTATTTTCTCATGTCCTACCCATATTATTCATTCATTTTTATAGTGTTTTTAAATTTCTCATTACACACGTAAAAAAATTATTCAAATTTATTGTTCCTTCATCTCTTAGTACGTAATTTTTTTAAAATTTCTTATTGTCATTTGGTTTTATCATTTCCTAGTAACTCTGATAAATAATAGTATTTAATTACGGAATATGACAAATATAATTATACAGAAAAGTAAACAAAACAATTGTCTGTTAACGCACGTCCTATGCATTGTTACTAATAAGTACTAATGGTATGCAATGACCGTGTGTTTATATTCATATTACCAATCTCGTCAAAAGCGGAAGTTAAACTCGCTACTATATATCTATTTACAATAAATGACTACTGTTTCATATTCAAGGAGAGTTCGTAGTCTGGTGTCAACAGAGGTGCTTATTGCGCTGAAACAATGTTTTCGTTTTAGGCTACCAACTTTCTGATCTTCTTATTTGTAATCTTAGTCTCTTTTTTATTTTGTCTCTATTTTTCGCTTACATTATTTCTTTTTATTTATGTATTAATTATTGCTATTTTTATTTATCTATTACTTATTGTTTTTATTTGTATATTACTTATTGTTTTTTTTTATTTATGCATTGCTTATTGTTATTTAACTGATTTGCTTTCTTACTTTCTTTTTTGAATTTCCCCATTGAACTTTTTCAATCTATTTTGTTTTTTTTCCAACTATGATTACATCGTATTATTCTTTATTGCGTTTTATTAGTTCTTTATTTGTGACTATTTTATCGTTAGAACAGGGTTTCATTCATATCTTTAAGAAGAAGAACTGTATTATTTTACGTTAGAATTGTTATCCTATTTTTATTACTGTGCTCTTTTCTACGTGATACGATCTTTCTTTCTGTTTCACTCTGCGTCTATTTCTTATCACTATTTTTTATTTAATCCGTTTCCATTTGATATCCACAGTTTTCATTCTTGTCGACTTCTGTTTTATTCACTCACTTTCTCTCACTCTAATTGTTATTCTCTATTTTTAATATTCTCTATGGAAGCTCGTTTATTCTATATGTCTTTCGTATCGGTCAGTCAATAGTTTATCCTTCTTATATTAATTCCTACTCTTCTCTCCCTCTACATCTTTGTCATACTATCTTACTTTCTCTCTCGTTTTCTCTTAATCTTTTGCTTTTTATCACGCAATCAATGGAGAATGTGCGTGTGCAAAACGAATAACTACATGGACTTATGTGCTTAATTAGCCCGGCTCTGTTGCAAAAATGTCATGACATCACTTATTGATGATGATAACATTTACATGGTCCCTTTTGCGAGTATCTGATTATAGGATGAATCGGGGAAACCAATGCTCGTTCATTCAATTTTTAAGCGTTTTCTCTATTAAACTCTCTTCGCTCTTTTATTCTTGATTTTATTTTATCTTCATTATCAACATACTTTCCTCTTATTTCTGTAAATCCCATTTCCTGTAGCCTTCTCTGTTTGATGTTATTTTCTATTTATCACCTTTCTTCCTCTTACTAACAAACCTTCGTTTTTTGCTTTCAACTCCATACAGTCATTGCAGATCAATCTTAAGCCAGCATCGATACGACCAATCCATCAATTTCATTTGTTGAAAGCCACTGCCCACCATTATATTTTAACATCTATCATCATTATTTACGAGCTTACAAAAATCGGCCATTTTGACTCTCTTTGATCCATTTTCACACCCTTTTTTTAAAGCAAAGAAAAACATTAATCTTTTCCCGAAATCTCCTGGTACGATATTAAATCACGTTCTATAATCTTGAGCCATCTTTATCATCCATTATATTTCTGTCTAGCTTATCTTATATAAACGCCTTTCTCTCAGAATTCTCTTCTTGTGATCGTGACGGTCCTCATTTCCTCATTTGAGAAAACTAATAAAAACAATGAAAAAAAAGAAGATTTTGCGTCGCACTAATGTTTAGTTTCCACAAGGAAGAACGGTGATAAGTACGCTTAGCCGAAATCTTGCAAAATAATCTACTCAGCAACGTACAATTTCATTTCTATCGAAATTATTAAACATCAAATAATAAAAACGCAATACCTACCGTATTTTAAACACAATATGCTTTATTTTACTTTTAGTACGAAAGTCTTAGCCTTAGTATAATATGTAATACTCCCATGTTTCTCCCTAGGATATACCCGTCCCAGGAATGTGTGTTAAAATAGGATGTTGCCAATCTCCAGCATTAAATTGCTTTTGCGCTATAGTTGTTCCGTTTTAATATAAGAAAAAGATACTGCATGAGTTGTCGTCATTTGATAACAATTTGGTTTAAGCTAAAAAAATGTCAAAGTTTTTAAAAAGGTGACGAAACAAAAACGTATGTAAATATAACATACGTGATGGGTCTCTGAATGCATATAATAGGGTTATTTTTATAACAGCAGTACACCCACATCGTTTGATGGGTCCGTTTTTTGTTTCTGAAATAATATACGATCTATATTCCCATCGCCGTAAATGTATTCTCCTCTGTTTTCTTTGAAATTTACTTTAAAAACCTAATCTAAAATATTAACTAATGAAATTAGAGTTTGACCTTCTCCTTTTGGTGTTTTATTCGTTCGTAAATGTATATCTATCTATGTATCTATAAAAGTGAACGTGTCTGTGTGTATGTGTGTGTGTCTATGTGTGTACATTTCCCTACGCAATAACTATGTCAATTTTAAGTCTACAGACTCGAAATTTGATATACAGGGTACCGAGATTTGGGAACATCTTTGTGGTCGGGGTTCACCCATAAAGTTTGCTGTTAAAGGGTCAACATTCAACGATTTGATTTTTGAGAACTTTACTAAACACCTGCGACAATTTTGGGTCTAAACACTTGAAATTTTAGATACAGGTCGCTTGGACATGGATCTAACTTAATAACTTGAGTTGAGCCCAAACTAATAAATGTTAAAGGGGTTATAATAGAGGTCAAAGGTAAAAGAATGACCTCTGCGGTCTCTACCAAATTACTCAGACAATTTCTGGTCCAAACATTTGAAATTTTACATAAAGGATATTCAGAGATAGGGCAAGATTTTTAATCGGTTTGGGTCGAATTTTTTTTGTTACAAATATATAAATGTATGTATGTATGTTTACATGTCTGCCTAAAACTTTCGACAGAGGCGACCGATTTTACCATGATCCGTATCATTTTTAAGTTCGACCTTTCAAACGACAAATATTAAAAAATAGGCTAAAATCATTAATATCTTCACATTCAATTGGGTATTTACTACAGGGGGTCGCTTTCTTCGCTGATGTTTTCGAAAGTTATCATCTCCTTTCGATTGTCTAGCCTTAATTAAAACCTAAGTCACTTCCTGTTTTGCGGTTGTCGTAACAGCAAAGACGTCATTTTTTTCCGTTCATTTTCTCCTTTGCGGTACGGGTTCGAGCCTGACTTCCTACCATTTTTTTTTTTTGCTCAACATACACCACCAAACAGCCGAGCAACGCCGGGCTGAAATGCTAGTTATATATAAAAAGAAATTATCATATGCTAAAACAAGCACAACCTCATATTCCTTAGCAAGACATGCAACTATCAAAAGGCCAACCGCTTATTTTTGTTATTCAAACGAAAAATGATCTGTTTCCTGTACTGCCACAACACGTAGCTTTCCTTGAATATATTTTTTAAAAATGTCGAAAAAAATTGATTAGGTTAAATGAAGTTGCGCTTAATGTATATCTTATTTTAAAGAATTTTATGTCTGCACATAATAATATATAACTATTATGCCTATATTTTTTTATATATTACTCAAAATCTAACATAACAGTTGTTTTAAAATGCATCATCAGGAAAAGTATATTTTTTATCAAATAAATATCCGTTCGCAATCATTATTAGTAAATTGTTCAATTTATACACACACACATACACACACACACACACACACATATATATATATATACATATATATATATATATATATATATATATATATATATATATATATATATATATAATGGAACAGTGCAACACTGAGGTTACAAAATGATGTGCACAAAACTACCGCCATTCGAACCCGGAATCCTTCGAGTACAGGAAACGAGAAGGGAAGACAGATATTTAAATCGTGCTACTGACGCAAGTAAAAAACTGTATTTAAGGACATTTTTTTGCGAGAGGTTCAGAATGTAATCGAGATTTTGTGACGACAACGAGTTGAGAACTCAAGAGAATATTGTTCTACGCAATTGGAGTTATTTTTCTTTTATACGTGGTAGTTCGAACGACGGTTTTTTTTCTCCGAGTTCAAACATTAAGTCAAAGCTATTCCGGCCGTTATCACGACGAAAATTCGACACAAGCAGCGACATGGTGAAGCCATTTACTGGCGAAGGAGACGTAATAGCATGGCTAAAAAATTTTAAAGTTGGTTGCGAAACTCCAAAAGATAGAGGATGTGGCAAGCTTGTTGCCATTGCACCTGGATGGAGATGCATTGTCCCTCTACCTAGAAATGAGCGAGATTGAACAACCTGACGTTGAGCGGATAGAGACTCGATCACAGCCTTCAGGAAATTGGGTTGGCGAACAAGTGAGCGTGTCTGCGAACACTATCAGAAGATTGGTTGGACTGGCTGATTTTGACGGAGTCGAACTAGAACAACTTGCCAAACTGGCGTTTGTCATGGAATTCCCTAGTGTCATATCCATCGAACTCCAGCAGGCACCAAAAATTGAGACTCTAACTATGGGAACCTTAATAGCAAGAGCAAGGGTGTTGACGTCAACCAGTGACCAAAGCCTTCACGTGGTTGCAGCCGTGAGTCCACCAAACTAGAAATTTTCTGTTCCTGCCGGGGATAGCCCTGGCACAGGAGTAAATGCCTTCAAATGTGGTTGAAATGGGCACATAGCAAGAAATTGCTGAAGATGTGGAACGCATTGTTACCGATGCGGCAAGGTTGGACACTGGGCCCAGGACTGTTCGGGGAACGAACTAGAGGACGAGGTATAAGCGCCAACCTACTGCACCACGAAGATGTAAATGCGGCGCTCCCGGAGATTATTGTCTGCGTTGATGGAATTCGGTGTTTGGCATTAGTTGACACAGGATGCTCACATACAATGATAGATGTAAATCGATGTCGATCCTGGAAGACAGCAAAAATAGACGTCCTGGCTATTGGAGGCTCACCCGCGCGTGCTGCGGAAGAGAAGTTTATATTTCGACAAGCGATAGTGACTATGTCAGTATCGATGCTTTGGTGGTACGTAGTAAATCACTGGGATTTTATCCGTTGTTAGGAATCGATGCGATAAAAGCATTGGAGGTATCACTGTTGGCCCCACAGGTGCAGTCCAGATCGGCGTCGGAAATTTTTCCACGTTTGTAGCTATCTCTATCAGTGAACCGGATTTCACTACATTTGACCATCAGGAGCAAACAAGGATAGCAGCATGAAAATGGAAAGATAACCTGAAGGACTGCGCAATAGAATGCCAGAATATCGAGTGCCTGCGGAGATTCGACCAGAGTATGATCCAGGAATCCCAGCATGGATAGACAAGGGTTGGTTTGTGTCCTATCCAGAAGCTAGACTCGGACCTCCCAAGGGATTAATTCTATTGATGCCCGTGATGCAGCGGAATAAAGCAAAAGTGCGACCACTAATGGACCATTACGAACCGAACGATCATATAAATGCAGGGTGATTGCCGATGTTTGCGCTGCCAAGATGCGCGAGTGGCGCCAAAAAGGGGCAAACGTATCACTATTTGATCTCCGGAAAGCATATCTTCAAGTACGAGTCCACGAGACACTGTGGTCATACCAGACGGTAGCGGTCGATAGAAAAAGATACTGTCTGACACGCTTATGGTTTGGCTTGAACGTGGCTCCACACAAGCTATTGTTTGCAGAGTGCTATCACAGGAGGAAGCTGTGGATTCCGCAACGTCGGCTTACATCGATGATATCTTTGTTGAAGAAAACGTTGTGCGTGCTTCTAGACTTCGGGAACATTAAGCTCGATTTGGACTTGAATGCAAAGACCCGAAGAGACTTAGGGACGGCACACGTGTACCGTGTACTGGGACTGACAGTCTTAACAGAGCACGGTGATCTGCGCTGGAAACACAATCCCGGAAATTCCCAATATCATAACACGACGAACTGTATTTTCTTTGTGTGGAAAGCTCATAGGACACATCCCAGTCTGTGCGAGGCTGCGTGTGACATGCGGAGTAATAAAGAGAAGAGCATGTTCGATCACAAACGGCTGGAAAGACAAGGTGTCAGACAACCTACTCCGGCATATGATATTCAAGACGGTAGACGCAGTAAAACGGAACGATCTAGCTTTAGGAAACTCGTGCGTGGACAGCCGGTAACTGAATGTATGGGGTGATGCCAGCGCGATCGGAGTGGCATTAGAAAGAGATGGAACTGTGTTGGAAGATGCTTGTTGGTTTCGACCTGAGAACGATGCGCTGGATATTAATCTAGTTAAATCGGCTTCCGTGTTGAAGGGAATAAACTTGTCACTCCAGTGGCAGACCAAGTCTTGCACCTTAAGACTGACTCTGCCTTTGTGCACAACTGGGTGTCAGAAACTCTCAGCGGGAAAACATGAGTTCATACGAATCCCGCAAGTGAGATGCTCATTAGAAGACGTCTGAAGAATTGGTGAGGGAATATGAACTTTTAGTAGACGTGACAGTAGTTGCGTCAATTTACAGCATGGCTGATCAATTGACGCGCGTACCACAACGATGTTTCAATGCAATGAAGAAGGATGCATAACCCGAGCCACTAATCGGTGCAGTGCAGGTTGCTGAGCAGGACGCAACCCAGATCAGACCCATTCCCAGAAAGTATGGACATCCAAGAGTGCGACGCACCACATATTTCGCCCGGAGAGTTTGCCTTGAAAAAAACAAAGGCAGCAGTTAGATTGGAACTACAAACTTGCGGCGAATGCCAATCTATAGATCCAGCGCCAGTTCACTGGAAGAAAGGGGAGCTAGAGGTGATCAGTGATTGGCAAAGATTAGGAATGGACATAACACACTACGGTGCTTACAATTTCCTATCATTGATTGTAGGCAGTCGCGGTTTTCAGTGTGGAGGCAATTAGTATGGCAGAACTCGGCAACTATAATTCGCCAGCTGGATGTGGTCTTTTTTAACGTGGCCCACCAAGCGAACTACTGACAGACAACGCCACAGCTTTCTGCAGCAAAGTATTTAAGCCGTTTGCAGATGAATTAGGCGTGAACTTGAGATTTCGCTGTGCATATGCCCCAGCCGGGAACGGCATAGCAGAACGATGGCATTGCATTGTGAAACGGATCGCGACTAGAATGCATTATTCAATACCAGAGGTAGTCTACAGGTACAATGTGACTCCGAAAGAAGACGAATCATCTTTGATCTAGCCAGCCAATTTCATATACCAGTACGAGGTCCGGGTGAAAAGAATCGACGTGATGCCTCCGGTAGCAGGTCCCTAGCATGGTCCCTACCGATTGGATACTACGCGTGGGTGAATGCTCCAGAGAATCGGTGTACCACGACGTTTGGTCAGGGTCGGGTTACCGAGATAATCAGTCCACAATCCGTGTTGGTGGATGGGATGCCCCAACAAGTGACGAATCTACGCCCCCGATACCGTGTACTCTCGTCAGAAGATTCCGAAAACACACTATCCTTGGAGAGCATGTCAGAAAGTCTGATAGCTGATGAGGAAACAGACTCAGAAGATGTTTATGATGCAGGAGTAGAAGACGCGTGTGCTCCTGGGGAAGCCCATGGTTCTGAAGCGGCCTCACAATTACGAAGAAGCACCCGAGAAATACGACCAACGCCGGGATGTAGGCAATGTGATCATCAGATCACGAGGGGGGTGTAACAAAACTGAACAACACTGAGGTTACAAAATGATGTGCAAAGAACCGCCGCTATTTGAACCCGGAATCCGTCAAGTACAAGGGAAGAAATATATGCAATTAGTGCTACTTTCGCAATTAAAAGGTTGTATATAAGGAGGGGTTTTGCGAGAGAGTCGGACTGTACTTGAGATTTTGTGACGACGACGAGTTGAAAAACCAAGAGAAGATTGTTTTACGCAATTGGAGTTATTATTATTTTTTTGTACGCATCAGCACGAACGACGGTTGTTTTTTATCCGAGTAAATCATTGATTTTAACATTTCAATATATATATATATATATATATATATATATATATATATATATGTATATATATATATATACATATATATACATATATATATATATATATATATATATATATATATATATATATATATATATATATTCGACACTATAGAAAAAATGTCGAATGGTCCAGGGTCGCCTAACGAAATCTTATTGACTGAAACATATGTCTATTTGTAGCGATCATATATAGGTTAAAGAGTTATATATTGTCGCTAGCCATCTGTTTCAGTCAATAAGGGTTCGTTAGGCGATCCTGAGCCATTCGACATTTTTTCTGTAGCGTGAAATGGTTCAGGATCGTCTTCATTTTTATTTATTTCTTATTGACTGAAACAAATGGCATTTTGTAGCGACCATATGTAACTTATATATATATATATATATATATATATATATATATATATATTATATATATACAGTTGTATGTATTATTTTATCTATGCAAGTCTATGTGCACGCATCTAGTTATCTATCTATCCATCTACCTATCAATCTATGTATAGATGTGTATGTGTGGAGGGGATGTATTGGCCTTTCTGGGAATTATATTTTGGTAGTACACCCACGAACACATGCATATATATATATATATATATATATATATATATATATATATATATATATATATGTGTGTGTGTGTGTGTGTGTGTGCGTGTGTGTGTGTGTGGTTTGTATGTTGCGGTGGAACGTATTATTATTTAAATTTTATTACAATATTTTGCGGGTGACATAACTAACCCATGCATGCATTTAGTTTGCAAATACTAAATATCAATCAAGATCAAATATCCAAATTTATCGACAATTCGACTTTTGTTGTATTTCAAAACATAAATATTTATGTTTTATCATCGTCAAAGCTTATTTAATTATGCAACGGCTGTTAACAAAACTATTTAAATCAAACAAAACGGGACAATAATTTTCAATATATAATCTTTATGTATTTTATTTCATATTTTTCTATTTTGTTGTATTATAGAACAGAGGTATTAATTAATTACAGTGCTGAAGATGAATCAACATGTTTTTATTCATTGCTTATTACACACAAGTATATTATTTCCTGAAATAAACACTTGCTATGATGAATATATAGATTATAGAAATATAATGTAAATGTGAATATATTAATCTGGTTATGTTGTTAGATTATCATAAATCGTATCAAAATCAACCTCTTGTCTAAAGTAGATCATATTATCAACCTTATCAACTATACATCCTAAGTATCGCTTTATTGCAGGTTAATATGTTTTAATTCTAAAATTGGTATGAAACACAGAAATTTGGTACACTGGAAGATAATAACAAGGCCCCTTATTTCTCTGATTTTTGTGGAATTTGAACAAGTTGGTTGGTTGGTTGTCTTTGTTTTACGGCATATCAACCCTTTTCGGGTTATTTAATGCCGAATCCAAAGATTTTGAAGAAAAAATATTTCAATAGAATATATTTGTTGTTTTCACGTCGGTGTCTATTTAACCCATAGTTGGGACCCTAACAGGTTCTACCACTCCGGGTCAGAGTGGACCTGGGAGCAATGGTAATTAAAGGGTGGTTCCACACTCCCCAAAGCCCACAAGCTGGGGCCTCACCACTGGATATAATTAAGGTCATATCCAGGACCCCCATTCAGGGACATACCCTCTGCAGGGGTGCAGTCGGCGTATTCTAATGCCCCACCGACAGAGCCGAATTTTAGCAAGTATTTAAATAATCATGCTGATTATTCTATTTTCTAGTAATTTTAAGTGTGTATCATTTTATTGCAGTTATCTCAAAATGTCTAGAAAGGGTGGATTGACAGTTGTAAAGAGGAACGTGTTGTTATGGGCCTTGCAGAAAGTTTATATCTCGTATATCTAGACAAGGTGCTTGAAAGAGATTGAAGAACATTGTATTCATTCATCAAAAACCCAAACATCAAATCTAAGAAGGACAAAAACACAAGAAAGTAAATTTCTGCTCGTGATGTTAGAAAAATTCGCCGTCAACTTATCAAACAGCCGTGCAGCAACAGTGGTGCTATATTTAACAAGGCTTTAATACCTTCCTTGTTTAGAAAGACACGGTGCAATATATTAAACGAAAATGCAAGAAGTATTAAATCCATAGCAATACCTGTTTTAAACCAAACTCATTAGGAAAAACGTTTGGCTTAGGCTCAGAAATACAGGAAAATCAGCTTGGAAAATGTTCTTTTCACCGATGAGGTCAGAGAAACCTGTGATGGACCAGGTAGGTGAGCCAAAACTTTGAGTCCTCTTTGATTCCCTACCCCTCATCGATTTTGTCATCAACAAGAAGGTGGAGATATCATCTTTTGGGCTGGAATAATGTGTGATTAACCAATTGGACGATTTTGAGTGCCAGAAGATGTCAAACGGACAAACTAGTGTCATATTTTATTTTTAAATGAGCATTTGCCTCATGGCTTGATGATCTACCATTGACGAGTAGCCGCAATTTTATTTTTTTACACGACAATGCACCATCCCACTCAATCAAGGCTACGATATCCTACCTTAGTTATTATGCATTAGTGGAGAAAATTTGATGGGATCGCCACTTTGTTCTCCAGATATAAATCCAATTGAGCAGCTCTGATCTATAATAAAGAGGGCAGTTTTTGAAGGACGTGTTAATTTCGTCGAAGAATGGACTTTAGAGGAAGATTTATGAAGTTTGCTATAGCATCACACCATCTCTAATCATTCAATTGCCATCATCAGTTGGCAAGAATCTATCCAAAGTCATTTAAAAGTATGGGACTTGTTTTGATAAATAAATATTTGCTTAAACAAAATAATGTGAAATTCGTTCTTGTTTTTAGTTAATATTGTTACATGATATGTTCTTTATTTCATATAAATAGAAATATTAAATTAGAATATTGTTTTATATCGAATATATACATTTTCAGACACTTTCAATAAAGTGATACACACTGAAAATTACCAGAGAATAAAAGAATTAGCATAACTTTCAAAATATTTCTTCGTATTCCACAAAATACTAGGAAACTGAGGCACCTTGTAATGCACTTTATGTGTACCATATTTCACTTGTTTGCGTTTCATAGCAATTTACAAAATTAGAAAATATTGGCCTGCAATAAAGCGATTTGAAAAGGCATGATACTTTTGTTTAACTAAGTGTTTAGTAATTAAACGATTTTAATTCAGGGAGTATATAGAAGTAGAAAATGCTTATTCACACAACATATATTTTTAAACGCGTATAATTTGATTCTGATAACACAGGATCCGATTTCATATTGATTACTTCGAAATTCACACGTAAACTTTCTTGTGAGGACGAATAATCAAGATAATTTACATTTTTACTCCAGCTTTTCAATGGCCGTATCGATAACTATTTTCATGCGTGGTTGATCACGTCGAGTTTTTATTTTTTTCGCAGTCTGTTATGCAGTGGATCTATTTTATATTCATTTGCAATAAGAGTTTTAATCTTAGCTCTCGTTGAAAACGACCGGGAGAAGCAAATAGGAGGAATTGTGACTTCATTTACTCATAAAAAGAAGTCGCTTGACGGAAGCAAGAGCTTAGTAGCAACGCACGAACGCCTCGACCATAACACATCGGCTATGAACTCCGGCTTTATGTATGTTTTATATCTACTAAGAGAGTTTAGTAATAGGTGAAATCTTTTATAGTATTTTGCAACCAAAATAATTATCACTCTCATTGGTGTTACAATGCATCCGCTTTAATCCAGTGTCAGGAAGAAGACTTATAATGATCGCGACATGCTATTTGACAGACGGTAAACTACTATTATTGACGTGTAAATGAGTGAAAAGTGCTGGAATCGTTCTAAAGACAACTGCTATTTAATCCGGTGATAATATTAAGATAGCAGATGTTTCTTACAATGCAGTGCAATGCATACTCAAACATATATATGTTTCGCTCTGATCTGGAAGACCCATTCGAAAAACGAGATCTACTAACCAACTGCCTATTTTATTAATAGCGTAATATATCCTAGGAATTAATTGCAAAATCAGATCTATATATCTATAAAAGTGAAAATGTATATGTGTCTGTATGTCTGTGTACCTTTCTCTACCAAATAACTCTGTACATTTTCGGTCTACAGACTCGAGATTTGACATTAGGTGTACTGAGTTTGGGGAAAATAGTTTAAATCCGTTTTCGGCCAGAAATTAGGCTGTCCAAAGGTCAAAGTTGGATTATTTGACCTTTGAAAACTCTACCAAACTCCTCCGTCAATTTTTGCTCTGATCACTTGAAATTTAAAATGTAGGTTAATGGACATGGTTCTAATTTTTTTTTATTTGATTTGAGCCCTAAAATATAAATGTAAAGGAGTCAAAATTGGGGGCAAAGATTAAAAAATGAGTTTTGAGGTGTCTACCAAATTACTCAGTAAATTTCTGGTCTAAACATTTGAAATTTTACATAAAGAGCATTCAGAGAAAGGGCAAGCATTCCAATCGGTTTGAGTGAAAATTTTGAACTACAAAGGGGTCAAAGTTACAAAGATTTGACCTTTGCGGTGTCCAGCAAACTACTCAGCAAATATTGGGTCTAAACATTTGAAATTGTAAATACGGGTATTCAGCCACGGGGAAAACATTTTAATATGTTTTGGGACAAAAGGTTTTAAGAGTTAACCTTTGCAGATTCTAACGAACTCCCCAGCCAACTTTGGAATAATTGAAATTTTAAGGGTAGTATACTTGGTCACGGGTCAAACATTTTATTTTGATTTGATACCAAAACAATGAATGTTAAAGGGTCAAAATTGGTGTCAAATTTAAACAGAATCAACTCTCCTGTTTCTAGAAAATTACTCAGACAATTCTTGGCCTAAACATTTGAAATTTTACATAAAATATATTCACACATAGGGCAAGTTATGAACGATACAAAAGGCTCGTGAAAAGCCTGGCAGAAATGGAAGTAGTCAATAATGTGTGTTTGGAGAGTAATAGTAAATTAATCTATATCTATATATCTATAAAAGTGAAAGGCATGTGTGTCTCTGTGTGTGTCTGTGTGGCTGTCTGTGTGGCTATGTACATTTCCCTACGCTATAATTCTGTCAATTCTCAGTCTACAGACTCGAAATTTGATATACAGCTGTTAAGTGGTCAAAGTTCAACGAGTTGACCTTTGAGAACTCTAACAAACTCCTCTAACAATTTTTGGCCAAAACACTTGAAATTTTAGATATAAGATCCTTGGACAGTGATCTAACTTAATAACTTCATTTTTGTCTGTGTGTCTCTGTGCGTAAATTTCCCTATGCAATAACTCTGTCAATTTAAAATCTACAGTAATATATCTTCACCTTCAACTGGGCACTTTTCTACAGAGGGGTCGCTTTTTTCGCCGATATTTTCGAAAGTCATTCTCTCATTTCGATTGCCTAGACTTAGTTTAAACCTACGCCACTTCCGATTTGGCGGTGGTCTTAACAGCAAAGACATCAGGTTTCCACCCCCGTTCTTTTCCTCCTTTGCGGTACAGGTTCGAGCCTGCCTTTCTACTATCTTTTTATTATTTTGCTCAACATATACCTCCAAACACCCGGGCAACACCGGGCAGAAATGCTAGTATATACAAAAGTAAAAGTATATATGTCTGTGAGTGTGTGTGCCTGTGTACATTTCCCTACACAATTTCTCTGTGAATGTTCAGCCCACAGATTCGAAATTTGATATACAGGGTATCTAGATTTGGGAAAATCTTTGTAATCGGTTTTCGGACAGAAATTTTGCTGTTAAGGGGTCAAGGTTAAACGATTTTACCTTTGAGAACACTACCAAACTCCTCCGACAATTTTTGGTCTGAACACATTAAATTAAGTATATAAGTTCCTTGGGCATAGATCTAACATATTAACTCAGTTTCAGCCCAAAACAATAAATATAAAGGGGTCATAATAGAGGTAAAGTTTAAAAAAATTGATCGCTTTCTTTTTCTTTTTGCTCAACATAAACCTCCAAACACTCGGGCAACGCCGGGTAGAAATGCTAGTCTATATATATATATATATATATATATTGGCCAACTAGTAATCCTCAACATGTACAAAAACAAGAAATAACGACAGAATTCGCGCATAAGCCTGACGAATCCTATAGTTGGATGAAACGCAGAATATTCAGTGTAGCTTAATCGCCATATATATTTTATAAATTACTAACTAGCTCTACCTACGTAGTGAGCACTTTTGAAGTAAATACTTAAAGTTTACGCATAAATCTATACTTTCGTATAGTGAATTTATGTGAATAAATGAAATAGTTATATATATATATATACATATATAATTATATATATACATATATATATATATATATATATACATAAGTGAACGTGTCTGTGTGTGTTGTGTGTCTGTGTGTGTACATTTCCCTACGCAATAACTTTGTCAATTTTCAGTCTACACACTCGAAATTCGATATACAGGGAACTGAGATATGGGAAAATCTGTGTAATCGGTTGACGGCCAGAAATTACGCTGTTAAGGGGTCAAAATTAAATTATTTGACCTTTGAAAACTTTACCAACCTCCTCCGACAATTTTTGGTCTAAACACTTGAAATTTTAGATATAAGTTCCTTCGATATGGATCTAACTTAATAACTTGAATTGAACCCAAAGAAATAAATGTGAAGAAGGCATAATATAGGGTCAAAGGTTTTAATAAATGACCTCTGCGGTTGCTACCATATTACTCAGACAATTTCTGGCCTAAACATTTTAAATTTTACATAAAGGGTATTCCGAGATAGGGGCAACCTTTTAATCGGTTTGGATCCAACAATTTTAGTTACCAATATATAAATGTATGTATGTATATATGTTTGCATGTCTGCCTAAAACTTTCGACACATTTTTTACCAATATCAGTATCACTTTGAAGTTCGACCTTTCAAACGACAAATATTGAAAAATTGGCTAAAATCATTAATATTTCCCTCTTTAACTGGGAACTTTTCTACAGGGCGGGGTCGGTTTTTATCGCCGATATTTTCAAACGTCATCCTCTCCTTTCGATTGTTCAGATTTAATTTAAACCTACGTCAATTCCGGTTTGGCGGTGGTCGTAACAGCAAAGACGTCAGGTTTTTCCCCGTTCTTTTCTTCCTTTGCGGTAGAGAATCGAGCCTGCCTTCCTACTCCCATTTTTTTTTGCCCAACATACACCTCCAAACACCTGGGCAACGCCGGGTTTAAATACTAGTACATATATTGTTTTGTGTAATCTATATAAGCGAACGTGTCTGTGTGTCTGTGAGTGTACATTTTTATACGCAAGAAATCAGTTAATTTTCAGTTTACAAATGCGAAATTTGATATACAGGGTACTGAGATTTGGGAAAATCTTTGTAATCCGTGTTCGGCCTTAAATTTGGCTGTTAAGGGGTCAAAATTTCAACGATTTTACCTTTGAGACCTCTACCAAACTCCTCCGACAATTTAGAGTATAAGCAATTCAAATTTTAGATGTAGGTTACTTGGACATGGATCAAACATAATAATTTGATTTGAGCCCAAAACAATAAAAGTTAAGGGGCATAATAGGGGTCAAAGTTAAATAAATTGACCGCTTTTTATGCTCAACATACATATCTAAAACATGCGGACAACGCCGGGCTTAAATGCTAGTATATCCATAAAAGTGAACGTGTCTGTATGTGTTTGTCTGTGTCTGTGTGTCTGTCTGTGTATATTTCCCTACGCAATAACTCTTTCAATTTTAAGTCTACAGACTCGATAATTGATATACAAGATACTGAAATTTGGGATAATCTTTGTGGTCGGTTTTTGGCCCATAATTTAGCTGTTAACCGGTCAAAGTTCAATAGTTTGTCTGTTAAGAACTGTACCAAACTCTTTCGCCAAATTTTTGTATAAACAATTGCAATTTTAGATATAGGTTCCTTAGACATGGATCTAACTTAATAATTTGATTTGAGTCCAAAATAACAAAACTTAAGGGGTCATAATAGGGGGCAAATTTAAAAAAAAAATTGACCCCTGTCGGCTGAAATGCTAGGAGGAAATAATCTTGGGTTTGCGATTAATAGTGAATAAAGAGATGTTAGAGTAATAGTATGTTAGAGTAATAGTAACTAAGTAGCAAATAATTTTGGGTTTAAAAGTAATAGTGAATTGTAAGTAAATAAGTTTGGAGTTAACAAAATAGATTAACAGCAAATGATTTTTGGAGTTAACAAAATAGATTAATGAAGTTTGGAGTTAACAAAATAGATTAACAGCAAATGATTTTGGGTTTGAGATTAATAGTGAAATAATAGCAAATAGGGTTTGAGTAGGGAAAATAGTAAATTAATAGCAAATACTTTTGGGCTTGAGATTATGTGAAGTAATAGCAAATAAGTTTGGAGTTGAAATGTAAATTAATAGCAAATAAGGTTCGTTTGAGATTAATAGTGAATTAAAAGTAAATAAGTTGGAGTTGAGAAAATAGTAAATAGATAGAAAAATAATATTGGATTATAGATTAACAGTGGATTATTAGTAAACAAGTGTGGATTTGAGAACAATAGTAAATTAATCGCAAATAATTTTGGGTTTGAGATTAGTAGTGAATTAATAGTAAATAAGTTTGGATTGAGAAAAATAATAAATTAATAGCAAATAATTTTGAGCTCGAAATTAATAGAGTATTAATTCATCTATCCATCCATCTATCTATCTATTTATCTATCTATCTATCTATCTATCTATAAAAGTAAAAAGGTATGTTTGTGTCTGCGTGTATGACTGTGTGCATTTCCATACCAAATAACTCTGTGAATTACACTGGTCAACAATTTTTTTTTTCTTTGGCAGACCATCTAGGAGTGTTTTCTGGGGTTTTGTTGGTCGCTGATTACGAATATAACATTGGTTTTGCCAGATTGGCTCTAGTTTAGAAGATACTGATAGCCCCAAATAAGCCTAAACTGCTAAAATTCTCCCTGAAATACTTCAATATAGAAGCAGTAAATAATAATTTTCTGATATTATTGAATCATTATAATGAGTATGTATATATTGAAGTATTTCAGGGAGAATTTTTATATAATTATATACTGTAATTACTTAATAACATGTTCCATAAATATAGTTGCAGTATAAATTAAACAGTAATTAAGAATTTTCTTTTTAATTCCACAGTTGAAAATGAGTTCCAGAGAGAAACTGAGTTCTTCTAGAAGATGTTGCAGATATGAACCGGATGTCTTTTGTTACATCTGTGGGCAGTATATGATGGCACAACAAAAGAGGAATATTACAGACTTTGTTAAGAGGGCGTACAAAGCATACTTCGATATGATACTTGGTGACCAAGACAAGTCTTGGGCCCCACATATGGTGTGCAAAACCTGTGTAGAAAGTCTCCGCGGTTTGACCAACGGTAAGCTGAAGTTGAAGCTTGCTGTACCAATGGTGTGGAGAGAACCTAACAATCATTGTTTGTGGGATAGCAGAGCAAGAATCCAGCACTGGAGAAGGGAGAACTGGCCAGAACGAGAAAGTCTCGAAGTCGGCACAGCCAACGTCATTAATGAGCCTTTGGTACCCAGGGATAGAATCATCTTCCCTCCATTGCACATAAAACTAGGGCTCATGAACAGTTTGTTAAGGCGTTGAACAAGGATGGGAATTGCTTCAAGTACATATGCAGGCAATTTTCAGGTCTTTCCATCGAAAAAGCTAAAGGTGGCATCTTCGATGGACCTCAGATTCGAACGCTCATGAGGGATTCTGACTTCACTAATCATATGAACACGGTTGAGTTAAATGCTTGGGTGTCCTTCACAGATGTAGTGACAAACTTTTTGGGAAATCACAAAGCTGACAATTACAAGCAATTGGTCCGTAAGATGCTTACTGCATACGGAAAACTAGGGGCAAATATGAGCATTAAAGTTCATTTCTTGTTTAGCCACCTCGACATATTTCCTGGTAATCTTGGTGATTACAGTGAGGAGCAGGGAGAGAGATTCCATCAAGACATCAAAACAATGGAAGAGAGGTATCAAGGCAAATGGGATGAGCACATGATGGCAGACTACTGCTGGAACCTTTTGAGAGACTGCCCAAAAGTTGCTCACAAGCGAAAATCGTATAAACATCAATTTTAGTTTTGTGAATAAAATATTGTTTTGTGTGTTCATTGTAACTAAGAATCTAGTGTATAATGCTTTGCATTAATTTATGATATATAACTGATTATGTAAATGTTTTTTTTTTCACTTGGAGAATTAAAATTCAGCAAATTTTTAGCAAATTTTTTGTATATCCTCGAAATCTATGAAAAGTGCTCAGTTATAAGATAAATGAAATGATGTTATATCTAACTTAACTTGTTAGATTGAGATTTTACACTGTCTTTGTGATTTAAGATTATCATAAAAATCAATATCTGACATTTATGCACTATTTAGCCGTTTTTTGTACGTTTAGCTATGGTCGCGAATGGGTGATTTCAGACAAACGACCCCCTGTGATATCTCCAAAACTAGAGCCAATTTGAAAAAACTAATGTCAGATTCGGATTCAGCGCCCTTGAAAACCCCAGAAACCAGTCTTACTTTGCCTGCCAAAAATATTGTGTTGACCAGTGTTATCTGTCTAGAATCTTGAGATTTGGCATAAGCGATATTGAGATTTTGGAAAAAATTTTAATCGTTTTTCTGGCCAGAAATTTTGTCCTTAAGGGGTCAAAGTTCAAAAATTTCATCATTGTAAACTCTACCAAACTCTCCCGCCAATTTTGTGTCTAAACATTTGAAATTTTAAATGTAGGCTACTTTGACATAGATCAAACATTTTATTTGATTAGAGCCGGCAAAAATAAATGCAAAGGATTCAAAATTAGGGTCAAATTTTAGAAAATTGATCTCTGCGATCTCTACCAAATTACACAACCAATTTCTGGCCTAAACATTTGAAATTTTACAAAACGTGTATTCAGAGATTTTTGAACGGTTTGGGGCGAAAATTTGAGCTGCCAAGGGGTGAAAGTTTAAAAGATTTGACCTTTGCGGTGTCTAGCAATCTACTCAGCCAATTTTGTGTCTACACATTTTAAATTTATACATAACAAGTATTCAGCCATTTGGCAAGCATTTTAGTCAGTTTTGGGGCGAACATTTGGGCTGCCAAAGATTGAGTAAGAAACCAATACCTATTATGAATCTGCGTCAGCAGCACAAATGTGTCATTGAATTTTTGGCAAAAGTGCATCGACAACAGTGGTTAATATGTAGAAAGAAATATTCCGAGACACAAAAAGTTAACTTATATTAATGGTACGAATCGCATCGATGCAGCTGTTTAACTTTTTTAAGTTAAAGAAATCTGAGTCTTTACTTTTGGAACGACCCTCGTAAAAACAGTTGAAAAAGTAATATTTGTTTGTTGGATATTTTCATGAAAATCATTTTTAACGGAAAGAAATATAGACTATTTATGTTTTAAAAATAAGTTATTGTTATATTTAGAGTAATATTTTCTTTATAGTATTGATCATAATAGATAGTTATTTTTTCAACAGAAGTAGTGTCATTAACTGTAAATTATACAGATTGAGGTAAAAAGTACAGTGGAATCTCCAAAGATTTATTGGCATTCTTACTAATTACATAACGAAATGGAAACCAGTGGCATCTTGGGGGGTATGGCTTAATCAATTCTTACTTAAGTGTAATCGGTTAGATCAAGTTAAAATTCTACCGGAGTTTTGATGTACCAATACGCAGAAAAGACATTTAAAATATAAATTACTTGATGAGTGTGTGAAAGATAAAAACATTTTTCGTTGAATGGTTTACAGTGTATGCATAATATATACATTTTTAAAAAATGGTAATAAGTGACGTAGACCGTATGTTTATGGCTCTTTATAATGAATAGTACTTAATAATTTCCATAGTTTGTATCCAAACTAACATTATTGCACTCAGATTCATTATCGTTCGTTTTTAGAGAATTCCAAATTTAAAAACCAAAAAAAAAAAAAATGTTGGGAAGAAAATATTTGAAAGAATATACGCAAGATTGCGTAAAGGCATTCATAGTTCAGAATTATTTTGATATTTTTCTTTCTATCCGATAATTTGTAATCCAACAGCTCATCGTTTTTTTTTTCATTTGTTTAGCTTTAAAGCACTTTATTTAAATTAAATTGTTTGGATTCAAGATGTGTAATTGGTAGTTTGGTTTCTTTATTTTGCACAAGTGTACACATTTTAAAGCCATGTTTTTTCTTTTGTTTTTTAACTTCGACTTCTTCCTTTATTTTTGTTTCCTTATCTTAGTTTACTTTTTAAATCTTTGTTTTCTATTGCGTATTTGTCCGTTTTCCGTTCCTTGTCTCTTAAATTCTCTGCAATTTTGTTCTGTTTTGTTACTATTCTTTTCCCTTCCCCGAGCGAACAATCGCTTGTTTTCTGTATCTTCATAATCAAATAGTCACTTCGACAAGAGATTAGAAAGAAGCCCGTGTTATCAGTTCAAAAGTAAAACAAAAACAGTAACACAAACGGTTAACTATAAACGGTTGTCGCCTCGTTTTCGCTTACACGATTATTTAATATGATAGTTAAGCACACGATGTAAAAAGAGAGGAAATAGCATGACATAAATCTAGTAATAATCAACGAGCACAGAACAAGGAAATTAAAGAAAAAAAGGTTACCTATAAAATTAACTAAAAGACTATGTTTAAATAACTCATAAGCGTTGTAATAAAAACCAATAAAGTTTTACAAAATATACAAAATGTCGAATGAAGATAAACAAATTACACAATAGTAATTAAATACTGGAAATAAGCCAGAAAAAGCTGTATATATAGAAAATTGAGAACAAAAAAAAAGAACTTGAACGAAAATAAGATAAATAAAAAATACAAATAAATTAGACTAGGAAGCAAATGAATTATATTGCAAATTATTCTAGTGATAGCTTGTTAAAAAACTCATTGAAAACAAACGGGAAATAACAATTTCATAAAAAGAAAACATTTACAAAGGAGCCAATTAAAAGAGTAAAAAGACGCCTCCAATGTTATGTTAAGCTGCGCAGTATTTAATTTAATCGAATTACAAATAACGTTTGCTTTATCTGGACTCTGACTGCATAAAAAAAACTTCATTTTGTCCGCGCAAATTACCATCGCCACTTGCAAATTATTGTTCTCAGGAATGCGATCCTTTTGAAAAATATCAAGCCAAGATTTTCAAGCCGATACCCGGCCCTATTGGCCGAGATAATACGGTTTAATCTCATTGAACTGAAAATCGGAGCAGATTTAAAATCAATAAACTACTGTTTATTCAGCTTTTCAATCGACCCATCCAGGCGTGGACGAACGATACTGCCGCTTGAATGGCAAGTAACTGAACTTACGCACACAAACACGCGAATGAGACGCTTACAGAAAATAGCAAAATAAAGTATCCGCGTTTGCAGTTGCATACGCATGCAGTGCTCTTTACATGCTTGATTGTTAAAATGGAAGCATATTATAAATGTTTATCTGTTTCAGTGCAAATGTATTAGTTTGCTCTCTGCCATCTACATTGTTTCAAACTGTGAATATGATGTGTACTAATGCGTGTGCTATACTATGTTTGACATTATAACCTCAATTTTTGATTATTTAAATCGAGAAGTTACTTGTTGTGTGAGGTGAACTGCTGAGGAATTTGAAATGAAACTAATGAGAAGAAATAGATAACCATTGACATGAATAAGCCTAACTAACTGTTTAAGTGTTTTAAAAATAGATATTTGTAATCGATTCTTACATATTATAACGTCGAGATGGCCCAGTAAATAGAGATACGTCTAGTACTCTAACATTAAGAGGCAACGAAATTTCTATATAGACCCACAGATCTATCAGTATTCTATTTGTTTAGATTTCAACAGTTGGATCGTCGAAAAAGATGAAAAAAGCCTCCGCCAAAAAAGATCTTGATAAACACGGCCTTCAACAAACATAGTTCAACGCAATGGAAATTGTGCCTACAACAAAGAAACCAGGGAACACTAAAAAGACGATAGACGCCTTATTATTTAAAGTCCAAATGTCGAGAAAAAAAAACACTTGAAATCACAGAAAATATATAATTATTTTCATTTTCTGACAAACTTGCTTTTCCGATCGCCGTCTTAAAATGTTTACTTCCACCAGTCAATCTCGTTTCGTTTAACTCATCTTATAATCATTTATTTGTTAAAAACAGATTGCCAAACAAAGAGTAAATATTTATTAATTTAATTGATTTTGAAGCTCTTTTTTATTACACTATAGTCACCTTATTATTTAAAGCCCAAATGACGAGAAAATCAACTTGATTATATAAAAAAACGAAGCTCATTTCGATATGGAAATGTCTATTTCCGACCATTTTTTAAGAAAAAAATGTTTAGTCTGTTTTCTGAACTAAACAGATTTCCATTACTTTCAAGACTCATTTCGTAATATCAGTGTAAACTCTTATTAGGTTTTTATCAATTTGATCATTACACATTTATTCATCAAACTCCTGGATTATTGTCTATTTTCATGCATATAAATTGGTGTGTATATTGGTTAGGATAATAATTTATCCTATCAAAGATAACATGTGGATTGAAGAATTTTCGCCATAAAAGAGCTATGAAACTAATCACATTACAAGCTTTGTTTCTGGATTAAAGCGCATTCGAAATAGAATTATATATAATCTAAGATATGGTATATAACAAATATATTTCCATCTAATAACTTTTTGAATACATATTCGGAAATGTGGGAATCATCTGATACAGAATAAAGCTTAAACTCTGTTAAAGCTCGGATCTGTTAACACATTGTAATTCAGTATTCAGACAATTCAGATTGTAGATTGCATATATATATATATATATATATATATATATATATATGTATAGATGTAGTAAGTTATAACATGTATATGACACTTAAGCTATAGAGAATATTCCGCGTTTCTTCCACGCTAGGATTGATGAGGCCTGTATATATATATATATATATATATATATATATATATATATATATATATATATATATATATATATATATATATATATATATATCCTGAAGCCCAGTTAGTAACTAGATGGATGAATATTTGTAAATTCTATGCGTCGTATGTGTGCTCTCAGCTCATCTCGGTGGATATCCATAGTCTATCAAATACTGATGGAGGTTCATATATATATATATATATGTATATATATATATATATATATATATATATATATATATATATATCCTGAAGCCCAGTTAGTAACTAGATGGATGAATATTTGTAAATTCTATGCGTCGTATGTGTGCTCTCAGCTCATCTCGGTGGATATCCATAGTCTATCAAATACTGATGGAGGTTCATATATATATATATATATGTATATATATATATATATATATATATATATATATATATATATATATATATATATATATATACACTCCTGAGTGTGCCTGAATAAATCTAATACAGTGTATGTATATATTAAATACTTTTCTAATAATTGTCTCAATCGAAAACATAAAACATTTGATATCATTGTTTATATTTGTTTCAAAACATTGTATGTGTTATTCCCAGAAAAATATTTGTGCAATAAACATTAAACAGTAAGAATGGCAGGCTGAATCAGTTACGATAGATAGAGCTGACATCTCATTACTTTCATCGTTTCGTATTTCAGTTCGCGTTTCGGAAAAGAAGAGCAGATGTTTTAAAATAATCCCTTTTCTTTACTTATCATACTATTTACATGTTTGCTACTATGTTCTGCTCAGGTCACGAGGTTAGATTATTAATTTTTTAAGTTGGTAAAAACGGCGCATCGAAAGGGACCGCCAGTGAAATAGTTATAAGTAAATCAAATAAAAAAAATTGATGAAACCAGTTAAAATACGATGATCAAACTTTTCAGATTTATTGTTACTATATTGCGAGCAAACGCACACATTATACTTATAACAGTATGCATTGACATTAGAAATGTTTCATCGTTAATCTATCTATTTTGTAACAGAAGGAAAACATTCTATCTTCGTCCAATTAGTGTTATTTTTATAAACGCATACAGCAATGTATTTCAAAATCACTTAAGGTCATCATTAATAATAGAAAATTTAAAAACAGGGAACTTTATTCAATGTAAGAATAAAGTATACTGGTGGTAAAATGATATAGAAGAAGATAGAGATATGTATGCATTTAAGCCAGATTATATGTTAATTCAGTAAAATGGACGTTGAAATCGAATTTTTCTATCTATAAAATATCGTAAAGCAATTATTAAACTTTATCTAACAATTGTTGCGTATGAATTCCAGTATTATTCTCTTAAATATTTTTTAAATATATGATTTTAAGGAACTGTTTTATGAGAAAAGGCCATGCCATCTGTCTACAGAATATAATAATTTGTTTAAAGAATTGCTCATTCATTACATAAAAGTGTGCCTCGTACTCTTTGCTTTTTATTTAGTATTACAAAAGAAATAGTTATTCTTTGTGTGCAAATTCCATTATAGTTTCTATGGATGTTATAAGACCTAACAATCCCAGGAATATTTTTTACTCATAAGTGAAGAGTTTAAACCCCGTCAACGTTTTAAAGCTAATTTATATACATAAACCTTTTGGAAAAATATATAAACAGTTCTCTCTCTGTAGTTGTTTGTGTAATAATGAAAGAAACTTTTATAATCATAAAGTTTAATGAAATTTAAAAATCAGAAGTAACATTAATGCTTCTTTGTATATATGTGAATGTACTGTTTCCCCACCACTTACGTTTTTAATGTTCTTTACTCTAATGTACCAGAGAAATCTGTTTTCTGATAACGGAGTTTACGTTGCATTCAAATAGTAGTTAATTGCTATTCTCTTTCATATTTAATTTCATCCTTTCAAAAACATACCTACCAGGAACACGACAGTTTCAAGAAATATATAGGAGAAATAAGAACGCAACTATCGAAAACCTGAGGATTAAAATTAATAAAATTTTCTCAGAAAATTGAAGAAGGAAGAAACACTAGAAAACATTTCCGCAAAGTTCCGATCAAAAAAGTACCTAGATATAAAAAATACAGATTATTTTTACATGTTCATAAGCCTACATAAAAAACTAGCAATCAGAATAAAACGTGTTCATCTACCGCTAGTCTCTCCATCTTGAATAGGGTTCAAAGAAGAGTATCTAATTTAATAGGTCTTACTCAGTAACTAAGCTTAAATTTCTATCTCATCGCCTCAATGATTTTACACTATTTTTATGGAATGTGCTCTGATGAACGAACATGCACCCGACAAACCTGTTTGGCAAAAAGGTTAAACATTTGTTACTAAATGCCTAAATGAGTTCTTCCATCGGAGTGCAAGATTTGAGATTCCCTTGTTGTCATCTGATTTCCTGACTGTACTCACATGCACACATTTGAATGTAATGTAAACTGACATCCCAGTCATCTCCTCTAAACATGATTCCAAATAGTATCCCCGTACGTCCAAGTGGCGATATACCTTTTGGTGGGTTAGCATAATGTTAAAAAATATCATGACAGGATTCAACTAGAACAAATGTGTACAAGACGAAATCTATAGTTATTTCCTAACAATGTATAAATTGACAAAAGTATTAACTTAGTGAAGAACACAATTGAACCACCAATATTGAAACTGAAAACTAAATAGCCAAACTTAACAGATATAAAAAAAAAAATACTCAGATGCATTTTCTCTGAAAAAATTCTGTCACCACTTCTATTTGTTATATCAGAATGACACAAAAAATTATACACATGGAAATTTAATGTACGAAGGTCAGTCCGAAAGTAACGCCTCATATTTTTAACTCAAAAAGTTGAAGGGTTTCGACGACGGGAGTAGTATCATGAAAACGAACATTTTGTACTTCATAATTTAATTAGCTACAATGTCGGCACTATTTTAATGCACCTTTTGCCAGGCATACAATGAGGCATCTCTGCTTCTGGCGGACGTTCATCACAGGAATTTGACTTTTGTACACGTAGACGATTGTAATGAAGGTGAGATATATTCTAAGGACGTAGAAAGATTCCGTCATTTTCCGGTGATTTTAGCAACGGATCTAATTTAAGTCTTCCATTTCAGATCAGGAATGCATGTCAGGCGCATCAGTTTCTCAAAACAGGGTGTTTCATCAAGCCGGCAGTTGCACATGTTAACTTGTTCACAGACGTGATTTGAGTGTTGGTGGTGAAAAGAAACAAGTTTCGTGTTGAATGCTTTAAATGTAACTAGCCATTTTAACTCCATTATACCACATGTTCCAGGTTGGATAAGGGGGCTTCAAAAATATATTGGTCGTTGCTGGTCTTTGACGTGTTGTAGTAGATCGTAGAATCGTTTGCATAGATATCGCTATAGAACATGATTTGGGAGATCATTGAAGACAGGAAGAGAGTTAAGTGCAATATAAATCCCATATACACGTTAGCATTAATATTGTGAGCTTCCAACTTCTGTTTATCTACGACTTCTTTAATAACCATGTGAGAGATAATGGATTTGAAGGTTGAGAGGGTATTTATAGTTATTCCGTAGAAATTAATTTTACTATGAAATGCCTTAAAGATGTTAAAATGTGTTTGCTCTAGAAATTAGGCTATTATCAATGGATTCACATATCCTTTGTGATATCACGGTCAGCACATCAGCTGTTGATTTTCCAGAAAGGAGAAATGGTTGACAACATCACTATTTTTCACAGACCTAAGCAACTTACGCATGACCTACAAGAAATATATTAGTATGTGCTGAAATGCAAAAGACTAATCTCCCTATTTCGAAAGTTCATGCAAATTGCCAAGTTTTTCAGGGTGTTAGTAATTATCTCTTCTTAAGGCGTCATTGAAACAACTTTGTTAATATAGGAGCTAGTTCCGGTTGCAGTTTCTTAGGACAATAATGGTCAGTTATTTAGTAGGAATCAAAGATTTGATAAATCTGAAAGTATCTTGAATAGATATATGGATGTAATTCAGAATATTTTAAGTCCTGATTTAAAATTCAGAGTTCAGGTGGCACTGATCACACAGAGTGGATTTTTATGCGAAGGTTTAAGCGAACAGTTTTGTTTGTCAGATGGCAGGTTCATTTCTAATAGTTGGGAGGGAAGATACGCATTTCTTAAGAAGCTTGTTTATTATGCGTCAAAACTCCTGGGTACCTAGCCTCTGTTTAGCTACTTAAGACTTAACAGTTAAGGCTAAAGACTCACGTTTTCTAAAACAATATTGTATTGATTACTGGCAGATCTAAAAGCGGCTTTAGTTTTTGAATCCCTGTTTCTTTTAATGTAATTAAAATAGCGGTGACATCAATAATCTCAAAAATTGTATAAGCACTAGGAACTGTTCCGTAAGGAACTAGTGAAATAAATATCAATGGCAGAATAAACATTTCATAGCACACAGGTTGTTAAACTAGATAAAATATTTACTAAAATCTTTCAGTATTAAAATCAACCTGAATAACCAGGTAACAGTAGAAGCGGCAGGCATTTAGAAATTGAAATTGGAACATTTAAAGTAGTTCTTCAAATTCTTATTCACCCGAAATAAGGCGTATTCAAATTTGGATGTAGTGTCTACTATATATGGCAATAAGTACAACAACACTACGTAGGGAGCTGGGCAGCAAGATATCTATTCACATTACAATTTTTGCTCTGCCAGTTATTACAGTCAAGAAAGCAGGAGACAGGGAAGAAATTCTAACGTCTAATATTTTGTGAAAAGAAACTACCAGAATAGAAGGGTTTCCGTCATCTAGAGCATTTTAAATTAGAGACGTGGGAATTTTCATCTTGTCGCGTTATTCGGGAGTATTTAACTCTGTGAAAGGGGGAGAAGTTTGCGAACACTTTCAGAGCAAATTTCATTGAAGTAATTGTAAAACAAGCAGACGGATTCAACATTTTGACTACAATACACATATATACATGAAGCGATTATGGCAGAAATTTCGTAATGTCACTTCGTGACTCCTGTCTAAGCAGATGATTCTACGATGCAAAATGTTCGCGTAAAGAGGATACAGGGATAGAAATTAGATAACGTTGTCCTTATCGCTACAGAAAAAGACTGAATGATACTCAACCGATGAGAAGTATTATTTTCATTCAGATCCTAGAAAAAGAGAACAATTATCAGCAATTAATTATTTGTTAAATATTGCTTCAATAAGACAAATATGCATGAAATATTTATGGAATTCGGTGGAAAATGCTAGAGATTTGCGCAGATTTCTGTCAATGGATATCCAGGGAACATAACGTGTTATTGCCAGAGATGCGATAGTCTGGTTTATAACACGTTTCGAAATTTTACCTACATCTCAGAGCTTATGATTTGAATATGTCTGAATGAAAATGAGTGTTTAAATGTTTAGCCTTCCACAGATGTACTTTTCCTAGTCGGTAATTTAAGAACGAAGGGCTATTGGCTACAAATACAAAATGCCGAAGAGTACACAAAAAATCATTGTAGAAATAATAACTAAGTAATCAAGATAATAATCAGAAAAATGTAAACAGTGCCGGATAATGTGAAGTGACGTCATTAATAATTCGTTTCGTAGAACTATACAGTTTTATAAATATTATATAGGCTTTTATTAGTGGCGCGATCTATATATATAGAACTACAAACATATCTGATGAGTTACAGATATATACGAGACGTATTCTAAAGGTTTTAATATTAATGTCCTAAGGAGCATAAACAAATGATTCGGATTTGCTCGATTATATGTATTAGATTTAAACTTTTCAGATAAGCGATAAAGACATAAGTATAATGTCTCCTTCCCGGTTCGTGTCTTTTAGTCAAGAAACAGCATAAAAATTCGTGAAAATTTTCTCTCTCTCTCTCTCTCTCTCTCTCTATATATATATATATATATATATATATATATATATATATATATATATATATATATATATATATATATGCACAACTTCAGACACCTATTCTTATGTATGCCTAGGTATTTTGTTATACATCTATTCAAATATTGTTATACGATACCATATATTATTATCCTTTATTGTTGTCGCTGACACATGTAAATAATATTTGTCATATACAAATATGAGCACCTGCAGAAATAACTGTGCCTGGATTATAGGGCAGGTGTATTTTGCATATGTCATCTTATACACGTCTGAATTTCTCTCTCGTTCGACATTATTCTTTCTTCTTACATCACTTTTAATTCGATATGTCTGTTTGCACTGGCCAGTGTCTGGGCGGAGTATATTACGCTTATGTCTCATGATATGCATGCTTTAGGGAAGTATTTTCTGCTTGTAAATAAATCAACATTCTTCCTCCCAGAGATCATAGGACGTTGTTACTTTCATGAAGAATAGCTTTTCCAAATAAATACACTCGTTATATAATGATATCAGTCATGTTATTTTAAATATTTTGTTTATTTTAAAAGGCGACACTATAATGTGTAAGTAAAGAGTTCAGTATACTATTTACAAACTTTTTCTCATGAAAATGTATGAATCAACAATATCCTTTCAGTTAGAAGTAAAGATTTAATTATTTAATACAAACATTTCGCTTTGATATTGCATAGCGTCAATTTAATAAAAAAAACAACAACACATATATATATATAATTGTGTTTTATGATAGTTTATTAAGCGAATAACTATATATCTATAAAAGTGAAAGTATCTGTCTATCTGTGTACATTTCCCTACACAATATCTGTCAATTTTCAGTCTACAGGCTCGAAATTTGATATACAGGGTAGTGAGATTTAAGAACCTCTTTGTAATCGTTGTAGGCCAGAAATTTGGCTGTTAAGGGGTTAATGTTCTACGATTTGACCTCTGAAAACTCTACCAAACTCCTCCGACAATGTTGTGTCTAAACGCTTGAAAAGATAGATATAGATTTCTTGGACTTGGATTTAACTTAATAATATGATTTGAGCCAAAAACAATAAATGTTAAGGGGCCATAATAGGGATCAAAGTGTTAAAAAAACTTTCGACAGCGGCGACGGATTTTCACAAGATCACTATCGTTTTGAAGCTCGACCGTTCAAATGACAAAGACCGAAAAATTGGCTAAAAACATTAATTTCTTCATCCTCAACTTGCCACTTTCTACAGGGAGAGGTTGCTTTTTTCAACGATATTTTCGAAAGTCATCCCCTCTTTTCAATTGTCTAGCCTTAATTTAAACTTACGTCACTTCCGGTTTGGCGGTGGTCGTAACTGCAAAGACGTCACGTTTTTACGTTCTTTTCCTCTTTCGTGGTACGGGTTCGATCCTGCCTTCCAACTACCAATTTTTTTTTGGCCAACACACACCGCCAAACACCCATGCAACGCCGAGCACCTATGCGAGTATAAAATAAATACAAAGATACCCTTTGTTATATGTTGAAAAATAGATAATTTATATCGAAAGGTTTAGAGGTATGCAACACGTGTTATGCAAATAATACATATTGAAAAAAGTGACTTCATTTTTTTTCTATATTTCATCTCGTTCGGTTGATTTGAGAAAGGAAATCAGCCTGAATTCCCTTCTGCTTTCAGAAGAAGAATAACTCACTTGACCTTTTATATTTCAGCCACTTTAAATGTTGGCAGTCCTCGTTTTTTATCAATTATATTAGTCTTTACATGGTTCTTATTTTCAGGCATTATTTTTATTAAATCCTTTTCATGAAATGTTTCCCCTTGACAACTGAATCAAACAAATGATACCAAAAAATATTTCCGTTCTACCAAAATTTTTAATCGGCGATAAACAGAGCTGAAAACTTTTGTTAGAAAAATAGAGAATTTGCACATGAAAGTTGGTAGTATATGGGAGGTGACACTTTTCTAGATATTATTACTTCCCCTCCCTTTAAACACTCATATACACGCGCGCACACACACACACACAGATATATATATATATATATATATATATATATATATATATATATATATATATATATATATATATATGCAGGGTGTCCCAAAACATGTATACACTCTTTAAATGAGCATAAAACCAACATTTATTATAAGAAAAGTTGCATGCATCATAACACACTGAACAAATATAGAAACCAGCTAATTTTCGAAAGCGTTCAAATTATTGGCCATTGTAGACCATGAACAGCTGACAACGCTCACTGATTAAATCGAAATCGTTCCTAATCAGTTGAATTATTATGTTGACACATCGTCTTTCAGTGGTTGATTCGAGCTCATTCATTGTAGCTCATTTTGTAGTATAAACGCTGTGTTTAACATGCCCTCACCAACCACTGGCAAAAAAGATAAAAATCCATGGGAAGGGGTAAAATTCGGTGTAAGCATTAAGTACTCGATACTTTCACATCATCCTAACTCTATGTTACTATGACGATACGCTCTTACGTCATGATAATAGTGGGGAAGTGCTTCATCCTGCTGGAAGTGCCATATATATATATATATATATATATATATATATATATATATATATATATATAACTACTTCATTTACTCACATAAAAATAATATACGAAAGTATAGATTTATGCGTACACTTTAAGTGTTTACTTCAAAAGTGCTCAATACGTAGGTAGAGCTAGTTAGTAATTTATAAAATATATATGGTGATTAAGCTACACTGAATATTCGGCGTTTCATCCACTCTATGATTCCTCAGGCTCATGCGCATAAGCCTGAGGAATCCTAGAGTGGATGAAACGCCGAATATTCAGTGTAGCTTAATCGCCATATATATTTTATAAATTACTATATATATAGCTTAATCGCCATATATATTTTATAAATTACTATATATATATATATATATATATATATATATATATATATATATATATATATATATATATATACGCACTGAAATATATATTAGATTAGTTGGGTCATTCTGATCGTTTTCAAGTGCTAAGACGGACGCATGTCTTATTTTATTCAATTGACTATGGTTCGCAAAAGAAATGTCACAAAATAAACAGATATATAATCGGGTCAACCTGAAAGCCACGGCAACAAACAAAATTGCTCTAGAATCGCCCTCCTTTCATCTGATGGTCTGAAGGCCTCTAAAGATATATGCCTAAAGCCCAGAAAGAAAAAAACATGATGGATCGCCTCCCTTTGCTCTCTCGGAACCCGGTATGCCACATGACAAAACCGTGGCATTGTTTGCTGAAATTACCAGTCACTATATCACAACGCGCCCGTTCACCTTGCTCTGCGTCCGTTTCCTCAGATGTACGCCAAAGACGCATCATAGGATAATTCAGCTTGACCTGCTCACAAAATAACGTAAGATATATCTTTTGGGTCTTTTCTCCTTTTTATTCTGCAGATTTTTTCTCACACAATCTTGGTCACTTATATACACCATCGTATTCACGGTCTCTGTCAATTTAAAATCCATATGTTTTTATCATCCGTTTTTTTTTTCGAAGAAATTGACATCATCTGTATTATAAAGAATTGGCCGAGAAAAGAGTTCGTCTTATACATTTCTTTTTTATCAGGTTGTCAAAATATCCAAGCGAATGGAAAACTTTATATATATATATATATATATATATATATATATATATATATATATATATATATATATATATATACACACACACACACAACGATGACAAATAAAAATCCCTCCCTCTTTGGGTTGAGCACTTTGTAAATATATTTTCACCCGACGCGTATTTAAGCAATTAAGCGAAGCTCACTATTAATTTGTTTGTGGTTTGAGCATTGTAAGCGAGGGGCTTGTGTGGATTTAATACACACTCGAGGATAAATATTTACGGCACTGGTCCGTGGTCCGATGGTAAGAACGGCCGACTGTTGTAGGTTCGAACCACGACTGGGGAAATGTATATTTCTAGCCGCACTGATGAGTTGTGATACAAGCAACGGTAGTGTATGTGGATTAATATATATATATATATATATATATATATTTATATATATATATATATATATATATATATATATATATATACATATAAAATAAAAATTACAATTAAATTTTCCAAAATCATCCAAGATGGTAAAACTAAAGTATATTATATATATTAAAGAATTGATATTTATAAAGTAATCTCAACCAGATGTAAAAGCTGGATAAAACCAAATAGCCGATAGAGCTTATAATACGCGCAAACAGTTAATAATGTATATATTTATTTTTCCATTTAGTGTCTTTTAACAACTCTTGCTGACATTTTCTTAAGTAAAGCAACAACATTTCAGTTGACCTATTTTTTGCCCTATATTTTTTCCGCGCCTTTTAACATCCTTTTTGTCTGGGTCATTTTGACATTTGCCTTTCTATCTTATATTTAATTCTTTCACCATTTAATTTTTTCCTCTTCTTCTTCCCTGATCTTTCTTATTATGTCTCGGCAGTCGGGTGAAAAGCACCGCTTATTTTCTTTTTCTTAATATTATTGGAATTTTCCCCTTTTCTTTTCTTTGTTCATATTTGTGAATTATTCCATGGATTTCGGCCTTTTGGATTATTTTGGACCATCTTCAAATTACGTGATTTCCTTAGATTTTACTTGTGGAAATGGAAACTCAATTAACTTTCTTGGAGTTATATTTTGGATTTTACCGTCATTGGAGTATTTACCTTTCACCAGACTATCCATTCACATGTAATCGCCCTTTTCTTCACCATATTCCCTCTGTTTCACTTTTTGTTATCAAGTAAGATCTTTGACTTACTTGTAGTTTCATCAAATACTTTTGTATGCAAAATCCGATCCCGCATTTTGCTAATTCCTACCACTCTGATGAGAAGGAAAGTATTTCTTCGACACTCCGCGGATTAAGGACTATCCACTTATAATGTGTTTCCTTTTCAGATTAAATATGTGTTTACCTATTTTTCAAAGTGTGTTTTTAACATGTTTTATAAACTGTTTGCTCTCATATATATATATATATATATATATATATATATATATATATATATATATATGTATATATATATATATATATATATATATAAGTTTAGTGATTAACGTTAAATTCTGAAGATCAAAATACAAACACATATATTCGAATTAAGAATTTATTCTTTGACACAAGGAATATATAGAGGGTACTTATATTAGCTTCCTTAATCAATGGATTTTCAATGATGGCATATGTCATCAGAGGAAATGAAATCCGGTTAGCAATATGTGCAGCTGTGAATAAGCACATATTTTGCTTTTCAGCACATATGAAAAAGTTTTTTTGGTGATGAATAATAATTATAGGAAAATAATTATAGGGAAAAGGAATTTCATACAACCTGTACAGTCCATTATCGGAAGGAGTACGATATTTTCCGGAGTATTATTGCCAGGTCTTTAGAGTAGTGGTCCAGGAGAGAAGGCAGTAATCCCATATAACAAGAATGTATGGTTGCTCCATACTGTGTTTCCGAATATTCGTTGGTGATTTAAATACGTTTTGGTAGATGAGAACCAAAGTTCTTGTGGGTGGGGAGATAGTGTATCACATATTGAATAGACGTTGTATTTCATTGTATATATTCCCGTCGGTGATGGAATTTATAAGTTAATCCCTGGATTAAGGAAATAATTAACACTCCGCTCCATATATTCCTTGTGTCAAACAATAAATTCTTAATTCGAATAGTTGTGTTTATATTTTGATTTTCAGAATTTACTATTTACTCTTATACATATATATATATATTTATTCTTATATATATATATATATATATATATATATATGAGAACAAGTAGTATATATATAGTAGTATATATATATTATTAGTATATATATTAGTATATATATTAGTATATATATATTAGTATACATATATTAGTATATAGTATATTATATATTATATTATATATATTAGTATATTATATTATATATATAAATATATATATATTATATTACATAAGTATTATATATATATTATATATATTATATATATTATATATAATATATATTATATATATATTATAATATATATATATTAGTATATAGTATATTATATATTATAGTATATATTATATTATATATATTATATTATATATAGTATATATTATATTATATATATATATTAGTAGTATATATATATATTAGTAGTATATATAGATATTAGTATACATATATATATTAGTATATATATATATATATATATATATATATATATATATGAGAACAAGTAGTGTATAAAACATGTTAAAATATTGTTACATCATGTTATATATATATATATATATACGTAGAGAGAGAGAGAGGGAGAGAGAGAGAGAGAAAGAGATAGAGAGAAAGTGAGAAAGAAAGATACTTTGTAATAACATTTCCTGTTGTCTACACAAATCAATTGATGAAGTCTTAAGGTGACACATTCGTTGAGTTACTAGATTTCACACACACACACACACAAACACAGACACAGACACACACACATATATATAATTATATGTCTGTACGTGTCTTTATCTTGAAAATTTGTGCAGCATATAATCAATTGCGTGGAACTATTTCGTCTACGATAATATACGAATTTTAATGCTAGAGGTTTACAAGAAATTCACAGTATTTGATACAAATACCATTGAATAGTACGTTTCCTTTTGAAAGATGTTTGCAGAAATGTTGTTCTCAAACCAGAGTAAATATAATAGCAATATAATCCTGTTTGTAGCGTGTTCTAACGCACATCACCACACCCACAATCACGCGCACCCCCACACACACGCACACGCACACACATACACACACACACACACACACACACACACATATATATATATATATATATATATATATATATATATATATAAGATGACCTAATTGCTCACACGCATATATTATTATTCACTAGCAGGACCTGTTAACCGGCGTTGCCTGGTGGTAGCATGTATCCCCTACCCCGATTAAAAATTTAGATTATTGCTGTTGTTGGTTTTGTTGTTGGCCAACTCCCAACCTTTTAATATTAAAAATGGCTTTCGTAATAGACTTCCCTCCATTATATCCCTGGGGTGGGGTTGTCACAAAATTTGCTGGAATATTCAGCGTATTTTTTAGGGTATTTTTCAGGATATTCTTCAGGGTAAAGTTATAGGCAAGTTATTTTTTTTATGGCACGACTGGAGTTACGGTGGTAAAAAACTAGTTAAGCATTTGTACCTTAAAGGAACTAAATTCATGTAGTCCTCCGTACGGTAGCAAGGATAAATGTTAACGTTATTTAAGAATTTGACCGTTTTAAGTAACCTGTAAAAGTAAACCTTATTAACACAGCGGTTTATTTAAATAGTAAACAATGACGAAATAGGAAGAAACAGTATATTATTTGTTTGGGACCTATTTGCATTTCCCAAAAACTAATGAAAAGAAAGTACTCCAAGCCTTTTATGTGAACAGAAATGGAAAAATCAAAAAAAAAAAAAATCCGCTGCAGTCAAGATCGAATGTGAAGCGAAAATTTGTGAAAGGAACTGTGAGGAAGGGAACTGCTTTAACTTACTGCTCTACGACTAAGATGTGGCTCTCGAAATGACTTCTTTAAACAATAAATCACTTGGTGGACACCGATAAGTCGCGTAATGTTAATAGAAGGGTTGCTACTGTAGAAATAATCAAACAACCAAGTTTTTTTTTAACAATGTTCATAAAATTCAATTATATAAACAGAGCAATTTTTTTCGAGAAAAATATCTACGTTAAAAGTAAACGCACGTGTTATTTTTAATAATCAATGTGTTAAATAGTAAATGTACTAAGGTCGAACACAAGAAATGTGTCTGTACTGCAAAAAAAACTAATCATTTTTAAAAAAAAATTTAATATGTGTATAATACTGTTTAATCGATTTTTTTAGAAAATGAATAAATACTGGCTATCAGCCTGTGTATGTAAACATTATGCACGCTGTGTACATTTAAAGGGTGTTTTGTAAGTAATCTGCAAAAAAATATCGTGAAACTCGATTTTAACAAGCAAAATATGTACAAATAGCGTGATATCAAAAATACACAAGCACTAAATTTTGCCTTAATTTTATCTTCCTATTAAATTTTATATGGAGTAAATTAAATAACGTTATTATTGAAAATGTAATAATGCGATTGCTTTTTAATTTAAACTATGCACGTTTTCAAACAAAAAAGAAAGAAATAATGCAAGATTAAGTTTTTAGCTGTTGGGTACTTCTGTATTTTTTGTTCCGTGCTGTAATAATAATGTTATTACTTTGAAAGCCATTCTTTAAATGAGGAGGGTGTTTTGTTACAATTATAACTATCCTGTTAATCAGCCTTACAATGTAAGATATCAAAATCCTAAATTTAATCTGAAAAACTATTTAAAATAGCACGGTAGCACAAAATGCATAGGCACCAAGTTTTGGTTTGTTGTTACAGTAGATATTGTTCTCAGAGGCATATAGCGGCAGATGATATTGTGCACTGCTATCGCATGCGTCCGAGATCAATATTTATTTTAAAATTTGGAGCTTATGAATGTTTTTGTACCGCGCTTTTTGTAAATAGTTTTTCCAGCTTAAATTCAAGTATAACACTAACTTTTTTATAGTAAGTTGGAATAATAGTTACACCAGCCTCCTCTCAAAGTTAAAAATGGCTTTGAAAATAGAAACATTATCATTAAAGCCTGGCTCCAAAAAATACATAAGTACCTAAAAGTGTAAATAATTCGTCACGAGAATGAAACGCGGAATATTCGGTGTAGCTTAATTGCCATATATATTTTCATAACTTATATATATATATATATATATATATATAAATGTATATATATATATATATATATATATATATATATATATATATATATATATATATATAATTTAGTATATACGGATGATTAAGTCAATAACTCTGTATGTTTTCCTACCATGAATATAAAGGTGTTTGCCAAAGTATGGTTTAAGGTGTGTACATCTACGCATATTAAAGACCTTTCACGTCGTGTTAGTAAAATATGTAAAATTAAATAAAATAAAGTAGATATTAACACCATTATTCATAGTTGTTTACATATCTATCTATCTATCTATCTATCTATATATATATATATATATAAATATATATATATATATATATATATATATATATATACATGTTCTCTACTTTGCCTCGATCACACGACATTTACACCCACATAGACACAAATGCACACAGACATACACATATCTATATTACACTTTCATCAAAATATAATCGATAATTACAGTGAGAGAAGAGAGAGAAAGAGAGAACAGATGGCGAGATATTGTGTGTGCGCAGTGAGTGTTATTTTTTCATATTAGTTTCGGGCTAGCCTTTCTTTCAACAGTGTATGTTGTAGAATTCTTATTTTACCAAAATGTCTGATATAATAGCACCGCTAATTTCAGTAATTAATTATCTCCACAAGCTTTTAATTAGTTGCCTATTCGAGAACAATGTAGCTAAAGTAATTACAATACGATTTCGACGAGTCCTGTCAATAAACAGAGATAAGCGAATAAGAAAATGATAGAAAATATGAAACATGTTAAAAACGTAAGATTTACAAACTCGTGTCTAATTAAGTCTACTGTTTTTTTTTTTCTTAAATCAAAACGCAGCCTAGAGAATTTATAAGGGTTACAGTTTTGAACTAGAATCTATGAGTTCATTCAGTAGTTTAGTTTCAATTTCAATTGAAAGAATGGAAAAATGAAATTTCAATATTAACATATACAGACCAATGATAATGATAAAGTCAATTGTAACTTGACGGACCAAAAATTACAGAGATAAAAAAATTACATTTCAAATATAATCTTAACAAAGCAAATACAGTGATAGTGCAATTTATGCATGACAGACCAAACGAATGTTACATTTCAAATTTAATTTTATCAGACCAACGAAAATGATGATGAACTTTATACATGATAGACCAAGAAATAATTCACTTCAAAGTAATTATTGACAGACTAACAAACATGTTAATGCAATTTACCTATGATAGACCATCAGACAATTTCATTTAACATTCAATTTTAACAGACAAACAAAAAATGTTAATGCAAAATATCTATGATAGACCATCAGAAAATCGTATTTAACATCAAATCTTAAATGACTAAGAAAAATGACTGTCCGGAATTGTTACAAGATTAAAATGCCTCATTCAGAAATAGAGAGGAAAAAATGTATCTCTGATAGCCCAACTCAAATTGAATCTTTCCCCAAATTAAATGATAAGCATGACATTCGAACAACAATTCTAAATAAGATATCAACTGTACAAATAAATCAAAGTGATATTTTAAGTTTGAACCTGACAAACTAAGCAAAAATTATAAATTTAAATAAGACAAACCAACGTAATGGACATTTCGAACCTAAGATTCACAAGTCCACGAACAAGCTTTTATATATGCAAGTTGTGCACACTGGCGAAAATTCTATTTACAACTTTTTTGTGGCAGCCCGCCGAATGTATTATCTCTAACTAAATTAAAATTCGTAATTGTATTTTTGGTCGCCCACACTGATGATTAAACTTTCAACCTCAGGAGAATATCATTTTTGCAGTTAATTTTCCCAAGTACTCTAACCACTGCGCCACGGATCTTTGCGGACAATTCTGGTACGAATTTGAAAACAAACACAATTGCGAATTATATAACACTTCTACGCAGTCATGGTTTACTGTGAAGTAAATAAAGTGTTCCGCTCAAAAATCCGTCTAAATTCCCTAGTTCGACAGAAACATTCCCGAGTTCAACAAGATCCACCTGAAGAAGGTCGGAGGTTACATCGAACAAAACGTTGTGAAAATGACACTCAAATGAGAACAGTAGTCCGATGAATCCAAATAATACGAATAACAAATCCTCATCTAAAACATTCAGACACGTCATTTGAAACTATGTTATATCCGACCAACTGCATGAGTATCTAAGGTAACTTAGAAATTTCTGTTTAATCAATAGAGGAGAGTCAATCGTTTTCTTTTTTTTTTTCACCCATGACTAAGTATAAATGTAAGTTAATTACAATTATAGTCAGCCATTTTCGCCTGTATTGTAAGTTGATTCCCCAGGCAACAAAAGACTGTCGCTAAGAATTGATTGTATCTCAACGCTTTTATCTGTTACGTCACGCACATACTATAATACAATCCAAGATGAAAATATCAGTTCGCAAAATTGAAATCATATGAATTATTTAAACATTCAGGAATATAGTTTTTGTAAAAATAGCCGCATCTATGTAAGTAGCATTTTTATATTCAATTAAGAAAGCGTTACATATTGAATTCTTACTAAAAATCATTCAATATTGTGTGCTTCCTAGTGATATTGATTATATAGGTTGGTAATCAAGTACGTGAGAATATGGTATACTGCTTACATGTGTCTATAAGTTCAATCCATGACAAGTACCAACTCGTTTTGAAGAGAAATTGATCTGATAAAGTTGCATACTCTTTCTTATTTCGCGTGAAAAAATATAGACAGTGAACTCGTGTTTTTCTATTCAGTGTCTGGCATTTACAAATTGGAAACAATCTGAAATAGTTAATTCTAGCCGTTTGACTATCTTATTTTGTGACGTTACATAATTGGAACAGCAGACACTTGCTGAATATTCCAGGAGATAGAAATTGTTTCCGAATAATGGTCAGCACTAAACCATAGAGTCCAAATAAGGGTAGGAGTAAGAGAAAGGGGTGATGGTAAGAGGACATACTGTCCGGAATTGTTACAAGATTGAAATGCCTCATTCAGAAATAGAGAGAGGAAAAGCAATCGGCCTTCGTTTTGTGGACCTGGGGTCAATTATATCAACAGCGACTTCATGTTCCGGGAAAGATGTAATTACATTCCAACACAAATGCTAAAATATTGTACATAAAAGAGACATTCTATTCCCATAATATCTTTTTGTTTCAAAAGATCCAAACTTTTCCCCTGTAAAATCAATAGCTGGTTAAAGTAGTAATATCCGATGAACATTCTGAACTTAATAATGTTTTCTGGCAATAATACTCGAATATTATTTATCATATAAATTATCATTAACCAATTCGTTGTGATTTAACTGACAAAGTATCGGACAACAAAAAAGTATATATCTTTTTAAATGTTCAGTAACCAATTAAAACTTTCTCCTTCCCTTGCGATTAAATGTCAATGCTAAGCAACTATCTATATAAGAGCGAGATTCGTCGATTGATATAATCCTGGAAAACCTGCTGTTACTAATAGGAAAACAGGTGTAGGCAGCCACGGGCTCTACTTCTAGTTACTTCACATAGGTGGAGCACGTACGCCATGGAAGGCGCTCCATTTCGAGTAAGGTTTATATTATTCCAAACCTTCCAAGCCTTGAAGCATAACCATTCAGGGAAAAACGCTTCAGAATAAAACATTGAAAAAAAATCGGTAGTATAGCCTCTAAGGAATTTTATTGTTACCTATATACTTATACAAGCAATTGCAACAGCGTCAGTGACAATTTGTAGCAGTTTTTTGTTCATTTCTACCTAACAGCAAAGCGTAGGAAGGACGTATTACATTAACAACATACTTCCCTCCATATTACACCGCCCAGCCGATCGTCCTAAATGATTAATCAGCCATAGTAAATCCTGACCGACAAAAAATTACTAATACTATTTACGTATATACTCGAATATAAATTACTTACACAGATAATGTTTATCAATTTCCGAGAGAGGCTTGTACCATGAGCAACTAATTCTTAATTGAATAAACTACAATTCTGGGAGGCAATTGCGTAGACTCAACCAACTCATTTTGATTGGCTTTTTTTCACAAAAAATAGATTATCTGTAAGGTTATTTATTCGAGGAATCGATTTTGAAAGCAGGCTCGTGTAATTCAATTTTTGCGTATCCTAAATTGGCATTTCTTATACCTCCACTGGCAAATAGATAACAATGCCTGGGATATCCGATAAAGAATGAAGATATTTCGAAGTTTTCTTCTGCTAAACTATACATTCAAAATCAAATTTTGAACGTATAGTTTTTCTCTCTATTTCATATATCGCTAGAAGATGATATATGGGTCCATCTCCAATAAAATGAGGGAGAATGTAAATTTCCTCAATAGAATTCGAACTCAGAACATCCAGTTCAGTTCGAGTTTGTAACCACTGCATCAAATAACCTAGATACGGGTTTAGTCTAGAAACACAGGTGCAATATATATTACCAAAACATGAACCAGGGATAATTAACTGTTTTTAACTTTGGACCCGGTACGGTATCATTCTACGGCTAGATTAATGCTTACACATAAATACAACAATATGAAATAAATTTAATGTTGTATTTACTTTATTAACTTTACAGGATTCTTACGTAAATTCCTTGGCCTACTGTTCCCATCTTAATTGGTATTTGCAGATTTTTGTCGATGTAACCTCCAACCTTATTCAGCTATCTCCAGTCAAGCTTGGAAATCTGTGTGTCAAGCTCTGTATCTTGCATATACTTTTGAACGGAATCCTTTATTTAATTCAAGAATGTAGCTTGTTATCGTTCCGTTAACCAGTACTTAATCATATTATATGTGGGGCTGTGGATAGAGTACATGGTTAAATACAGGTATAAAAGTCTGGAGATTGAAGGGTCTCTTCGCAGACCAAAAACTACAGTTGATAATTACATAAGACTCTATATACTAATAATTAATCCTTTCCTCCAGAATTTAGAACAATACGTCACTCTATTAACTTTTCTTCATTACATTGATTCAAATAATTGCGGGTATAGATATGAACCCAAGTACAATAGCAACACCATTACTACGTGATGCTCCGATCTTTAATATTTAAACAACAATTAACTAACACGACATAATTAATCAAACATACAATATCTTACTACCAAACACTTCCCACTTAATAATCACCGCATTCCGAAAAAATTGCGAATTACAACGATTACGAGTGTTTCTGACTTGTTTAGTGTTATAGGCTAGGTTGCTTATCTTCAATTACAACGGTTTTAATTAGAGCTTCTAATTTAGATTTTGCCAATAAAGATAATCTACAGAAAGCATACCGACCCCTAAATGGGTCATGTTAGATGCTGAACCCCAGATGTCAAATTGAAATGCCAAAATTATGACAATTTGAAATTGGATCCTTTATCTCTGATCCGATGACTGGATCATCATGATTAAACGATTGACTACTGTGATTTGCTTCGTTTTTCTTTACATTTTAGAAGGGCGCTGTCATAACAATCGAAGATTAAAATCGACATTTTACAAGGAAGTAATATTAAAACTCTTATCTTACATCATTTATAAAAGAAGAAAAAATAATTTCATGGGATTTTATTTTATAGCCCAATTCCTCTCTCTCGCTCTCTCTCTCCCTCTCTCTCTCTGTCTCTGTCTGTCTCTCTCTCTCTCTCTCTATATATATATATATATACGCAGAGACAGAGAGGGAGACAGACACAGAGACACAGATAGAGAGAGACAGACAGACAGAAAGACAGACGACAGAGACAGAAAAAATGAGACAGAGAAAGATAGTAGAATAACGCTCAATACAAGACTGCAATATTAGTTTAAAATTTTAAGTTTTTTTGCATTTTTTTTTTTAGAAACTTGTGGCTTTTGATATAGACACCTCTAAATGTTAAAATAACCAAGGAAAAATTATTTGGTAATGTGTTGCCTAATTATTTTTAGTTGACAGATATTCAAGATCATTTATGTTTATAAGTTTATAATAATCAACATGCTAAACTACTGTTATGTAATGCCAAAGAAAGTTAATTCTGTAAAATATGTTTGTTAGAGTAAGTAGTGATTTTTAGAACCTTATTATTGCGAGGAAAATTAATGAAAAGATGAATTTGGTGGAAAATTCTAGGTTAATGAATATACCAAATGACTTTCAAACCTAGTTTAGTAAAACTATCAACTTATACAGAGAAAGTTAATTTTTAGTTAGCTATACTGTTTCCTCTGTTTTTTACTAATTTAAAACTCGGTTTGTCGATCTAAAGCACGGCATTCCTATTTAAAATAATTCCGGCATCTTTTTGTTTCTCTGAAATAATTTAATAATTATCAATAGAGTGGTAGAGATATTTCAAAGGATGTGCCGTTTAAATTTCTTTATATGGTTGATAAGTTATCAGCCTCTAGTAGCTTGTAATGACTCACTTCTTTCGGCTTTAAATACTTTCTGTGGTTGTCCATTTGGTTACTCTCTGAAATTTCTGTTTTGCATAAGTTTTTCTTATTATATCCTGCTACCTCTATTTTAACGTGAGAACACAGTCGATATTTGCAGTTATTTGACGATTTAAGGTTTTTTTTCAACGTTATCTAAGGTGTTTACCCACAAATGCCGGTTCCTACTCTTTTCCAACTGTTATGCATGGCGTGATTCTGATATATTTGGTAGCATACATTGATCCGAAAAATATAGATTTTTTCAATCCCGTCTGTGTCTGTTTTTGTCACAAATGGGTCACCACATATCAAGGCCCGGCGGCTTCTCGATGATAAGGGTTAATATGTATTGTTATTATTGGGAAAGTTGGTTAACAATCGTTGGTAGAAGTAGTTTGGTATAATTAGATAATTTACTAGGGCCACTCAACAAGCACTTGTTTACATTGGACTTGAAGATAACAATATTGCAGTCAGCTGCAAAGTAGACCAGCGAGACAGAGTTTTACAGGCGAGCAGTTCTAGAAAAGAAGTTCTGTTCATGGAAGCAGTGTTTAGGTTTAAGCAAAGACAGGGGGTGAGGATGTGTTGATAGTAATTTTGGCTAGACGAGTTGTTTTTTTTTTTGTGAAGATTAGCGAGGTGGAGGGTCATTTATTTGCGCTCAGGCGAACACTTTCCAAGAAAATAGTTGTAGAACTGGGACAGGCGCCCAATGTCTATATGTGGGAGAAACGGTTGCAGAAAAGAGAAAAAGGCTACTAGATTATGAAGTCTGTTTTTAAATCTTCACATTTTCTTGCAATTTATTTAGATTCAGACTTATTAACACAACAATGTAAAATAATTATACGATTTAATAGTTACGTTCAAATTACCCAAATTATGTCTCGCGTATTGTCTTTTTGTAGCCATCTTTAAACAATGGAAACTAGATTTGTGGTCTTTGTTTATTTTAACATGAGCGTAGACATAATTATGATAATTATTAATTTACGAATTCATTTATAAATACGAACAAAATATATTAAAATTACGGACTCTTTTATAGAAAATTATTGCATTCGTATTCGTACTAATACCGTTCAGAATTTTATGGACCAAAAATGTATTTGCATAAAAGATGAAATCATACTATTGTACAACAGTTATTGGCATAAAATAACATAACTAATGTTATTGGGTTGTAAAAATATAACACTAATACCAAACAAAATTACAACAACTATGCAGACATTTTGATTGTAAAATGTTTTTTTTAGGCCAAAAATGAATTCTATATAAATGTGTGACCTGTCTATTATTTTGATTTGACATGTTTTTATCTGATGCAAGCTTCAAACTACTTGTCAATTAATGTTACAGTTCATAACCTTACTTCGTTTTTCGCTAATAGGATTCTTTTGTTTTCTTCTCTGCCCTGGCTTTTCTCCTTATCAAATATTAGAATGTGTGTATTTTCATTTTGTGTTGCTTTCTGACATTGCCTTTAAACAATATCAGACATCAGCCAGTCATTTGACTGAAACGAAACTGATGAGATCTTTATGTCGAAAATAAATATATTTTATTTAACATTTTTTCTATTTTTCCAACAAACAGTTTTGATCGACGTATTACTATGCCGCGGCAGTGTTTGCATGCGAACCAATGAAAATTGCCCGTTGAATTTTATCTTTAAATTAAACTGTTTCACCCAACTGACATTTATTAGTTCTAAAGTATTACAGTCTGCCTAAAGATGTATTTCAACTTTCAACTCTTTACGAATTTAAATATAATTACGCATGTAAAACTATCTAAAATGAAATCTGTGAACGCAATTCTGTTTTCGGAGCAATATATATATATATATATATATATATATATATATATATATATATATATATATATATATATATATATGACTAAAATTTCTCTGAGTAAATTTGTAGAGACCGCAGAGGTTTTTTTTTATATTTTGACCACTTAACATTTATGTTTGGCGGTTCAAATCAAATTATAAAGTTTGATCTATGTTCAAGTAAGTTACATTTAATATTTTAGGTGTTTAGACACAAAATTGGCGGAGGAGTTTTGTAGAGTTTTCCAAAGTCAAATCGTTGAACTTTGCCCCCTTCACAGCCAAATTTCTGGCCGAAAACCGATTAATTTTTTTTCCAAAATCTCAATACTCCTTATGTCAAATCTTGATTGTGTACGCCAGAAATTGACAAAGATATTTGGAAGGGATACGTACACAGACACAGACACAGATAGACATTTTCACTTTTATAGATATACTAGCATTTCAGCCAGGTGTTGCCCGAGTGTTTGGATGTGTATGTTGAGCAAAAACCAGTTATAGTAGGAAGGCAGGTCCGAACCCGTACCGCGAAGGAGTAAAAGAACAGGGAAAAAAACTTGACGTCTGTGTTGTTAACAAAGCCAAACCGGAAGAGACTTATTTTTAAATTAAGGCTAGACAATCGAAAGGAGAGGATGACTTAAAAAATATCGGCGATACTAGCGACCCCTTCCTGTAAAAAAAATACCCAGTTGAAGGTGAAGATATTAATGTTTTTAGAGAATTTTTCGATATTTGTCATATGAAAGGTCGAACTTAAAAACGATAATGATCTTGTAAAAATCCGTCGCATCTGTCGAAAATTGTAGGCAAACATGCAAACATACATACATACATACATACATACATACATACATTTATGTATTGGTAACTAAAATTTGTCGACCAAACCCGATTAAAAAGCTTGCCCTATCTCTGAATACCCTTTATATAAAATTTCAAATGTTTAGACCAAAAATTGTCTGAGTAATTTGATAGAGACCGTAGAGGTCAATTTTTTTTCAACTTTGACCCCTATTATGACTCCTTTACGTTTATTGTTTTGGGCTCAAATGAAGTTATTAAGTTAGATCCATGTCCAAGAACCTATATCTAAAAGTTCAAGTGTTTAGACCCCAAATTGTCGGAGGAGATTGGTAGAGTTCTCAAAGGTCGGATCGCCGAACTTTGACCCCTTAACAGCCAAATTTCTAGCCGAAAACCAATCACAAGTATTTTCTCAAATATCAGTACTCTGTATATCAAATTTCAGGTATGTAGACTCTAATTAAAAATGTTATACTAAACATGAAACTCTATCAGTTTTTTACACTAGGTTTAAAATATGTTTCCATGTTTGTACATGAATTATGCACTCATGCATATATTAGTGGTTATTATATTTTTGAGAACAGAAATGCTAGGTTTAATGATGATGTGTGGCGGTTGTTGTCCATCGGATCCGAAGATGACGTTTGTGTTCTGCATCTCATATGTGCACACGGAGGTGGCTCTGAAGCCCCAGACTAGATGCACATAGTCTCGAACATTGGGGGCACTGGAAGTCAGTTGTTTTGACTACCGCTGAAGCTGCTCTGTGGTGTCTCTCTCTGGCAGCAGTGAGTTTCTGGCTACAAGCCTCTTCAAAGTAGGTAACAGCCTTGTGACTTGAGCCTCGCCATTTTGGTCTGTCCATAGCACGTCCCTCTAGGTCTCCCGGTTTGATACGACACCATTGCAGATTGGCTTTAACAGTGTCTTTATAACGCAGTGTTGGTCGACCTTGGTTTCTTATGCCGGCCTGGAGCTCTCCGTACATCAGGCATTTAGGCATCCGACATGCGCCCATTCGAATCACGTGTCTAACCCAACGAAGATGAGTCTTGATGATAGTGACCTCTATACTAGTGGACTTAGCTTGGTCAAGAACCTTCACATTGGCGATGTGATCCTGCCATTTGATTCCCAGAATGGAGCGGAGAGCTCGCATGTCTAAGAGCTCCAGTTTCTTTATATGCCTGCGGTACAGTGTCCACGTCTCACAACCATAGAGCAGGGAGGAAAGGACAACAGCATTGTATACCTTCAGCTTCGTAGATAGGCGGATGTTGTGTTCATTGACCACTCGATGGTGAAGTTTTCCCAGTACTTGACTTGTCTTGCTGATTCTGGCATCAATCTAAACAATTTAAAAATTAGAAAATTCATATTAGAATAAAATAAAATATACAGAGAATAAGCTATAGGAAAAAAAATTAACATCAATATAAACAATAAATGCGGCCTACTTTTTCCTCCGACAGAAAAAAACATGGCTGACCAGAGCCTGACATTATTTACTATTTACCATTAACTGGCCCCCTTTATGTTGGATTTGAAACCGATGGTACCATGTTTTTTCTGAACTTCTGTACAATTAAATATATAATAGTGAGAGAGACAGAGAGAGAGAGAGAGGTACATAAATATTAATTTAGATAGAAAAGTTAAAGAGGACAGAGTGGGTTCCATTAAATCAAATAGAAGTGCAAATCCTTCTCGTCTAAGATCTGTACAATCACTTATCAATATCTGCTATGAATCAATTGAGAAAGACTGCCCAATACAAGAAATTCTTTAAAAATTAATGATTCAAATTCTTCGAACTCAAAGAACAATTACTTTTTTGTGGCAACTGAACACACCGAAGTGAACCTAAATTTCGGTAACCTTCCCCAACGTTGTCAGTTCCTGCGGCTTAGAATTCTTTAATTCGTCCGACGCTGGGTACTGCCATTCGCCTCGCCATGCCTGACAAACAGTATCGAATAATTGGGGAAAAAACGCTATGGATATTTTTTATCAGTTTGTTATATGTTTTAGACACTGCACTTCAGTGTCTCGAATGTTCTGACGCGTTCTGCACTTAGGTGCCTTCGCTCATCTTAGAACATCTCTGATGACATCCTAACAATCTTACGTGTGAATGATTAAATTAGTTTATACAACAGTTTCTTTTTATATTCGCAGCATTACTATATTTTCACAGATTCGTTTTTACAATGTTGTTTTTTTTTTACATTAGCTAAACGTGAAATTCTCCCACGACGTATACACTATGTAACATGATATAGTTATAAAAACAAAAATGATCTATATGTTATATATATATATATATATATATGCATATATATATATATGTTTATACACACACACACATATATATATGTGTATGTGTGTGTGTGTGTGAGGGGTATGTTATTCATTTAATCACGTAAAATTAATGTATGAAGTTGTAATTTTATGCATAAATTTTCAGTATTTACTTCAACAATGCTCAATGCATAGGTAGATCAAGGTATTAAGTTATGGAAATATACATGGACATTAAGCTACACAGATTAGTCTACGTTTTATACAACAAAAGAATATCTACCCTTCCCATAAACGCACAAATAGAAAGGGTGAACTGGAGGGCAACAATGCCTTTGTCCTTAAAGTTCCCGCTTGTTAGCAGATTAGGATGGGTGCGTAGCAACTAGGAAGCGTTATGGCTAACTAGAAAATTAAACAGTATGTGTATGTATATAAGCCCACAATAACAAAACCTTTCGCATAAGCCTGGCGAATTCTCACGAGAATCAAACGCGGAATATTCTGTGTAGCTTTATTAGCATATATATTTTCATAACTTACTACATATATATATATATATATATATATATACATATATATATACGCACATTTCTATGACATTTAGATAGGTCCATGTGTAGTATGGGTTCTATCTAAATATAGTAAAATAATTCAGGAAAAATGTAACATATAGACTCCTATACAACCAGATATGTTCGGAAACTACTTTAACCAAACTTAAACCAAACTTTTTACAAAAACTTTTACAAAATAAGTAAAAAGTTTGTCCACATCCAGTAAAATTATACTTCTAGATCTGCGCATAAATTATATTAAAAGTTTTCACTTAACATGTACACGAGAACACTAAATAAAGTTTCAGGTAAATTTCACATGGGGGTACACAAGTAAGTACAAACATATTTACAAAAATATAACCTTTCAATTAGTTCGCAATCTTTTATATCTCCTCGGCAACGCCGAGAACGGGTCCTGCTAGATTTAAAAAATAATAAATTGATTAAAAAAACACGCATTTTATGTATATTACTTTATCCGTTTGATATTATGACATTTTTTCAGCTTTGTTAACAAAAGTATGAAAATAGTATTTTGCACATGAGGTTAAATTAAGCACAATTATGATAATTTCCATTCCAAGTTGAATCTGAGGGCACAGGTTATGTGTCAACATATGACATCACGGATAAAATGTCCAAAATGAGAGATAGTGAAGAGGAAAACTAGTATTTTCCTGGATTGTGAACTTAGTGTAGAGTTGCTTTCTCTTCCGATTACAAAACGTGCTACAACAAGTTTTTGTTCACCCCTCGGTAGAAAGTGCAAGAAAAACCTCACTGAACTTAGAATAGAAAATAAAAAGCATGTTGTCAATAGACAGACTAATTGCCGGCGTTTGAATGTTATTTAGCTACGTTATTGCAGCTACAGGAAAGAAACGAAGAGACTAACACTTCCATTGTTACGTCCACACAATAACTATATTTTACAACTAGATGCCACTATGCAATAAGAAAACTACTAAATTGTCAGACAGAGAAACAGCTGCTTCCGTCAACGGGAAGTCTCTCACGCTCTAGTGACATGCATAGTTGGTATAGTTTCAGTTTATTGACCTGGTTATACTGAGTTCGAATCACTAGTGCACGACATACGTTGGGGAAAAAATTAACTTGCAACTCTCATCTACTAATCACTATTCTTTCAGAAATGTATATACAGTACATCGTTTACGATAGCATTTTCTTCATATCTCTCCCCCTCTCTCTCTCTTTCTCTCTCTCTCTCTATATATATATATGTGTGTACGTATATATATATATATATATATATATATATATATATATATATATAACATTTATTTACCGAAAACGAAAGACGTTGCATTGAAATGTATGATTCGACTGTGGGTTAAGTTTTAGGTTAATAGTGGTCATCCTTTGTAGGCAGAATAGAAGTGAGGTTTTACTTTACATTTCATTTAAAGTTTAGCATGTCGGAACAGTAATGGAACCAGGGAGTGGGTAGTGGAATGGTAAAAGCTAGCAGTTTGAAGAAATATGTTAGAGTAGAACGCTCTTTGGCACATGGAGTGCTCTAGAAGTGTATGAATGAGTTTAAGCTGTTTGATTGGCTAATTTGATTTATTTACATCGAAAGGGCGTACTGATCAGCATACTGAGCGAAGTACATTACATTCAAGTACTTGTAAAACAAGCACAACTAGGAAACATTACGACGATGTAGATGGTGTTATACTATTGAATTTCATATTCTATTTCACACTCTATAATTGGGGAGGGTAGTTGTCCAGATGTGTCAACAATTTTCTATGCAGGAACATATGGTGACTTTTCATAGACAAAAAAATCAACTGGCTTATACAGGGTGGCCACAATGTCACGCAACAATGAACTGAATTTGAATAAATGTTACTACTATAACTTTTTTAATTAACATTGGTGCGTAACTTTGTAGCCACCCTGTATAACCAGTTTTCTAGCATGATAAAGGTAGTCCACTTTCTTTGCAGCAGCTTTGATACAATATTATATGTATTTCCTCAGGTTATACATACCCACGCATATTTTAGTCTGTGAAACCGTTTTATCCTTTGTTTTAACGCATATCACCGATTTAACATTGATCCATGTAAACGGCATGTCATTGTCTGGTGCCTAATTAAAGTTTCAAGTGCAAGAAGAAACTAGTTCGAAGGAGAATCTTAGTGTTTCGAGGAAACCATATTCAAGGTAAAGTTATTATCATCACTTTCTGTGCGCTTTAATCAGCATAAGTGATTTAAAAAAATTAATTTCGGTGACATGATCTGTAGTCACGACACTTTGACGGCGTCAGGTTGTAACTATTAAACGTTAATGATTTTTTTTTTTATTTGTTATTACATGTGAAGAGAAAAAACTATCAATTATTTTCTTTGACTGCGTGATACTGATTCGCATTTTATGTTTTACTGCATTTTTTCTCTTTTTAAATTCTATCTCTGTTTTTTTAATTTTCTTTTGCAATTGAAATGAGAGAACCTTTTAAGGCGTTAAGAGACTTGATGAAACAATCAGCGTTTTCATCAACTGTTCGCTAAATGCTTTATAATCTATACAGTTACCCCTCCAACAATTTCGTTTTTTGACAAATCATGAATAACTGTAACATTGAAGAAATAAAACGTTCAATGTCAAAGGTCATATCTAAAAACCGAGATTTTATAAGAATTGTCCTATTTTTTGTTTATTTTAAGCTGTTTAATTTTTTATCTAATTTTCCTTAATGTTAGATTATATGTTTTATTTCTTTTCACTTTTTTATATTCGCATTTCTTTGATTAACTTCGCAGATGTTCTGGTGTTTTTTTTTATTTTAAGCATTAAAGTTAATTTATTTATGTTTTCTTTTGAGTAAGGAGAGGTTATTTAAATGATATAAATGGCAGTGATTGCTCGAGAGAAAACATTGATAATTTAATAGCATAGAACACGTATAGAAAACCTATGAAGAATTAAGGTTGAGATCTCAGTATCAATTAGAATTACATTCTACATTTAACATGCAAACTTTTGCGGTTGTAAAAGAAAGATAATAGTAGATATGCTCATGCGCAGAACTTTTATGCACTTGACATAATTATTATTTTAAATGAAAACGTGATACATTCAAGCAGATTCGCTTTGTAATAACTATACGTATTAAAACTAGTTATTCCCTAGTTTACCATTGATAAAAACATTAATTGGTGTCCTGCTTTAAATCAGAATAGTTATTGTTCGCCCGACAAAAGGTGGGGGTGGACCTGTAACTTCACACTTGCCTGCTCATCCACACTTTTCCTTATAAGTACGCCTTGGGATTTTTTTTTTGGAATTTTGCACAAACATTAAACATGATACGAGTAAAACAGTAACAGAATGGCTAAAATTGACACTTTTGTTCCTATTAAAAACGATGTGTTGGATTTTTTTAATACAACTTTCAAAAGTTATAACTAACAGAGTTCTATATAATTTTGTTTATGCCTCGCGATAATTCTTGGGTGTTCCTCAGGAGCTTATAGGGCTAATTAAAACCCTCCATTTTGGGAACTAAAAAAGAATTTTGTGTATGTCTATTTAGCAGTTTTACGTGGTGCTGAACTCATATTTAAATATGTGAAGGCCATGGAAACTTTTGGAGTTAATGAGGGGGAATGATGGACTTTGGTAATTTTATTTATTTATTTATTTTTTTTGCATGGTGCAGAACTCAAATTTACATATGTTAAGGCCTAAAACTGCACCGTTTTTTTTTCATTTTCGCCAGGATTTAATATAGTCCCCTGATATGGGGACTTTTGGGCTAAATTGGTGGGGGGGCAAATTCTGAACTTATTTTATGTCTCCTTCACTTTGCACTGAGGAGGGATCATGCATGCTTCAGTTGTTTGGTTCATGTATCTTTTTGAGCATATCTTGCTTTCTATTGTTTGCATTATTCGGGCTACTCAATGTGATGCGTGAACAACGATCTATTTAATCCTTATATCCATGTAGCCTCCGATAATACCGAGCTGGTAATACATTAGCCATAGTGAAAAAGAGAAAATTATTAAAGATTAGCAAATCAATGTTGATGTAATTCTCTGTCTATATAAAAGCCAAATAAGTCGAGAGATGGAGTATTGTTGTCACATCTCGGCAGGAGCTGCTTCTGCAGCTTATCCTGCCTTGACAGAGTACGAAACAGACTTCGTAACTTAGTTGGGGATGCCCTTTTCTCTTTCCTGCATCCCCTTTTCCACAGAAGGGACGTTGGGAGCCTGTCTTTGTTTTATCGCTACTTCCACGTCCTCGTCTGAGCTCTAATCTCTAATCACTTCTCGCAAATCTTTCTCGAAAAGCACGCGTCTAGCTGAAACCACTGTCAATAACTTTCCCCACTCTTTAACTGTGCCGAAACCAAAGATAGAGTCCATGAACAGCGTTTCTTTCTTAGAGATGCACACCGGTAGAACTCTCTTCAGTTTGCCTGTTTCCCAGCTGACTACAATCTTATTGTCTTCAAGTCCAACATAAACAAATTTTTGATGAATCTACCAAATTTCCAGTAGTAACGACGACTACGATATTATCCCATTGATTACTGTACACCCAATAACCCTTTTCCTCGAGTGGCGTCGGTGACTTGATAAGTGGTGACTTCAATGTAAAAACAACATTGAATGGATCCGTGACGTAGCAGATGAAGTAAAATCAGTTTCTAAGTTATTGAAGGTTCAATTCTCAGTGCAGAGTATACTACGAATACAATTACATATTACTTAAGACTCTTTATCCGCAACTGGCTTACGAAACAAGTGCCTGCTACCACCGTGGAGTAAGTAAAAGTTCCGTTCACAATTTCCCGGCCATTTTTAAAGTTCGACAGAAAAAAAATTTAATTTCAATAAATAAAAATAAAATTAAGTCAGAAATTAATGGGCCGAGACTTTGTGAGAATAACACTCACCATGCGAACAATAGTCGTAAAATATGAATAATACACAGTATTAATCTTCATTGAAAAACTCTGAAACCTATTATCTATTTTAGAGAGTAATCACATCAAACCACCTACAAATTAGAAATGATATGATACTAACTGGGGTGTTTTGCTTTACTAAATGCTTTGAGTAACGTGTAATTAAATAGAAATGAAATCGTGTGTGCAACATCTTTATATTAAAATATATGTCTCTCTTTCTCTCTCGAGCCGTCTCTTTATCTCTTTTATCTTCTCCGTTTACCGGTTTTCTTCTAAACTCTCTATTTATTTTCGCTTATTCCTTTCTTTATCTTGGTTTACGGTGCTGAAAAAATCTAAGTCAACATTCTACCTGCCTATCACCTTCATGATTCCTTGACCTGTTAGCTAAGATTTAGCATTTTAATGATGACTAAATTGTAGTATCTATGGATTTATATATATATATATAGTTATCATTAATCCCTTAACACCTTAAATAAACAGCTTAAATGCATCCCTCTACATATTGCAGACTACATCCCGTTTATTACTAAAATAATTTACTAAGAACTATTTTACTATATTAAAATAGTTTCCTTGAACAGTTTATACAAGTATATTCTAAAATCATAATCGTGTGGTAGAATTATTTCTTCAACCCTTTCCTTGCAATCAGTGAGTGGAGATAACGTAAGAGTTTAATGCGTATGCTTAAAAAGCACATAAATCTTTGGAAGATGTGCATTAGGAAAATACAATCCTTACCGTAGTTAAGTAGTTAAATCAAATACTTCAACCAATTTAAACAAAGGTACTCCTTACATTACGCTATTATTTCAGTTAAATATAGGTGTACACCTTTCATTTTTTAAATATCATATTGCATCCCACACGGGTTACTGTTTCTCTCGCTCACTCTCTCTTTCTCTCTCTCTCTCTCTCTCTCTCTCTCTCTCTCTCTCTCTGTCGCTCGTTCGTTACCGTGCTCGAGAGAGATTTCTCGCCGTTTTGTTTACATTGTAACTGGCCGATACATAGACAGATAGATATGCTAAAAGATGGATAGATAGATAGATAGATAGATAGATAGATAGATGTACATATATATAGAGAGAGAAAGAGAGAAAGAAAGAGAGAGAGAGAAAAGGAGAGGGAAAGAGAGAGATATGATATAAGCGATTGAGAATGACCGGAGTGTTTTAAGGGAGAATTTAATATTTTCTGAATCGGAGAACGGGAATTTAATGGTTGTGCTATGAGTTCTTGTATCATTTACGGAGGCTAAAACCACAGTATCCGTACCATTTGTCTAATAATAAGCAGTGTTTACTGGATCCGGTGGTAGGACTATAGTAATTGGAGAAGGATTGGGACTACTTCCTTTATAGGTTAATGCGATAGTGCTGCTGTAGCTTCTCGGGTGTAATCTAGGATTTTATTTAAACACTGGATGTGTCAGAAAAGTCTGTAAAGTTATATAAGATAATGGCTTATAAACTAGACGTAATACATTTGTATGTAGCACATGCTGTTGCAAACCTACGGGATTTTAGTCCAGAGGGGAAAAACTGCACCTCTTTTATCATATACAAGATTATATATATTTTAACAGTCCTTGACTATATCAAATTATATGCACTATAATATTAATTTAACTATATTAAATAATGCATATTATAATGTAATGACTACAGTTATGTAAACTGTATTTTATACAAATCAACTAACTTTCATTAATATTTTATAAAGTGAAACCTGCGGGCTTGTCTTTATCCATTTGCTATCTTGATTGATGTAAATAAATCTGCCACACGCACTTCGTCATTAGTTGCTTTTATTTCAATAATTATCAATTAATTACAAAATATCTATGCAGAAAATACGAATTAAGCTATTCTACAGAATGCCATAATCGGCTCGAAGCTGTAAACCTCAAAACGGGAGAAAATAAAAGAGAAAGAGAGAGGTAACTATATATAAGCGCATTGTATAATTATATTACCTTTTCATTAGAACATAATAACCAGGTATAGACACATTGTCCATTCTAATGATATTGCCTGACAGCTAGAATATAATTCTTTCCATCGTTAATGTGACGTTTTTTTCGCCACATGTAATCAACTTTCTGTTCATTACAATACGGAGCGGGCAATGCTTTCATAACATCTCTTGTAACAAGTAACACAAACTAATCCATGTATCTATCACCGGCGGTATCCACTAAAAAACTGTCATCATAATTATTGACATTTTCAAAGTGTATTAACACAAGTTTCAGATAAAAGAATACATGTATAATAAAATAATTTTTGAATATATTTTTTTTTATTTACGCAACCATGCAAATGGGCATAAACGGTTTTAGAGCATCGTCGGTATATACTTAGCTTGTCTGGCCAATAAAGATAGAACAAGTTTAGCAAGAAATTTAATAGCATCTATACATTTTTTAATCGATATATATATTTATAATATAACTTGCCAGGTAATTTGAATGAGGCACAACCTGTCGGCTACAACCCTTCGCGGGGTTAACATGGCAACATGCTTCGGATTTAGTTATAATTTAGAGTCAGGCAATAAAAACGTTGACAACAATACTAAAAATCTGCATACATTTAACAAACACATATTCTTCCAATTTTGACAGAAAAAATCACGACATTGGGTTATCACAAAATGAAACCCGTTGTTTCAGTGGCAAATGATTATATTTATGGGGATGCAGAAGTTTAAGTAAAATTAAATTTCCTTGCTCCCAAACAAGCTAATTAAAAAAAAAGAAATGAAACAAACGACTCCTTCTGATTTAAATGCACCGCATTTATTTGTTAACAAAAGCAATAAGCTGAATAAACAAAGGTCCAATTGGTGAATGTTCTTTCGAAGTATTTACGATTAAAATGTTAGATGAAAGTCTTTCGTGGAATTAATGAGTCTAGAAGGTTAAAGTCCTGCGTGAAAATAATGAGATTATTTTAAAGTGTGTGTTTATCTGGCGAATTTCGCCTTACTTAAAACGTCCCATGAGGAAAGTAATTCGTGAGGAAAGTGATTCGTTGATATTAATTTAGAAAACGTGCGGAATGAATGCGTGTGAGCATAAGTGATTTTTGAGTGTCCGCGTGGAGTGTGTATCATGGTGTTGGCGGTGTTGGCAGCGACGATGTTGTGAACACGAGAGACATGTTCTCGTTGTATCGTCGAAGCAAGAAGAAAGGGAAAAACCTGAACACTTTTTGTAGAAGACTGTTTGATGCGTTTTATATATTTCTGGCCGGCTCCAGAACAGGATTTTTCCAGCTGATAATGTGGCTTTTGGAAAAGCGTTAAAAAGACAATCTTAATTTTTTTTTATTGGTTACTTGTGTCACATGATGCTGTCTTCAACTACATCCGCCAAAAATATGTTCATTTTACTTTTGTTGTTTTGAGAAAAGCGTATGGGCGTATTTAAAATTGTGCCGTTTATTGTTCAAAATGCGCAGGGAAAATTGAAATGAATAAAGGTTCGTTTATTTTGCGCACGAGCCTGTGTGTACGTGTGAGAGTGAGTGACTGCACATATTGTAGTGTAAATCAATTAAATACATTTTCACATTATATTTCACTAGGTTTGATCAGCAAAAATAAGACAGGAATTAATTAGTTGCTTGTTTTTTAGGCTTATACAAGACACGGTGAATTATTAAATGTATTTAATTCTTACTACAGTAAAAAAAAAGATTTCCCTATGACCTCTTTATTTCTGGGAGTATACTTGTTAAGGTTATTTCTATTAGAAATACGAGATAATGAAATGAGAACAGAGTTAGACATAATTTCTCTATCACAAATTATTTTGGAAAATTCTAAAAATATTGTTAATGGTTATATATGCTGACACTAAATGTCCCTGACATATTCTAAATATTGTTTTCTGCAATGTAAAATTCAATTTTATTATGATAAAGAATATTAGAGATACAGCGAAACACAGTTTGACCATTGATGAAATCGTGTCAGTTTACTAGATAAGGGTTGTCGCGATAAATCCCTAAATCAAGGGAACCGCTAGAAGACACAGTAATAGCCTCACTACAAAGTAAAAAGGACTATACACAAATACTATGTAATACGATCAAGCAACTACCAGTCACTTTGGAAGACATAATAAGAGAGGCTGAAGAAGATAGTTTCATCAAAGAAATGAAAAAAAAATTCAATCGGATAAATCGGCGGCGGAAAATTATTCTATGTGCAATGAGGTACTGTGATACCGGGAAAGTAGTAATCTCAGCTACACTACAAATGAAATTCTAAATGATTTTCATACGGGGCTTCCTGGGGCTACGCGAATGAAAAGCCTCATGAAGTCCTACGTTTACTGGAAGAATATGGACACTGATATAGAAGGCACGGTAAAGTCGTGTAAGGGATGCGCATTGGCTGCAAAAGCGCCCCCAATACAATTTAGCCCGTGGACTAAAGCGGGCCACCCATGGCAAAGAATGCACGTAGATTACGCAGGTCCACTGGATGGAAACCATTATTTAATAGTGGTAGACAGCTTTTCAAAATGGCTTGAGGTAATTCTGTGTAAAAAGTCCAACGATAGATTTTACAATCAGTGCTCTTCACAACTTGTTTGATGTGGTTTATTTCTAGTGTCAGATAATGGCACAGAATTCACTTCAGAAGATTTGAAAAGCTTCTGTGAGGATTTCCAGATTATCCACATAACGACGCCAACCTATAATCTCCGTTTGAACGGCCAGGCAGAGAGGGTTGTAGACACGTTGAAAAGAGCCCTGAAGAAGGATAAAGGAACATTCTGAGAAAAGCGTCACCACAGTTTTTACAAGTTTACAGAATTACGTCAAATGAAAGGGCTCCATCGAAGATGGCAGCGGCAGAGTTAATGTTCGCGAGGAAAATTAATCCGGCCTTCGAGAAAATTTTCCCAAAACAGATGAAACCGCCAAATACTATAGTTCCTAAAAAGAGGTATTTACCTGGTGAAAGCATATTTTCCGGGTACAAAAAATAATAGCACGGTGTGAGAACTAGGAAAGGTCCAGAAAAATATCGAGCAGATGGTCTATATTATCGAAGTTCCAAGATTTACGCACAGGAAACATTTAAACCAAATTCGGAAACGTATAACTGATGACGAAAGACAACCGCCTGCTGAACAAGAAGAAGTAATGAACCAGATATATGACACGTTCGACTTGGTAACACCACAAGCAGCCGGACAGCGCCGGTCCTCCAGGAAAAGGAAAATGACCGATCCGATAGAGATAACCCCCAGGAAAAAGAGCTATACGGTCATCCCAGGGGAGTGCAAACCTCAGGAGGGTGTGTTGTGGAGTACAAATCACCCCTATTTCAGAAATATGTGCAACCAACTAGTCTGATAAATACCACTGGTATCAGAGACAAAATGGAGACATTCATACCATGTTTAACAGCATGCTACGAACACGTCCCTCTCATAGCACTTTAGTGAATCCTGTATTCTTTATGATAAATGCGTATTTTATACACTTTACATTACTTGTGGTTTCTTTCGTTGTAGCACGGGTCTACAATCATATTATATATATATTGCAAAATGTGTAGTGTTTTCAACAGGATTTTAATTAGATATCAGCCGCGAAAATTACGGAATAAAATCAGCAATATCAGAGGAGTTATTATAAAAATAATGTTTATACTGAGTACTCACGATCTTCCTATGTATTTGTTTGTTAATTAGGCAAGCTTGGTATAGAGCTGATAAAGATTATGCCTCGGAAAAATATAGTCTGTATGAAAACGTTCTAGCTTGTCGTAGCGATTCTTTAACATGTTAAGTTGTCGATTTGTATTCCTGACACAAAGAAAAACAAGACAAATGTATATATATATATATATATATATATATATATATATATATATATATATATATATATATATATATATATATATATATAGTCCTGGATTGCTACACGCAGAGAGCTGAGGACAAATGACCAGATGATGACAAATTCTGCTATCGACTTCTTTTTATGATTTTCATTTTCATGCGTTGGTTTGCTAGAAACCTATTTTAGCTAGCATAGCACTGACAATAGCATCCTTTAAAGGATATTGTTATAAACAAATTTAAGTGTTCATTTTTATGTAATTCATATTCAAATAGACAGAATGATATATTATTTGCTTGGAATGACCATGTGAAAATTTTAATTACTTCGATTAGATTAACAGTGACAAAAACTAACTAAACCTATATGATAGATTACGAGTTATTAAATTGAAAACTGTTAAATTTTACGTTCAGCACTTTCAATCTGATAATTGAGCGAGCATTCGCTGATTACAGATTGATACGTTGTAGTAAATTACATTTTAACTCTTTGATGTAGATGTCCATGACACATTTATGATGAAATTAGGCAACACGTAAAAGTCAAGATATGACATTGCATATTTTCCTAAGATTTTCTTCCGTATAGTTCTGAAACATGTAAGGATAATTCTCTCGACATGGTTTTAGTCTCGTCAGATATATATGAAATGTGAAATATGATGTGAATAACTCTCTAACGCTTCTATCCATTAGTATTTCTAGCTCTTGATTGAACTATTTAAGGATAGTGTCCTGGTTACTCGTCCGTTGATTGGTACTTGGTCAGGAGTTGCTCACCGTTTAAGCTTGATTACTTCCCTTTGTAATTTCATCGTTCACTAGGTCGAGAATTAAAACATAACTATTTGAACTTGTTTTTAATCGTATATAATACGTTCTTCTTTATTCCACATTTCTTGAGTTCTTTTTTATACAATGTTATTTATAAATCGATACTATTTTTCCAACGCTTTATTACTGTCTTTTTCTTGCTTCATCGATTTCATCTTATTTACTTATTTTTAGAATGGTTCGAAAAATCGATTTTTATTGTCTTTGTCGGATCTTCCTTTTTTAACATCTCCAGTTTTTCTCACTTGTTTTGTTCATTATATTTTTGTTAGATGTTTTCTTGCATATTTCATCTATTTCTGCCCTTTTCTCCTCGGTTTTATTAATTACTTGTTTTACTCTGATAAGAAAGAGATAAATTTTCGTTCAGGGCTTTTTCCACTATATTTCCTTGTGCATATAGTGTCTACCTTGTTGGAACAATTGTAATCACAGCTGGAAAACATAACGGACATTGTGCCACTTGAAATGCTTTAATTTGGGATATTAAAGTAAATTTTAGGTCGAAAAATGAAGGTCACATTTAGGTCAAAGTTCAAATCGAAAAATGTATACCAAACACTTTCGGGATAATGTCGTTTCTCTTCATCACAATTTCTTTGGGTCATATTGTAGCCAATGAAGTCCGGCATTTACTTATATCCTGTAAATTTTATCAAACTAATAATTCTACTGTTATTCCAACTTTTGATCTTCTTTAATTCAGTTGTGCATCTGATATGTTTTTATAATTTTAAACATCATGCCAAACTTTAGATCACAAGGTAAATATTTTATGAGTTATCAATGTTTACTGAGATTAGCTTGAGCAATACTTCACACAATGTATAAAAAATTAAAATCCTGATGAGATTTTGACATTTTCTTGAGTTGTCAGACAGAGGCATAGCGATGATCAACTCGACTTATGTGCTTGTTTTGGTATATTATGTTATTTATATATTTACTTTTCCTGAATAATTTATTTACTATAAGAGTAAACCTTTAGTTCTCTTCGATTTTACTGCACTTTCATATTTTTTATTATTCTCTTCTATTGTTAAATTACTTCGTTTTTCCCGCTGTTATCCCTAAATATTTCTCACTATATTCGTTTAATTTTAATGTATTCATTTGAATTTTAATGTATTCATTTCATTTTTGTGTAATCATTTTAATTTAAATCTCTGTATTAATTTCTATAATGTATTCATCTCCTAATCTGCTTCTTTCAAAGAAATATATGATAATCATAATTGATTACATTGTGATGACGAAAGTAGCTATTACAAAGTAACCCCCTTAGGCTTTATATCGGAATATTTATGGGACTTTTTTCTAGGATGCTTTCCGGAATTGTGCCGCACTAGACATCTCCGAATAGCAGATAAGCACGTCATGAATTCCACCTCTGTTGACGTAGGAGCAACTGATAACCTGTTTCCTTACATATCGTAAGAAAATGCCTGGTATCAGAGATATAGTGAGGCTGTCCTATGAGATAACAAATAAATTCGTAGAAATAAAACGAACAAATGATAGAACAGATATTAGTGAGTCAGTTGTGATTTCAATCCAATCATAACCTATTATATTAAGATTGGTCAAGAGTTAGTTACAATTTGAAGAGGAGTTTAAATACAATTAAGTTTCTGAAGAGTATTTAAATTATTTGCGATGCCTTCCATATGTCTAGTTGTCAAACAACAATCTTATACGGCATTATCTTGAATGTTCGCTTGGTTGTTTCCGTTAATTAAAATCATTCTCTCATTTGATGGTGAAAAACAATACCAAGTTGTAGCGATTACATGTATACATTTAATAAATATAACCTGGTTTTAAAGATACACTTGAGTAGCAGATGGTGTTTGTGCCGTTCCTAGTGTAATAAGTTAGTAAGTTACTGCTATTATGGTCCATTACACTCGATTGAACGAATCACCTGATACCATTGGTGATAAATATACGAGTATTAAACAACTTATTTCAATAAAGATTTTCAATAAAGTCTTCATCATTGTGGCACATTATTGTTCAGGTAACAATCGCCTCAACGACAAATACTTCATTTCGTTTTTACTTTATTATCTTTTACGCTTTTCACTTTTGTATTAGTGATAAAACTACGTCGAACAATCCTTAACTTAATGCTATTCTTCTTTTTTACTTTCATTCTCTGATCAGCAAATATATTAAATAAATTGTTGAAAATTCGTAGATGGCTAAAAATCTACTTCTTATGTAGTGCTAGTTCCGATGAGAGCTTGATCTTAATATCTTGGAGTCCTTATAGTATAGTATCTTGTCCGGAGATATTACAAAACAGGCAGAGGGGTAATCGGTACTTTACAACTTTTTCTCAACGGTGAGACCTTGCTAGTATTTCTCTATTCTACACTTTTTTCCTCCCCTTGTATATCGAGAGTCTGCGTGATTTTCTTTAACGGAAGTGTTCTTAACACATGACTAAAGCGGTAATTGTTCACTGTAAGTTACAACACAGTTTCGCATGATCAAGTATACAAAAATTTCTTATCACAATGATGTTAAATTACTCACTAATAGCCAGAAGAAACTGAGATTTAATAATAATAATAATAATAATAATAATAATAATAATAATAATAATAATAATAATAAAATAATAATAATAAATCTGATTTCGTTTACAAACCTCTCGGTGGAAAATGATGGGATTCATTTCCAGAGGACTTCCCTCAATCCCTACTCCCAACAAGTAGCATAAAATATCAAAGGTTTTCCTAAGGATGTTGGTGGTTCCTAAAAAAGCAGAAGTCTAAAACATCGTGGATTCGTAGGTTTTTTTTTCAATTGTCATTCCAGACGACTTGATACTACTCCTAGCGTACCTACTACGATCAGAATAATAATAATAATAATAATAATAATAATAATAATAATAATAATAATAATAATAATAATGATATTAATGATACTAATGATATTAATGATTACAATAATAATAATAATAATAATAATAACAATATTAATAATAATAATAATAATAATAATAATAATAATAATAATAATAATAATAATAGGTTCTAATGCGCTTACTGATCCGCGCTATTTTTTAAATTGTATTGTCAAGTTGAATTAAAGTTTTATATGTTGTTTTATTCAATTGTAAGGTTAAAGTACAGAATCGGTACAAAACACCCTCCCCTCCCCATGTATTGAAAGGCTTTTTTTTTTAAATTATAACGTTATTATTTCAGCACGGATCAATAAGTCCATGTGTACTTAATAATAATAATAATAATAATAATAATAATAATAATAATAATAATAATAATAATAATAATAAAGAGCCGAGAAGGGTCAAGGAGGATCGAAAGACCGAGGAGGGAGCACTGGCCAGACCTCCGCTGGACAAGTGCAAAGAGAACTTGGATCTTGGGGAGGCTTAGTACCACTCAAATTCCAGTATAGACCAATGACCACTACCAGCGAGAAATTAATGGTAATAGGCTGTGGTGATGATGCAAATTTATTTGCAAATGCTATCGAAGGAGGAGGAGAGAGCAGAACGTCTGGGGCGACTTGTTGTCACTCAGCTTCCAGAGAACACCACAGGTCTCCAATCAGATCGTTTGCTAACTTGTGTGAAAGTTCCATGTAAGCCAATAATAATAATAATAATAATAATAATAATAATAATAATAATAATAATAATAATAATAATAACTTTAAATATTCGTCCGAACCCCTTCTTGCCAGCTCCCGACTTAGACTGTAAACTTCACCAACCGTTCTCAGTGTCTCCCTTTCAACTGGTCACAGATGAAGGCTAACGTGTGCTTTCTACTTTATTCTTTTTCACAGCAGCCATTGCTGTTTGCCATATATATATATATATATATATATATATATATATATATATATATATATATATATATATATATATATATATACTAATACTACGTCTATATACAGATTTTTTTTCACTTTCCTCTTTTGAATTTCATCACTTAACAGGATAGACAGAGGCACCGTCGCTTGTGTAAGTCACCTTTTTCATTACTTTTCCCACCATAGCATTATCATTAACGTCCTCTGTCACGCTTCGATGGGAAATAGGAAAGGCCAACGAAGCACTTTTATCCTTTGTCAACATTTACGTATCAATTTCATAAAAACAAATTAATGCACTGATTTTAGGTTTACCCGTCAACTAAAGTCGAAGGGACGGCATACTAAATACTTATGATATGCTGAAACAAAAAGAAAGAATATACTCGTAGAACCCTCTTAGAGACGATACTGACTATACGAACACAAATCCTTGTTTAAATTAAATCATTATTGCCAGTGCTAATCGATGAGCACAATAGCGTGGACACACCAGTTTTCGTCAGATCATCGAAGTTAAGCTACGTTGAGCCTGCCCAGTATCAGATTGGAAAGACTAGGTGCTATATGGATTTTCTGGGAAGGTTGGGCGTGGGGCCAGCACCCTCACCTCGAAAAAAGAACTCCTCGTTACAAAAGCATTTGCAAAGTTTTGGATGGCCTATGTCCTTCCTGGGGCGAAAGAATATGTTATAGCGGTAATCGAATATCATATTGGACATATGTATGCGATTATAATACGTTGTTATATTTTTATTTCAGAATGTCAACGTAAAGTTTTACGGGAAGGGTGAAACTGACTCTAATCTTCATCTCATTGCTCTACCTGGGCACAACTTGTAAAGAGATTATTACCGCTAGGTGACGATGGCCCTGTTTGAAAAGAAAGTACTTATGTGTTAATATATTCAATAATTAAGGAGGTTTGTGATGCTTAAAGCTGTATAATATTTGCTTTTGAAAACTTACAACTTGCAGAGGTATTATTTTCGTAAAAATATATTTAAAAAATAGCGATAAAGTTGATTCTTATTCATGAATATTTCAAATTTTCTTAATCAATCAATAATCATTTTTAGAAAATATGTATTTATTTTTTTTTAATATTTGAAATATAATCATTTTAATTCATATGAAACTGGCGAAACCGGATTGAAATGTCGTAAAATTTTAAAACGATGTTCGATAGTTTTTCATTTCAAGTTGGAATTGTTTTCAAACAAAATACAAAACAAATGTTTCCTAATGTAAACACAACTCAACGACAAAAAAATAAGTTGATTAATTTGTATATTAAAAAAATATATTTGGTCGATTTTGACGATATAACCCAACGTAGTTTACCTTCTAAAAAATAAAATCACCATCTATTGTTTTGCCTACTACTTTTTAACGGCCTGTGAAAGTAATATAAAAGAAATAATTTTAAAGAATGAAAACATTTTTTATTTTAAAGTGGGCGATCTCTATCTTATCTAACTTTAACGTAAAATGCGCAGCCACTTCTAGGCTTTTTGCGTTAACATTTTTTGGGTTTTAAAAAATTTTTTCCACGGATTACGCCCGTGTTATATATAAAAAAAGTTTTTTTTCTTCTTAGGGCAATGATGTGAAGAACTTAATTGTCGAATGTATTCCGTATTGGTTTTACTGGTCACCATGTTTGTTTTCGCGCGCACATGCATTCAATTTTTATGGCGTATTTACATTAATTCTGTATGGAGAATTGCCCTCTTATATATTTATTTTAGACATTCACTATTTCATAGTTAGCTATAACACATGGTGACACAACGGGCAATGGTTAGTCTATATATATATATATATATATATATATATATATATATATATATATATATATTGGCATCAAGACGTTATTCAGGCACGTCTGATTGAACGACATATTTATTCTTTTTTCCGATTATTCTGGATATCCTTTCCATTCGCAGAGCGGCCTTTTTTATTTCAGCTGGCATGCTGCCTAAAATGGCTCCCAAAAGTGGTTGCTCAACCATAATTTAGTCAAGCGCTTATATATATATATATATATATATACAGGATGACCAAAAAATACGGGATTCACCGATTGCCCTTATTTTACAGAACATGGCAGAATCAACGACCGTGAGTACACGAAGAACCCAGTGGGAGCTGGGACAAAGAATAAACTGTGTGTAATTTTACTACAAGACAGGTTCGTTTAAGAAAACCCAGGACAGTTTCATACGTCAGTTCGAATGTGAAAAGGCTCCATCCATCAGAACTGAGTGGACAACTTTGAGAAGTATGAGACCGTGGAGAACCTCAACGCTGCCAGAGAGAACCGCCCAAGCCACTCGGGGCGTCCCAAGAAGCGAACAGCCGAGCTAGTCGAAATAGTGAGAGAGTCTCTCCAGCAGAGTCCGAAACGCTCTGTGTATAAGTGAATCAGTCCCTCGGTATGTCCCGTGAGACTTGCAGGAGAGTGCTGGTGAACGATATCAGGGCTAAACCTTACTGGATACAGACGCTGTAGACCCTTACAGACTTAGACAAGAAGCTTAGAAGGGGGTATGACAGTCAAGATGCTCGAGGATATCGAGGAGACACCAAGTTTCATTTACCTCCTTTGGACCTCAGATGAAGCCCACTTCCATCTTGATGAAACGGCGAACTCCAAGACAAATGTCTTCTGGGGGTTCTCCAGGTCCAATGAAGTAGCCACCAAGCCCCTGCGCTCTCCTAGGTACACGGTGTGGGCTGCAATATATGGCAGAGTCATCATTGGACCAATCTTCATCGAAGAATCTGGCGCAGCAGTGACAGTCACCAAGGAGCGATATGTGGAGGTCCTCAATACCTTCAAGAATGAGCTCCATACAATCTACCCGTCGCTCATGAGCAAGTTCTGATTCCAGTAGGACGGAGTAAGTTCTCACACCTCAAACTTGTCTCGAGATTGGCTGAAAGATAACTTCGGAGTCCGAGTGATCAGTCTCAAGACTGATTTTGAGTGGGCACCCCATAGCCCGGATCTAAGTCCCCCCAGATTTTTTCTGTGGGGCTATCTTAAGGACAGAGTCTATGCAGGGAAACCCAGCACTATTACGAAACTCAAGGAAGCCATCGAGGAAGAGATGAGAGCCATTACCAATTCGATCTGTAAGAACGTCATGGACAACTTCGTGCTGCGCCTCAAAAAATGCACGGAGCTAAATTGAGGCCATCTAGAACATATGTTGTAGAATGGAGAAAAAAAAGGAAAATACCCTTGTGTTTTGATCTGATGTTTTAAATATAATAAACTAGTTATGACCAAAGTTTCATTTCATTCGGACAAAACACTAAGAAACGGGGCCTAATTAGAGTTGGGGTCCACTGTTTTTATATACATGATATATATATATATATATATATATATATATATATATATATATATATCATGTATATATACATTTATATATATATATATATATATATATATATATATATATATAACCGAAGCTATAACTATAATTACTTCCCCTCAAAGTAACAATATAATAAATTCTAAAAATGAACTGATCTCTTTCTGTAAACATAAGTCCAAATTTAATTATGGCAATTTTGAAATTACATAGTTTTTACTTTTACCCTTTATATAGATATAAAATATTTTTTTCTTTAACTTTATCGTTTTTCGACATACTTCTTAATACCTTATAATTTAATAATCCTTTATTTTAATTCTTTATCTCTTCTTTGCATGACCGGTTTTTTATCTGCATTTTCTGTTTTATTTTTTAAACTTTCCTATCTATCTAATATATCAATCTACCCACACTTTCATATCTTGTATGTATATTTACTTAAATTTTACTATATGAATTTACTTACTATTTTTCTCTGAAATTGCAGATACCGGCCATCTGCTCCCCTTCAATAATTTTTATTTTTTTATTTTTATTCTTATTTTATTTTATTTCATATATCATATATTATATTTTTTATTATATTTTATTTATTTATTCTTTATTTTCTATTTATTTATTATATATATATTTATTTATTTTAATTTTCCTTTTTTATTTTCCTTTTAGTGTCGTTTAACAACTCTTGCTGACATTTTTTAAGTGATGACCTGTACATTTAAGTAGACCTATATTATTTTGCCCTATATATATATTTTCGCGCCTTTAACATTTCCTGTCTGTGCCATTTTGACTTTTGTTTCCCTTTATTTTATATTTAACTTTATCATTTTTTTCTCTCTCATTTCTCCTCCCAGATCTTTTTTATTTATAGTTCTGTCTCAAAAGTAGAGTGAAAAGCACATTTTTCTTTAATTAATATTAATTTTTCCTTGTGCCCATTTTTGTGAATTATTCCATGGATTTTTGCCTTTGGATTATTATGGACCATCTTCTTCCAATTACGGGATTTCCTTGGATTTTACTTGTACAAATGAAAATTCTTTTAACTTTCTTGAAGTTTTACGTTTGGATTTTACAGTCACTGGAATTTTATCTTCCACCAGACTATCCATTCATGTGTAATCACCTTTTTCTTTACCATATTCCCTCTGCTTAACTTATTTTGTTTTCAAGTAAGATATTTGACTTACTTGTTGTTTCATAATATACTTCTGCATGCAAAATCCGATCCCGCATTTTGCTAAGTCCTGCCCTCTGATGAGAAGGAGAGTATTTCTTCGAAACTCCGCGGATTAAGGACTATCCATTTATCTAGTGTTTCCTTTTCAGATTAATTATGTTTGTAACTTATTTCAAAGTGTTTTTTAACATATTTTATAAACTTTTTGCTCATATATATATATATATATATATATATATATATATATATATATATATAATGTGTGTGTGCGTGTGTGTGTATGTGTGTCTGTGCGAAACTTTTTAACTTATTTCAAAGTGTTTTTAACATATTTTATTAACTTTTTGCTCATATATATATATATATATATATATATATATATATAATGTGTGTGTGCGTGTGTGTGTGTTTGTGTGTCTGTGCGAAATAGAGTGAAAGAAGTTAGGAGAAGGGGGAAGAAAAACTTTAGTACGTTTATATAATTTCATGCACAAGTTTCATTTCTGAATTAAATAACTGGCTATTGTAGATTGTTGAAAGAGTTATTACACGATATATATATATATATATATAGATGTGTGTATGTGTATGTGTACGTATGTGTACGTGTGTTCGTATATATATACATATATATATATATATATACATATATATATATATATACTTTAGTTATAAGTAGAGTGGTAAATGTCAATCAATTACGCTTAACCCTTAAGTTTTTGTTTTTTTTTCTCAAATGCTAATCGCATGAATATTCGTATGAATTTCCAGACAAAAGTTAAATATGATACTGCGATTTTGTCGTAAAAGGACACACATCTGGGTGTCGCAAAAATGTTTCCGTTTGAGAAAATTAATTCTACCTATTTAGAGATAATAGCAAGTATTGTAGCATTTATGTATCTTCTCAAAACTGTCCAACTAAAATGTATATGGTGAACTGAAGGGCTACAAACTTACGACAAACTTGATTTACTCATTTCAGTAAAACATAGTCTTATTTCAATTCAGTAAGACACACAGTACGGAATTTGAGCACTTTTTCGGCTGCAATTCCAGATGAGTGCTATGGAGAAACGTTCAGTGCCTTCGAATATTACTCAAAAAAATTGGATTACCATCTTTAAATGTTTCACCACCTCATGCATTTTGAGTCTTTAAAACTTATGCAATCTGTGATGGAATAAGAACCATCCTCCATTTTCAATTCATGGAGAGGGATAATATAGTAATATAATTCTAGGAATGGATTGTGGTAGCCTTATAATGCTTCCGTAAATATATAACTCATACAATGCTTTAATCAAACTATATATATATATATATATATATATATATATATGCACATTCATTTTAATACACATATAAACATTTATATATATATATATATATATATATATATATATAAATATACATATGAATAACAGTAGAAAAATAAATAAATGTATACATACATGCATACATACATACATATATATACATTGCATTATTTATTTCACTGTATGTATGTATGGGTGTATGTATGTATGTATGTATGTATGTATGCATGTGTGTCTTAAGAAATAATACTTAAAGCATCATCACGGTTTGTTAGTTCATAAATCAGAAAAAAAAGCATTATTTAATGACCAAACGCGTCTCTTCTTTGATATTTCCTTTGCAAGTTTTGTCTTTTAGCCCCTATTTTATTTCTCAGAATCTTTTTTCCACTACGCACTCCCTTCAAAACCAACAAGCCATTCTTTATTTAACCCCAACGCACAACCCTTACCTACCTAAAAGGAAGACCGACGCTTGACAATTTAATTCCTTCTCTTTTAGCCAAAAACACCCCCTTTTTCTTTAGCAGCTACCCTCATCTTCCTAGCACCAGCCCAGACCTAACCCAATCTTTAACGCAGACCCCAAACCATCGCATTTTATATCTATATCGCATTCCTTTCCTACGGTGCCCGATCTCTTTTCCCCTCTCTTAAATATCATATTTTTTAAACGTTTCATTACTTTTTACTGACTTATTTATTTACTTGATTTTGGGTTTTTTTTTTAGATGGGAGAGAGGGGTGCTGTCATTCTCAACTTATTACTTATTATTTTTCTTCTTTTATACATAACACATTTTATTTTCCATTTTGTTTATTTTTTTTCTTTCAGACACACATGCCTAATCCTACACTTTAAAATAATTTCTTTCTTTCAAGACAGATGTGTTTCTTTAAGTCCCTATCCCCAACGCAAAAAAAAAACAAGAAAATGCTATAATAATTTGCCTCATTTTGCTTCTTGCATACTATCGCTTTTTCTCTTGTCTTTTAATATTTTGCTTCTCATTTTTATTTACATTTACTTAGGATTTGGGGATCTTAACCCTTTGTCTACTATCCACCGCCCCCTTTACCGCATATCCTTTATTTCATCTCATAAAGCTACACAAATTTATCCCACATCCTCACCCCACTTTATCGTCATCATATGTACGTATGTATGTATGTGTATGTATGTATGTATGTATGTATGTAAAGAGAGAGAGAGAGGGGGGGAGATGCGGAAGATCAATATGTTTATATATATTATATGAGTGCATATATTTATATATATATATATATATATATATATATATGTATGTGTGTCTAAGGGTGTGTGTAAATTTTTATATAAACATATTATGATGTAGTTGTACAACTTACATATACACTGATAAAATTGCTATATCTGGCTTCATATAAAAAAGAGTCAATTCATATGGACTAATAATACAGCCATACATATTAAATATCATGCAAATTTTTTGCCACATTTGTTAATATTAATATTTATAATTTCCGTTTATCTTGGAGAGAACTGACCGATGTAACCTCTATTTTTAGCTTGAATAGTTTTTGTTTTGTCGAGGTCAATCAGTGGCCAAGGTAATACGTAAAGGTATTAGGATACATTTAGTGTTGATTTTCCCATGAAATTACCAGAGGTTAACTATAGTTATAGGTATTATTCAACTGTTAAAGACATTTTAATATTTGCATCGCAATTATTGAAACTTATATTGTTTGTAGTGTTCTATAGAAATGAAAAAAGGACCGTGCATCGCCGAATAGGGAGAAAAGATGCGAGTAATGAACAGCGACTTAGTGAAAGATGCTTTTCGTGAGTAAATTTCACGTTGCAAGTAAAATGAACAATTAAATATCACACCATTCCAATACCAACGAATATGTAGTCAGTGCGATTTAACATATATAAAAATGGCTGGAAGATACTTACTTTGTTTTAGTATAATTCTATATATGTATATGTAAACAGACGCATACGCATGTGCATATTTATGAGGACAGTAGGTTTTCTGTTTTTACTAATGACCTAAAACTTCGACGAGTTACGGACACAATAGTGTTACAATTAAAATGAGCGAGCTTTTGTGTTTAAGAATTTATCTTTCTACAGAATCATTACCAGGCATAATATACTTGTTTCGCTCTTTTGATGCCTCGTTCGTAAGCGTGCTTCGTCAGTCACATCACTGTGAAATCGACGAACCTATCATCTAATTGGGCTGACATCAAGTGGTCCGGCTTAGTATGTGTTCACCATTCGCTGGTGAATACTGATAAGTACGATCTTTTCAGCATGGAGGAATTGATTGATACATCTTACATTGTGACGCACGCCCATGACATGCTAAACTTTCTCAGAGTCTTACACTGTCAATATCTGCCACCGCGTGATGAAACATTCATATCATGAATGCATAAGTTGTGTTATCATAGCAATGGAATTTGATATTTTTTTATGAATGAAAAAATAAAAGATTACTTTTAAAACGTGCATCTTCTATGCATAGGGATTATATATAGACATATAAGCATTATAATAATGTATTTATAAATGCACACATATTTATATCTATATATTTATTTAGATTAACGGTTGTTTGTACAAAGTAACCAATACTTGTGTAGAAATTTTTTCTAGCATACATATATAAATACGAAATTGAAATTCATGTAAAATACTACTATTTCCCTAAGGACAGGCGAAATCACACACACACACACACACACACACACACACACACACACACACACACACACACACACACACACACACAGATCCAGACATTTAACATTGCCTTCTTGAAAATTCAGTACGTTTTTGCTATACATCTCATGATATGACTGACAAATTTTAATGATTTCAGGTTCAAATGAAAATCACATCATTTGAATACCTGATTGTTACAGCCTGATTGTTACACCTAGTGAAGTTCCAAAATTCAATATAGACGTCAGGACACTTTGATTAAGGATATTCAATAAAATTCAGTTTTTAACTTGGTAGAATTCCACAGAAACATATGGAATGATTCAGACTGCTTTTGGACTCTTACATGAATTGAGCACTTGTCGTTGAGTTGCATAGAAGATTTCTGATTATATGAGATATGTGGGAAGAATAAGAAAGTCCAAACATCAGAGGTGATTAACAAAATTAAGTATTTCATGGATAAGGACCGCCTTGTTTCTATAGAAACAATAAGTGCATAGTTTGATGTCAGTTAGAGAACTGTTACACGCTTATTCATGAGGAACTGCATATGCGGAAGATTTGTTCGAATGCACCAGCCTACAACTCCATCATTGTCACGAACTATTTGACCAAGAAAGAGATAAAGACGATAGCTCACTTTTCCTATTGTCAAATCTTGCCTGCTCTTAATTGCTTTATTACTTAAGCACGGGGAAACCACAAAGTTATTCGTTATGGGATCATCGAGGAGATGAAAGAGGCTGAGTTTCCTGTGTGTACTCTCAAAAAAGTGACCATACGAAAAATATTTGGAAAATTATTGAAGGCACCTCATGTATATATATGCACATACATATATATATATGTGTGTGTGTGTGTGTGTGTGTGTGTGTGTGTGTGTGTGTGTATTAAGCGTATATTCCCATTGTTGCGATGTATTCATTTATTAGGTAACTTCTGTTTACAACTTTTTAAAATAAGTGCATGGTAAACAGGTAATGATCGCAATTGAAATTACACGTTTGAGAAAACACTCTGCTTCTATTTTACGGCTGCTTTGGTATTTTTGGAATGTTCCAACGGGTGAATCGGTTTTTACATGTTCTAAAGTTGCAATATGCGGATTTTGCTTACATCGCAATTATTGACAGAAGTTTTAGGTTGGATCTTTGTGTTAGGATAATATCTATCTCACTAAGACTGCGAAAGATGGATGTTTCTTTAATGTTACCAATAAAGGTTGTTACAATTTATTTTGTTTTTCTGTAGATAGTGTAAATAACTTTAGAAAATGCTTTGGCTTACAATCGATTAGTAAGGATAAACGTATGTATACTCTGTCTTTTACTGTATGAACAACTAAAATTATATATATATATATATATATATATATATATATATATATATATATATATATATATATATAATGGAAGCATGATCGACTAAACCTGCCGTTCTCAACCGTTTTTTTGACCCATGGACCCCTTTTCCCTTCTTTTTTTCTTGGTGGACCCCCTTATAATTTTTGGTCATAAAACAATATTCTATTTCTCAATATAATTTTTTGAGCTTTTAATAAACAAATAAATATTATATAATTAAACTTTATTTTTAAATGAAAACTTATTTAATGCAAATAAAGTATTTTACAACAATTATAATAATGAAAACTTGATTAGCGCTAACTGTTTTTTGTGTTTTTGTTTTTGTAAATTCACGTAATGGAATGAATGTGTGTTTGTGTGTGTGTGGTTTTGGTACTTATGCAGGATACGGGCCGTGCTATTTTGTAGATAGGATTTTTAAGTTATACTCAATTTTTACGGTATGTTTTGTTCCAATAAATTGTTAGGTGAATGTACATACATCTCAACCTTTTCCCAGCTATCGCCCCCAAAAGCTATTTTTGACTATTTAAAAAATTTACTCGCAAAAACGTCAAAATTTTTTCAGATAAAATTGATTGAAAATCGCCCCCCAAAATTTGATTTTCGCCCACTAGGGGGCAAGTCGCCCCCCCGGTTGAGAACCGCTGGACTAAACGATAGTTTGTTGTCGTGACTAATAGTAATTTTGTTTAACCATGTTGAATAAACAATGCTGTATATATATATATATATATATATATATATATATATATATATATATATATATATATATATATATATATATATATACAGAGAGAGAGAGAGAAAGAGAGAGAGAGAGAGAGGGACATCCACATACAGTACTGTTTCGCTGTATCACAGCTCATCAGCGCGCTGGGCCTCAATCTACTGTTCATAACTTTATGCGCCTATGTTTACATATATATATATATATATATATATATATATATATTAAAAAGTCTGGCTCATGTTCAAGTAACCTATATCTTTAAACTTAACATTGGCGGAGGAGTTTGTTAGAGTCTGCAGAGTTTAACTCTTTCAACTTTGACCTATGTGTAGACACATTTTCGCTCAATAACTTACGAAAACGCTTGCTGCATGTCTGAATACTCTTTATGCTAAATTTCAAATGTTTACACACAAAATTGGCTGGATCCTTCGCCAGAGACCACAAAGGTTAAATCATTGACTTCTTGCCAGCCAAATTATTGCCCAAAAACCGATTAAAATGTGTGCCCTATGTCTTAACACACTATATGTTTCAAATGTTTAGACCAAAAATAGGAGTAATTTACTAGAGACCACAGAGGTCAATTTTATTCAACTTTGACCCCAATTTTAACCCCTATGAGATTTATTGTTTTGGTCTCAAATAAAATTAAAAGATTCGATCTATGTCAAAGTAACGTCACCTAAAGTTTCAAGTGTTTAGACCAAAATTGGGGGAGAAGTATGGTAGAGTTTTCGAAAGTCAAATTGTTGACCTTTTACTCCTTGACAGCCAAATTTCTGGCCGGAAACCGATTCAAAAGGTTCCCCCAAATCTCAATACTACTCATGTCAAATCTCGAGTCTGTAAAACGAAAATTAACAGAGTAGTTTTGTAAGGAACTGTATACACACAAACAGACAATTCCACACACACACACCACACACACACACACACACATATATATATATGTATATATATATATATACTCGAGTTTTTTTATTCAAAAGTAATGGACTAATGAATTCAACGAGGTTGTTAGATAGTGCTCAATAAAAAGAGCTGATAATACTTGTTTATTGTTATATAAACATGGTTACATCCTGCTGCTACAAATAGCCACTTGTTTCAATCAAACAACAGATATCATCAGGCAGCGACTTGACTATTCTAAAGTTCAATGAATAAACTTCGTCCATTGAACTTTTGAATAGTCAAGTCGCTGCCTGATGATATCTGTTGTTTGATTGAAACAAGTGGCTATTTGTAGCAGCAGGATGTAACCATATTTATATAACAATAAACAAGCATATATATATATATATATATTTTATTCAACTTAGTTACACAAAATTACGATACTTACTCAGACGACAAAAACAACCTCTTGTCTTGGTCGAAGCATGATCGACTAAAAGGTAAATATAATTGTCGACTAATAATAATTTTGTTTAACTTAGTTTAATAGACAATCCTCTCTCTCTATCTATTTATCTCTCTCTCTCTCTCTCTACATATATATATATATATATATGTATATATATATATATATAAGGTTCAGAATGAGAGAATATGTAATTATTCACACAGCCAAACGACAAGAGCCCTGAAAGCTAACAAACTGGAAGTCCAAGATTCGAGTGTCTCCCTCATTTGTACCTTATCAGTTTGACACGTCCGAAGCCGGGATTCGAAACCCGAGCCGAGCATGTGATGCAAGCATTCTACTAACTGAGTAAACGTGCCGAACACAAGAAAGTCTTATTAACTAAGACAGATCAAGCAAATCCGACAGTTAAATGAACCTACTTTCATCTCGACCAAGTGATGCGATCGTCCCGACCAGCTATAACTCAAACCGATGTCTCACAGGTAGGAATTTATATATATAATTGTTAATTTAACTGAGCTAAACAAAATTACTATTAATCGCAACAATAAATCTATCGTTTAGTCGAGCATGCCTCGACTAAAACCAAAGGGTGTTTTTGTCGTCGGAGTAAGTCTTTTTATATTGAAAAATAGATTTCTTGTTACGACTAATGGTAATTTTGTTTAGCTATGTTAAATTAAGAAAAAAAACTCGTAAAAAGCAATGGTTTTTACTTTTTTTTAAAACTTTTGGACATTTTTAACTTCGGCCAACCCCTCCCCATATATATATATATATATATATATATATATATATATATATATATATATATATATATATATATATAGTAAATAAATCAAAGGCATGTACTGTTTACCTGATATACGCAATGCAAAACTTAAATCTAATATAAATACCAGTGTTTATAGATAATTAAATCCCAACCGAAAAAAAAGCTCAATACATAATAAATGGATAATTTAATGCTGACCGAAATAAAAAGCTCGATTATATATATATATATATATATATATATATATATATATATATATATATATATATATATATATATATATATATATAATGTAGTGAGACTACACAAGATATGCACTTATTCGAACTGTCTTAATGGACTAGGACGTGCTGACTCTCGTGTGTGTTGTGTTTGCACTTCGTAGTACGCCATCTTTGCCTTAATACAACTACTGTTTTTCTCCGTATGTTTCGTGTTGTTATCTATACAAATAAGTTTTCCCAACAAAATATGTGGGTATCTTTTTAGTGAATCTCCTGAGCCACAATAACTTCACGAAGCGGAAGTCTTATTAACAGATTGTCTTTCCGAAACACCTGTCGATGTGGAGCACGAATTCATAAAGTGGATAATCAAAGCAACTTGATGAGGAAGAATTCTATTACAAAACTCATATCCACAACTAATATTCAGTTACAACAAAAATACTAGATAACATTATACCAGTAATTTCACACCAAAGATATCGAGCAACCGGTTGACATTCTTATGAAGAAGATACTCTTCCAACTGAAACCACAAAAATTCCTCAAGATTCTTTCAATTATTAGTGAAAAAAAGTAAATCGTGCTATCTTCCTTGTTCCATTTTATTTTTAATTTTGACGACTAAGTGGCTAATTTTAGCAGGTAAAAAGCCAATCAAAATTTTTCATGGTCCCAATTCGCAATGTATCCAGTTTCAAATCAGAAGACTTACAATTGACAATGTAGTTTAAGAAAGATTGTTACTCTGATTGGTAGACATATAGATGAAGTCCTTTTTATAATACACACACACACACATATATATATATAAACATATAAATATATATATTTTTATATATATATAAACATATATATATTTATATTTATATATATATATTTATATATATAAATATATATATATATATATTTATATATATAAACATATATATATTTACATATATGTATATATATATATACATATATATATATATATATATATATATATATTTATACATAAATCAAGTAAATTCCCTGTACATATTAGCAGATTTTCCTGCACATATACGCAGAAATCTTATTGGTGTATAGAAGTACATTTTATCTAGAGGTTTACGCTAGCTTTGAAAATAACAGTCATTCAAATATGTCAAGTTCCAACATTTTTAAGTAGGATGAATTTGACATTTAATTAAAGAGTGTTCGTGTATGTAAAAATAAATGAATCGAGGCAAAACAGGCTACGGATGGCGGCTTTGTCATGATTTTTATAGATGCCTAAATGCGAATTGCTTTTCAGCACCTTAGAAAACCTCGTTAGTCTGCCCAATATTTAAAAACACTGCAGATTGGTCCTCTGCATTTCAATATAAATAAATTAGTCTTATGTATGTCATGAGTAAGTTATAGAATCCGTGTTATATAGAAAAAGTGTTAACACCTCGGGAAACTTCTCTTCAATGACAAGCAATATAGTTTACGCCCTGCGAGATCTGCAGCTAATATACTGATAATAATTTTCCATAAGGTAAGTCAATCTACCGACGCGGATTCTTTTCTTGAACAACAGCGTTCAACATATCAAAGGCATCGTATAAGGTTTTCATAAAGGCTTACTTCACAAGCCATTCAGCTCTAGAATATGTTGATGTGTATTCTCAACGTAAAAATCATTCGTCTCCGATAAGTTTATGCAATTAGTCGTTGATATGCAATGTGTACTACAAAGTATAAACATTCGTGTGCCCCAAGAATCACTACTGGACCCTATCTCCTTCCTTATCTTCATCAAAGATACCCAGTCTGCGTTCATATGTCCACATATAAATAAAGGACACTATCATTTATGGTAACCTAAAAATAAATGACCAATGATCTCCCTAAGTCTTTCTCCCCTGAGCTTGGGCGCGTAGTGAAATAAGGCAAGAAGTGGCAATTTGATTTCAATGCATCGAAGATTCTATTTATTCGCAAACTCTATGATACCAAGTGGGCCGCAAACGGTATAAATGGCTTCCGTCTTAAAGAAGCACTCTGCTTCGATAAACTTCTGGGATTTGCTTTCACCCCTGATCTGCAATTGAAGAATTACATCAAACCTATTATCAAGCGCGTTTCAAAACAGTTCCGTCATTCTATCTCTCCAGACGTTATCTTATCCTGACGCATTCCTCTATGTGTATAAAAGCCAGGTAAACCAGAAACTTAAGTATTGTCGCCACATTTTGGCAGAAGCTGCTTAGAGCTGTTCAGATACCTGTCCTGCCTTGACACAGTTTATAATCGCTTTCGACGCCTTGTGGGTGATGCACTTTTTCTTTGCTGCAATATCTTTCGCGAACCTCTCTATTCTCTATAATTATTTTCATGGCACGTGCTCGCCCGATCTTCAATCTATAGTCCCCCACACAAAACTTTCAAAGAAAGCACTCTTCTAGGATCAATCACTACCAACAATTTTCTCGAATCTGTATTTGTACCTAAATCTAAATGAATATTACACGAACAAAAGTTCTTCTAAATTAGTGCCCACCTGTGGAAGTCCGCCATATATTTTTTTTCTTTGCCTACAATAATGAAAGACTTAATTACTTGTGAGCGCAATAAGACTTCCGCTTCACGAAGTTAAAAAATATGCTGGGTGGTCATTTTATTAACAATATAATAAATTATATCCCTGTAATGCGTACCTATACTCTATGGTGCTATGAATCACACGGGAAGTATCTATTTCTAAACGTTATTAATTTATGTGATTAATGTCTTGTTTTGTATGTTATGTATGCATATAATAAACTACACTAAGAATATAGGAATGTTTTTGTAGCTTTTCCTTCTTTCATTTCATATCCATTGAACCGAAGGGACGATCTAGTATTGTTTACCCATTTTATATCAGATCATCGTCGGTTCATTTCCTATATAATAAAATGATTGGAGAAATTCTTTCTGAACCAAGGTACCGTAGGTTTGCAACAATATATACCACATACAAATATAATATGTCTAGCATATTAGCCACTATCTTATGTAACTTTAAAATGCCATTTTATTTAATCGTTATAATTATAATAAAATACTACATTGTATCCTAGGAGCAACACAAGCAGAATCGCAGTATCTTTACAAGAAAGAAGTATTTATTTTTCCCAAAAATATTTACCCCTCTTTCAACCATCAGTCATCATCGGGAGAAATTTGGCACTTTTAACAAATATGGAGCTTCGCCCTTTGTAACTGGATCATAAATATATAGACATACTATTAGCATTCCCTTTTCTGACTCATAAATTATAACATCTCCCTAGCCATATTCCGCCTAATATGATTAGTTGAGACCTGACATTCTCATATTCCGGAATGAATATATTTCCTACATAAACGAACACTTCAGAACATCTTCAAAATGACGTCGTTCTCTACAGGACATAATAGGGCTACCAAAAAAACAACAACAAAAACAAGTACATATATATTAACTGCGTATACAAAAACACTTACATACTGTTACGCTTAATTACTGGAACAAACGTGCACAAGTAAAAAAAAAAAAAAAGATATATAACGTCCTTTTCGTATTTGCTTGCATGTCCGAAACAATCGCAAATAACGTAAACACAACAATTATTTGGAAATGTACACATGCACCTACCCTTCAGTTTTCACCTATATAATCATTTTCCACGGAAAACAATTATTTGATATATACTTGTTTGTATTTCTAAATTGCACTTTCTGTCTGGAATAATTACCGACACTGTACGTACGATAAATTTTCCTGTTTTGTTACTGCTAATAAAAAAAGTAAGTGCCTATATATTATCCGCTCATACAGACACTTAAATACTGTTAACCTTAATTATTGGAACAAACTTACCCAACTAAAAAATAATATACACGTTACACCCTTTTCGTCTTTGCTTGCACGTCAGGAACCCTCACAGAAAATGTAAACAAAGCAATGGTTTAAGGATATAAAAATGTACGCACTCCTTTCGCTTAAATTTCAACGTTACTGCGGAAAAACTTATTTGTTATATACATGTGTTTATTAATTTCGTTTTCTGTCTGGAATGATTATCAACACTGCACCTTAACTTTTCTGGGGTTTTTTGCCACTGCACAGGTTTCCGACTAAACTAATTAAAGCAAATCGTATTAATATTTTTCAGAGACAATTAGTTTTCGACATTAAAGATATTAAAGACCTTGACTATGCAATGTGCTTCAATGTCTGCCAGGTTTGTACGCACGCACGATAAACAAATCTTCTTCTTTTCTACTGACACCGACAATTCCAAATTTGTTCCGCAAAGATGGGGATGTCTCCTCCAAAAGTCTTTTTTAACATGTGCAGGTTGGAAGTGTCTCTTCTGAAAGCCGATCTTAACATGGGGAGGTTATGGGTGTATATTCCTAAAGCCGATCTTAACATTGGGTGGTTGGGATGGCCACGCCAAAGCCGTTCTTAACCTGGGAAGAGTGGTGGTGTCAGCAATTGTCCAGGGACGGCTATTGCCACGAACAACACCAGTAGTTTTTTTTTGTTTTTTTTTTTACGAGGCGGGCAATGCTGGTTAACGGGTCCTGCTAGTTTTGTATAATGATGAAAATTTTTGCTCATATGCCGGGACTCAAATCTCACCCGAGTCATAGCAACATTTCCAGGAATTGTATTTGATGCTCTTTTCTTTTTAAACTACTCGTCATTACAAGGTAACAGCCAAAACTTTTATAAAGTAAGGATCAAGACTTAATGAAATAATCCTCAGATACTCGGGCGCCTTCCTATACATCTTTCTTTAGCTGCTAATGAAACGGGTGCGCTCTAATCGTTTTCAACTGTAGCTTTAATTTCACTTATGGCATACCGCTCAACTAATTAGGAAAATACACGTACCCAAATACAGATACGGGCAATTAGACATAATTTCTAGAATAAGCCATTGCTTGGAGTCAAGAATTGCAGCAAAGAACCGGATAGAATGACGTCAAATTAAAAGATAAAGGCAAAGTAAAGTAAGGTTATACGGGCGAACAAAAGATATTATGAAAATTAGAGCAAGCACAAGGTGTTGTTGAAAAAAGTAAGAGTATGAAGCCGAGTAATAATTGGTGATGCCGATTGATTTGCCGATAAAAATGAACCGATTCGTATAATCCTTTATCATCGAATTATTCTTTCTTTATGTTAATCTACGAGTAGAAATATACTCGTCACATTATGAATATTCATCTGCGGTATCATCTGTCAGACGTGTGTTAAATCAATTCTCTTAGAATAAATAATTGTTTTCATTAAACCGTTTAAATCTAATCTAATTCCATCTATAAAATTTACTAAATGTATGCCTATCTCTTCATTTTTAAACTACTTCTCCACGGAGACGAAAGGTCGAATAGCGGTGCAAGGTGGACCGTTTTTATGGGTCTTAATATCTGGCAAAGGGTTTAACTTGACAGAATTGCTCTTGGCAGGCGTAAGTCAACTTAATTTCTCATTGCACGCCTGCGCACATATTTATATAACGTTTGTAGGTAAACATTTGGTTATTTAAACTATTTCAGATCCAATGAGCTGTGAGGACTCAGCCAAGAGCTCTCTAAGTTTTGGTTTATATTTAATTCTAGCTGATGGTACCCAATTAATCTTTTTCTTCGGTTTACTTTTGATATCACTGGGTTCAATATAATATGTAATAATCAATTGCTTATTATTCTATAATTATACATACGAAAAATACATGAACTAAAATATTATATCTAAGCGTATTTTACGACGGGAAAACGCCGGACACCCTCACAAGGTATACATAGATTGTGTTCATGTACGATTTTACTAACAATTTGCTGTATAATACTCCCCAATATTCTTATCATATAGATCGGAAATCATTAACGATCAAGTTAACTATAATTTCTCATACTTTCTCATTTGATGCATGTTTGCCCTTATTTTTGTGAGTAGATTCCTGTGAATTAGGTGATGACCTACTTCTTTTTCTTGGTATAACGACTCTGAAAAAGACATTGACTAATTTTGCCATATCAAAGAAGTGATACATTGTAATTTCTCCATGACATCCGACAGGAGCGTCATCACGCACATCCACTGTAACCAATATTACCGTTTCTATACTGTTGAAATTACGTGTAAATTACTCTTAAGGACGACCTTATATAAAACTGAATTTAATAACATTTAGTAAAACATACTATTACGTTTTTATGAAACAGATCCTTTCACATTAGAAAAATAATGCATTTGTGAGTGAAACTATTATCGACACATGTTGTTAAGTTGGCGTTGTGTTTTAGCATGGTAATATCAATAAAACCGACAATCTATATAAGGCTGGATTTCGCAAAAAAATAGAAATTCTATTAAAATTGAAACATTTCCATTCCAGTTACGCCTCAAGATATTGTGTCGTAGATGCTTCCTCTGTCCATAGAAAACAGTTGGGGATATTATTGATGTACACAACCGTATAATGAAAAGGTTTAATAAACCCCCAAAACAATTGATGATCCTCAAATGATCTGTGTATTTGTTGAAGAGTTTTGTTAGATTTTACTTCCATAGATGCCTGCAGTATTCTTATTTGTATTGTAGAATTGTTTTAATTTAAACTTATGTGTGTTTCCTCGCCGTTATTTGATTAGATAGAATGGTTTACGCACTCAATGATTTTCCTTAGTAAATCAAGTGAATCTGTCAGAAACGTGACTTTCCTTGTATTCGCCGTCATTTTGATTCCAATGTCTCGAAGACCTTTTTCATGGTTGCTGGCAATTCTTAAAATGGTTCATTAAATTATTAATATTAGATAAACTTTCTGGCGCTCTGTATTCGTTTCAACTCTCTGATTTGTTTCCTATATTGCGAGTTTTTCTATCTCATGCTATGGTCCTAGGCTTAGCAGACTGTTTTCCTTCGTGTTAATTATTATCGCGTTGCAATATGTTTGAACTGTAATGGGGTATGAACCTGCGCAGTCGTGGGATTCTATTTATAAACGATGCTGCTAGGAACTGGCGAATCAAATTAATTCACATTCTGCTACCAACCAATCAGAAACCAGAATTGCTCCATAAATATTAAACCTTTCCTGTAGAAACTTCGCATATTTTTTATGCGTGTCAACACGGCAAGAATCTTTTGCGATGTGGCTTCCAACTCAAGATCTGTCTACTGAGAACCAGTCACCCCCAGAACTTGTGTAGAACAACTAACCATCGGAAACTGTTCTGTCTGCTGAGAACCAGTCAATTTCAGTAGTTGTTTAGAAAACCTTACCATGGGAAACTGTTCTGAAACTAAGCATAGCTAACAACTCTAGATTCACTTACTTTGCTTGGATGGGTTTAAACGTCTATATTTTCATATCGCACAGTGTTTTATTATTATCATTTTCATATATTCTCTTCGGTTTGCCGTATTCAACTACCATGGATTTACTGTACTCCCTCTTTGTTTACATAATCAATATTTATCTTTTTTCTTTGTTCTCATCTTGTTTTTTATATAGTTCATTTTGATGGCGTTGTTTTGTGCGCTTGTCAGTCACATTGCCGTTCTCCTCTATATATATATATTATATTCTTTGGTCATACTCATTTATTTAATACATCTCTTCCTTGATCACTCTGATGAATCGCCAATAGAATTGTTTCTATTCCTATTTTGATTTACGCACCTTCTTGTTTCCCCCATAAGCTTTTGTACTGATAATTTTAGCAGTATTTCTATTAGCTTTCCTCCTTCGAGAAATCTTGCATTGAGCCCTTTTTTAAGTTTAGAATGATTTATCCTCTATTGATAAAGGGATAAAGTGAATTCGAGCAGATACTACGTATTTTGATAGTGTTTTGCAGAGATAATCGATCTTTTTTCAAATCGAATATAACGTAGAGTAAGGTATATATACAAGAGTGTACATTATTTACACGTGTTTTCTAGTACTTATATTGTATGGAGGTGTATATACATGTGCATATGCGTGTCACAACTATCTATATTACGTGTGTATACACGTGTGTTCATCTATGACCGTCTAGTCTTGTGATCGTCTAATCTCGAGTTCGTTGTGTGTGTATGTACTTTCAAATACAGTTTATGACGAGACAAGAATATAGATAAATACCATTTACAACACAAATGGCGAAAACACTTATTTAAACATCTGGGGTTTAAACATCTGGCGACTCGGGAACATATCTTATTTAAACATCTGGGGTTTAAAAATCTGGCGACTCGGGAACATATCTGGCCCATTTCAGATCTTGTTTGCAGGGTAGCTACAATGGAAATTCATCGCTAGAAATAACAGACCTTCAGATTTTATTTTCGGCAACATTTTATTGCAGATGAAAGTTGCAACGCTTGTCCTAGACTTTTACATCTTATATTTCTCCCTACTTGTTGTCATTACTGTTCGTGGAGTGTCTTCCTCCCTCTGACTACTGACTCGGTCAGCTCACTATTACTCCCAACTCCCGCCTAACTGCTACGTGTCTTTCAAGCTCTCCTCTTAAACCCATGTCATCTTAAGTGGCCTCTACGTCAAACTACATCAGCCTCTCTCTTTCTTTCTCTCTCTCCCCCTCCTTCTCTCTCTCTATATATATATGACTTATTTTTAAATTTATTATTTATTTCTATGAAAACATTTAATATAAATAATTTTATCAGTATTTATTCAACTATGATACAATTTTTGATATTCTATTTTTGCAAATATTAAAACGGTCATAATAATCACCGACCATCTCATCTTTCGGTATTGCACAGCTAATATCTAGCATTTCGGGTTATGCATTCTCCGAGTTTATCGTATCTTATACAAAGTCTTCAATGATTACTAATATTTCCCACTTTCCCTCCTTTTACCGAAAGTTGGTCATAATAATTCTTTAATTGCAGAGCATTGTGCACATCATTGGCTTCTATAACATATGTGTGCGCTTAGAAGATGAAAAGTGACCATTATTAACCTGCACAATGGATTACGTCACTAAAAAACAATGCCATATCTTGAAACATGGCGATTCCAAAAAAAGTATCTACTTTCAATATACATCCTATTTATTTACCTCTGTTTGAATATCACTTCCCTTTTATCGTTTTGTTCCTCCTCCTCTTCCTCCTCCTCTTCCTATTCCTTCTTTTTTCCTGATTTCTCATTTATCTTTCTTTTTTTTTCATCTTCATATGGATCATATTATTATTATTTAACTTTTTCTTTCACTTCTCTTGTAGTTTTTCTTCTAAGTAGTATTTGGTCTCACAAAGGCCACCATCAGAGCTTACTCACTGCCACCAACCAATAGTGTTCCTGGAATCTGGGTGACAGGAATTTCCTCAGATATCCAGTACATGCAAACTATTTTGATAGTATTTGCGCATGCAATTTATCGCAACAATCGAGTGAAAGGGACTTCTTGCTCTTGAACTACCGATTGTCTGCACTAGAATTTGTGAGGCAACAAGTCGCCTAGACGTTGCATATGATTATTATTATTATTAGTAGTAGTAGTAGTAGTAGTAGTAGAGTAGCAGTCTTAGTAGTAACTTCACATCGTTCTCTTTTTCTGTTGTATATCTGTATTATTTTAATGCCATTTGATCATTTTTCCTATTTCATGTTTGCTAGTCATCTTCTTCGCTTCCTTTTCTTCACTCGTTTTTCTCATCTTTTTCTTTCATATATTTATATTTATCCTCAGCATCTTAATCTGATGTTTTGGCATCTTTGTTCTTCACTTTATTGTTGAATTCATTTTTCTCGTGACTTTTCATCGTTTGCTTCCATTCAATTTTCTTTTGGTCGCATGCATTGTTTTACCCTCGTCCATTAACTTTTCTCCATTCCAATTTTGTTTTCTTCTTCTTCGACGTTATTCTTCTTTTCCTTCTCATTCTTCCTCTTTCTCTTTCTCAAATATTCCGCCCTTTGTTTTACTTTTTCCCCCTGTATAAAAACCATTCTTGATTTCTTCTCTCTCATCTACTACTTTATGTTTGCATTGACGTATTTTTCTGACTCATTATACGCCTTCAAGAAAAGCGAGTGGGGTGCGGCGTCGGCAAAAATTTACTTTTGTTGGGCGTTGCATGAGTCGCCGCGCCACCGCCTTCACCGGTCTCCGTCAGAGTCCTCGACCAGGTCGGTAGCGTTGGATGTGATGGTGGTGGCGACGTCGGAGGTAAGCTCCACCGGCTGCACCATCTATTGATGGTGACTGTAGCGGTGGTAGAGGAGGTGGTGAGTGTTTCGAGGTATGGGTAGCGCTGGGCAAAGGGTGGGCGTAGGACGAGAAAGAAGGAATTGAAGCCAGGGCACTTTATTTTATGTCATTTAGCTTCTCAGCAAAGTAACATGAATCAGCCTTCTTCCACTCAGTGGAGATGTCATTTCCTAAGACTTGAGATGAGTCGGATAACTTTGCGTGTCAGGGAGGAAGACGGAGAAGAGGAAAGGGAGAACATGAAAGGAAGAAAGAAAGGCAAACAGAAAAATAATGTAGGCGGGGAAGCAAACTAAAAAGAAGCAAAACAACAAAATATAATTACAAAAGAACAAATAACTTGTGTTCAAAATAAAGAGAGAGATATACAGACAGATAGATAGATAGATAGATAGATAGATAGATAGATAGCGGGAGAGAGAGAGAGAGAGAGTGGGGAGAGATGCCTGAATCCAAAGGCGACTAGTGATCAATCATTTAAATATACATACTTTTCACTTTTCAGTTTTCAGTCACTTTCTTGTTTAACACATACTTCTGCTACTATTACCTCGACAACCACCACCACTACCACGACTTAAGCTAAGAGCAGTATCAATACAAATTCAACTAATAATAATAAGTATTCAATCTTTTCATCGGTATTTTTATTCGTCTTTTTGTCTCATTGTTTTTTTCTTTTAAGCATTTGTTCTTTGTATTCGCGACCGAGCCATTGTCATTTCTCTTGCAACAATGTCTTCAAAATAAATGTAATATTTGCGGACAAATATGCATTTGTGGATATATATATATATATATATATATATATATATATATATATATATATATATACATATATATATATTTATATATATATGTATATTTATATTTATATACATATATATGTGTGTGTGTTCATAAAGAGAGAGAGAGAGAGAGAGAGAGAGAGAGTACATGAATGCATTTCAACCATTTAATAATTTCTAAACTTAGATTCATCATTTATTATAAAAATTTAAAACAGTCCATGTACTAATAAGCCGACACCCGACGGCTATTTACTAAAAACTAGTAACGCCGTGTATATTTTTAAATGCCTTATCGAATGTTGTGTCTCCAAAATAACTCGTATATCGGCATGAGTATATTTTTTCTAGTTCAAAATGGGAATAGTTTAGTTCAAAATGGGAATAGTTCAATTCAAAATAAGAAATGTAAAATAAAATAGTTTAAATTTATAAATATCTTTGGTTCTACAACAAGGTATTGATTTTATTAAATATTTTTAGCCTTATGGTTAGGTCAACTAAAAACTGCGATAAGAGGAGAAGAGCACGAGCGTGTATCTTGCAGGTATATGAGATGGATGGAAATTGGAAAACCCTAGTGGAAAATATTTCTATTCCGAAAACCTCTATCGCTGGATTAGTAAGGGAAATCAACCTAGTACAAGAGGAGGATTTAGAAATTGTAAGGTCAAACAGGTGCATTTGGATTGTATTCAAGCACTAGTGGAGGAAAATCCTAGGATCACATTAAATGTTATCTGTAAAAGGATTAAGCTCAGTTTGGGTTTAAATTTTTCAAATATAGAGAAGTGAAGCATGAAGATATGATGGCTTAAAGTTGTAAGATTTGTGCACGAGAGGGCAAATTCAATTGAGAATAAAAGTAAACAGTTTATTTTTTTCAAAATTATTGAATTACTAACCAACTGAAAACCCCATTTTATTTATGGACGAAACGAACTTTAATGTTCATATTTCCAAGAGAGATGGGCGTTCTCTAAAGAGTAGGCGATGTAACGTAGTTTCAGCCTGTACTTAGGGTGCCAATATTCACGTTATTGGATGTCTTGGTGTTCATGGGGTCATGTACCATGAAATTCGAAGAAGCTCTTTCAGAAAGGAAAGCGCGCAGTCTTGAATACGAGAATGTTTGAGAGCTGCAAGAGACAATATGGGGGTCGAGTTGTGATGGTTGTTGACAATGCACCATGTCACTCAAACATTGAAGAAGTTTTTAGTGAAGAAGAATTTATAGGATGTGAAGTGCTTAGGTTGGGATCATACAGCCCAATGTGTAATCCAATTGGACAAGTATAATTTTTAACCAAAGCTTACGTCAAGCAGGAATTTTGTGAGTGTTCTTGCAATGGAGAAACGAGATGGTGGCTTGCCCATTAATGACCAAAGGGCAAGAGCTTTGACTTCATTAATTGAGGAAGAATTGGAAAGGTTTACACCTGAAATATGCAATCTTTTAATAGCTGGCATTCAATCTAAAATGCCTGCAGCTGTAGCATTAGAAAATTGTATGTTCTAATAAAGTACTTGGGGATTTTTTTTTATATTATAAAATGTTAACATTTTTATTACTAAAATAATTCATAATTTTTTTTTTATGTTTTTACTTTATATACATTCCCATTTTGAACTGAACTATTCCCATTTTTGGCTTGAACTATTCCCATTTTGAACTGAACTACTACCATTTTGAACTAGAAAAGGTATAGAACCAGTAAATCCCGCTGGCTTACATGTCACCTGTCTTCCCCTAACAGCTATATCTACCAACACCTCGTAGCATATGATACTCCCCAAAACGAATTTAGAAACATATTATTAATAAAACAAAAAAGCACCTCCATTTTAGCCTTCTCACATTGTAACCTGCGCCTCCCAATGGGAGCTCTTCACATTCCCATGAAAAACGAGCATCAATCAGGGACAATATACGGGGGGGGGCTATAGTTCTTTTAACAATTTTAAACGATTTGTTCAATGAATTTACTGAACGCAATTTCTTATTCATCACTTATACGAAGACAACTCAGGGAAGTCGAAAACGTGTTCGCGACTATGTCATTTTCTTTATACACACGAACAGAACTTTCGAATATTGGCCCGACTAATGAAAAAAACGATCGCAAAAAACAAACAAACTAACAAACAGGAATTATCCTTGATGATAGACCTAGGCAAGATAATCTGGGTTATGCCGAATTGCTGATGAACATGACTCTCAGTTATATAACAATGAAAATTAAATCTCAAGGTGTGTTGTTATTTGATGCTGATTAGGTCCACCTTCATTTTTATCTATAATATAAGTCATCTTATTCTTTGAGAATGTTAATGCTTCGTTGGCCTGTTAAATCCTTAGATGATAATAAGCTTATATGCTAAGCACAAAAACAATAAATCATTATGAAATATTGGTATTTCATATTCTTTACACTACTTTGGACAACTGCGAGTCTCTGCTGCTTATGAAGAAATAAGAAATTATAAGCATCCATTTCTAATGTAAATGGCAATATGTGGAGTTTCCAAATACTAATTTGTGTCTTTATGTCATCATATGAGTAAAAGATCATAGAGGGTACCTTTTATGAATTTGACATCACATTAAAAGACAGTTTAGATAAACTTTTCCTGGTGCGTATTTTTAGACTTAACGTATGTGTGTGCATAGAAAAAAAGAAGCGGAAACACCTCGAAATGTAGGTGGACCAATGTGAATGTAGTGACAACAGAAAGTATTACATTTCACTCACTTTTCTGAAAAACATCTCTACAATATGGAGGGCCAAAACATGTTCGACCGACGGGAACTAGATACTCGTAGCGTTTTATTTAACAGTAATCTTCTCTTAGCCGAATGCTTTATATTGGAAGCTAGATTGTGATTGCACCGTGCGACACAAAATCCGTGTTTCTTTATCTTTACATCTATAAATTGATATGTGTCTTAGCTAGCGAACATGTGATATTTACCAAAACGGGCAGTTGAAGAAGAGAAATATAGCGAGTGGCATATGCTGTAGTTTAAAAAGTATACTAACTCATTAATATAAAAAAAAAATCTTTACACAGCACAAATCTATCCTGTAATTTGCAACATTTAATCATAATAAATACAGAGTGTTTGTAAAATTCAATAGAAGAACTTTGGTATTTTGTGCTACATGTATAAAAAAACAATTTGGGTGGTGGTTGCTATTATAGGAATATTATAAGTATAATTTTCTTTTGTGATAGCTTTCCCTCTCTGTGTTGTTTTACACGTACTGTTCATATTTATTTATATGTATTTTATCTAGGGTATTTTATTCCCTGAAATAGAAAAAGCTAACATTAGGACAATAGTCCAATAGATCCATGTTTGCTATGAATAGAGCTCCTGCAATCATATAAACGTCACCATTTTATATTGTTTTTAACATTTATTTATGATGTCGAGTGTAAATAACATAAACCGACCATTGTTTATTCTGCTTGCAATCCTTCAAAAGATACTCGGGGTTATCTATAAGATATTTTAAAATAATATTATAGAATCTATTGTACGTGTTGGATATTTATAATAACTAATGTTGCTCGGTATATACTTTAGACCCTATGATTCGGAAAAAATATAAAATGAGCTTATCTATTAACTTCAGGAAGTATAAATCTTCCTAGGGGTATTGGATATGGTTACATTTATTGGCAGTGCCAGCGATTAATATAATTTTTGGACCCAGAATCACGATGTCTACGTAAACATAATTTCTATATTAAGATAATATTTTCAATACACTTTGTGTTAGTTATACCATTGTGCTTGTCTTAAATATTAGCGACCAGCAAGCCACAAAATCTAAACGTTTGTTTATGCATTAAAAAATATCGAACATAACACCGAAGTACGCCATGAATATATATCTGTATATATATATATATATATATATATATATATATATATATATATATACATGTGTGTGTATATATGTATGTAAAATATATATATATATGTATATATATGTATATATATATATAAAGCACAGCTCATTAAAATAAAAGCATATATATATATATATATATATATATATATATATATATATATATATATATATATATATATATATACAGCTCTTTGAGGGCTGATCACAAAACACGAATTGTTGTTTCTAAATAAGGCTGTAAACAAAGTAATAAACCCCGGAGTTCGTTAACTGAAAATAGGCGGAAGAGAAAAGGATAAAAAAATATCTCCGATAATTACGCTAATTAATATTTGATTGTTGGAAATAATTACACGAAGCAAAAGAAAGATAATTATCTGTTCGTTCGTTTATCTCCGAAGGCAAACAGATAGGCAGCCATTAAATAAAACCGCGACAGCTTTAGATATTTTTGTATTTTATGTATTACTTGGAGTAGATTACAATCAACGATGATACAAATAACAACATGAAACTTAAGAGAAACGCGTTGTTATTAGTTTATTTTTTAGTATGTTTTACGGTTTGTTTTGTTCATCAACGTTAAGTGTTTACCAATCAATCTGACTGTACCGATACCGAGTTCACTGGTTTTATTACTGGAGGATTTAGTATATAGTCGAGAAAGAATAAGAATTGACAGAAGGATTATGCATCAATTTCCTGTAATTTAATGTATATGGGCCAGAAAAACTTGCGTCAACGTACGTACGACACATAAAACAAAAACATATATAATTTTAGTTTTCTAATATTTACTATGTTTTAGGTAACGTACGAAGTGCGGTCAATAAGTTTTCAAACATTTTTTTTTATTTGGGTATTCACAAATTTTTGTAGTACGTTATGCTATATATCTTATGTGATGACTGACTAATTTTTCTCATTTTATGTTAAAATGAACAGCTTCCACGGAAACTAGAATACACTATACAAAAGCCTGATTGTCGCATGTGCTGAATTTAAAAAAATTGAAACATGGACGTAAGAATTATATGCATTCAAATTCTGTGTTGGAAAAATACCACAAAAACATATCGAATGTTTCAGACGGATGTTGGACCATCTTGCTTGAGTCGATCATCAGTTTTTGAGTGGCATAGGAATGCACTGAGTCTCTGAGCGATGATGTAAGATATAGGACGAGTATAGAACTCAGAACTGTGGTACCATTGTACAAGAATTCTGGTGAAAGGACTGACCCTCTAAATCATCGCTCTGTCAGTCTCCTCCTCTTCTTTGCTAAAATCTTTGAGATCTTAATTTACGCTATATCATTGGAAAATATACTCATATTGGACAAAATATTTTCATGGGGGTTGTTTATAAATATCAAGAATATTAGTGGTCCAAAGATCGATCCCTGATGGCACTCCCGTTTTAATGTTATGCTGCATCGATGTACATCCATCAATGACAACCTGGATGATCCTACTCTCTTAGAAGGACCCAATCATATAGTCACACCATAGGATTTAATTTTCATTAGCATCTCTTCGTGCCAGACTTTGTTAAAGACCTTGGATACACAAAGGGCTACACACCTGTCTTTCCTCGTCTTATGCGATATAGGGTATATGCATTCAGAGATGACTGTTAAATCCATACTGTTTGTCAGAGAGAAGACTTACTTTTGCGGCGTAGTAGACTAGTGCTTGATTAATTTAGATTTCAAAATTTTAGCGAAGATAGGAAGGAGTTATTCCGATTAAAACTCATACAATAGGGGCATAATTGAGAGGGTCAATTCTTTTACCAGAATTCATTTACACTGGTATCACAGAGGCTATCCTTCAGCAATTATGGAAGCATTATTCAGAAAGGCATTAATTGAAGGGCTTGGAAATTACGGGGCTAGCTCGGCTGAGCATTTCTTTACTAGTAAAGCAGATATGAGATCAAGGCCACACGCCTTGGAGATGCCTAAGTTTTTTATGATATCGCGGACATGAGAAGGGGTGATTTTTACATGATTTATTTACAGAACTTGGATTGCTACTTAGGATTGAATCAGACCCAGCTACAAAGTGAGTAAGATGATCCAAGAGACGCAACTTTGTGTCTCACACACCTCAGATATCACTCTGCACTGCGGATACATGGGTTTAACATGCGGTTCATGAAGTCATCTTTCATCAGGGTGCCGCTAACTTGCCAGGCGAGTTTATTTGTGGTGTATTTCTCCCAGTTAGAATATATATATATATATATATATATATATATATATATATATATATATATATATATATATATATATATGCAGGGGCGCCTGGTGTTGCACAGGATTGATTGATGGCCAAAGAATGTCCACACTTCCAATAATTTTATTGTATTCGAAACTGGTTTAATCGCCCATTTTTCAATCAAATCAGTTGATTACCTGCTCTAATCGGGGAGGCATTGCGGCTCATTAAACGGAACTATATATACCAACTTACGGTGACTTAGCCCACAATGTATTATTGTCTACATAGCATTATAGGTTTATGAAATCATTTTAACATAATGAGATTAGTTAAATTAAAAAGCAAGTATAATTTTTAAATGGTGTTCCAAAGTAATACGTTCATTTCGAATGCGACCTTGTCTTATCCAAAAACTTACTGTTGATTTTATACGCCGAGCTTTTCAACTTGTGTCGTTATAAATCTTCTACCATACACTTTTGATTTTCCATTCTATACTAAAGGTTAACATTTGTCAAAATCGGACTGTTCTTTTATCAGAGATCACTGATTGTCGATTTTCGATATTTACCGCAGTTATTCCGATTCAAACTGATATAATACATTCCGAGAGACATAAACTATAATTTGTGTAAAATTTCAAACGTTTCGATCCAGCCACACACAAACATACAAAGTTCCCTTTATATATCATTAGCGAAATTGATATACTAATAAAAAGGATTTATATTAGACAAAGAACAAATGAAAAAACAAAATATATTTATAAAGATACATTTACTCTTTGAAATAAAAATAAATTAAACATATAATTTTACTAACTATAAAAATAAAAAAAAATAATAATTAGTAAACTAAATGATGATTTGATTAAAAACGCTTCATCGTGTATTCTTTGTGACGATTACACCTTCTCGGTTTACGTTACTTTGGCTTAAAACTTAGAAATATAAAACATTTGTAAATGCTCTTCGAACTATCTTCACGTAAATTGCCGACCATTTTTAGTCACGTGCAAGCGACTCTATAAGTCACTCCGTCGTTCCGTCGGTCGGTCTGTCGGTCGGTCGGTCGATCTGTCGGTCTGTCCGTAACACTTTTGTGCTTGGTCTTTTTGGATAAGATGAAAGGTTTGTTGTTCTTAGCTTTTTAAGCTTTTCTGGGCCTTTTGCCAAAAGGAAAGTGTAGTATCTGTTTCGGCAGATACTGCAAGAAAAAGATCATATGAGGGGGCAGCCTCACATAGCTTGGTCAATGTAGTGGCAACCCTTTATACCAATTGTCAGTATCCAGCTTCCCTACTCCCCGGGGAGTTGGCCCCCATTTCCTCTTCACTCCTCACATTAAAAATCGGCCTTGTGCCTAATTTGCTCGATGGGGGGGGCAAATAAATACGCTTTTCTTGGCCTTTTGGCCAAGATCAAAGTGTAGTATCTGTCCGGCAGATAGTACAAGCAAAAACCATAGTGAAGGCAATACCACATATAAGACCTTGGCCAATGTAAGGGCAACCCTTCATACTAATTGTCACTATCCAGCTCCCCTACTCCCCGGGGTGTTGGTCCCCATTTACCCTTCACTCCTCACATAAAAAATCGGCCTTGTGCCTTATTTGCTCGGTGGGGGAGCAAATAAATAAGCTTTTCTTGGTCTTTTGGCCAAGATCAAAGTGTAGTATCTATTCTTACTACATGCTGTACTTATGTTTGTAACTTTGTGATATAAAGTGGGGGATCACTTTTCTGGATTAATTAAATATAAAATGATCATCCACTTTACAAACAGTCACTCTCAAAGCCATTCAAGTCATTCTCCAGATCGTTCAATGGCCCTGTCGGAGGGGCATTAGAATACGCCGACTGCCCCCCCCCTGCAGAGTGTAAAAGTCCCTTAGTGCTGAGGCCCCAGCTTGTGGGCTTTGGGGAGTGTGGAGCCACCCTTTAATTACCATTGCTCTCAGGTCAACTCTGACCCAGAGTGGTAGTACCTGTTAGGGTCCGAACTATGGATTAAATAGAAACTGATTTGAAAAGAACAAATATATTCTATTAAAAAAAAATTCTTCCAAATCTTTGGATTCGGCATTAAATAACCCGAAAAGGGTTGATATGCAGTAAAAAAACACACACAACCAACCAACCAACCAGCCAGATCGTTCAAATTGTTTTGGAAGGATTCCAGTTATTTTTAAAGCAGTCAAGTCATTCTTAAGGTCATTACTTTCATTCTTAAGTTCATTAAAGTCATTCTAAGTAATTTACTTTTTATTTATTTAAGTCATTCCAACCCATTTTTCGGTCATTTTAGTTTGTCTTTAAAAATTTCATGTCAATCCTACATTCACACATTCATTCATTACACGAGAGCACGCGGCTAATGGCTATCGGCCTTGTTTTCCTACTCGTCATGTTTCATCTTACGTTTCAGCGAAACCATGTTGACATTATATCTCTCTTAACTATGATATAAGATCGCATTATATATATATATATATATATATATATATATTCCATTTTACTTCTTTATTAATCTGATGATTAGATAGTTTTACGCATATTATTCTTTTTATTTTACGCGTTTCGATCCTGGCTTGAGGCAATTGCTTGTCTAGATGCACTGATGAGCTGTGAAACATCGAAACAGTACTATATGTTGATGACTATATATATATATATATATATATATATATATATATATATATATATATATATAATTCGTATTCATGTTTGTTTATTTGTTTGTTTGTTCACGATTCGATTAATATATACAAAAGCTTCCTTACTTTACTATCTCATTTATTTCTATATATAGTCTGAGGTCTATCACACTAGAGACAATAAAGAGATCATCTCATTTGCGTATTACATCGCTTTTATTAATTCGCGGTATTTTAGTTAATGTTTCTAAGGAGAGAATTATTATAAATGTTGTATTTAGAATCGTTATTAAATAAATGTTGAACAATAATTATATTGATAATATATTGAATTAAATTTATTTTGAATTATTATTCCAACATCGATTCTTTAAAAATCTTTGTTTTAGAGTTATTTGCCCCCTCGGTACATAAACAACGACAACAAAAAAAAAAACTATCATCAAATAAAATAATTTGGTAATCTCAATAAACTTCTATCTTGAAAAATTAATTCTGAGTAAATAGAAAATGTTTGGCTTTTATTGTTTTTTTAAATGTTAAAAAAAATACGTAAAACTGAAGAAAAGATGCCATGTGTTTGTTTTTATTATTCTATAAACGGTTATATAGAAATCGATATTTTTTTACAATGTGGCTCACTTAAAAAAATAAAGACCTACTTTTTTGGCCTAATCCGTTTAAATAGCCTTTATAAATAATATGAAAGAAATTTTGAAAAGATAGAATATTAACATTTAAGAGGGGGGTTCACTTTTCCGTAATAATTTAACGTAAAATATGCACCCACTTTTTGGCCACCAATCGTTCAATGAGACATGTCACTTCCAGCATTTGGGGGGGATTACATTTAAAACATAAAATAACGATACATTTAATTAATTTTTAATATACCACTCTGTACTTTCACCTAACAATTTTATAAACAAAACGAGCCCCAAAATACGACAAATTACATTGGGAGGGGGAGCATTACAATGACGAAAAATCCCTTTTAATTTTTTTTGGAATTAATTTTTGGTAGATCTTCATTTATTTTAGGGGTTCCGCCTACTCCGCTAATTTTTTTTTTGTTATTTTTTTTTTTTTTTTTTGCGATCGCACGGGCATTCGCTGCTATTTTTATTGAAACAAAAGTTGTAATGATTTTTTTTTTAATTATTTATTTGGGGGGGGGGATTTTCTTTCCAGTACTCAATCTCCGAAGAATAGTTTCTTCTATTTGTATCCCTTCTGCCGAAATATCTGGTGGAGAAGGTATAACACCCTTCTTTTTGGGGGCGATTACATGTACATGAGTTTATCCGTTCTTTTATTTTTGGAATTGTTGTTGGGGTATCCACGTTACCCATTATGAAAATGTTTAGTATAGCAGGTTTTTTCCAACCGGAACTTCATGTCAACCTAGGTAACGCCGGGTACCCATGCTAGTATATATATATATTTTGTTTTACTTGTGTGTGTATATATATATATATATATATATATATATATATATATATATATATATATATATATATATATATATATATATATGTGGCAGGGGGTCCAACATAGAGCATGCAGACAATGTATTTGATTGAAAACTGGGCAATACTGATAAATATATTTGAAGTGTGGGGAATTTGCTGCTCCGCATTCAATCCCGGGCAACGTTGGGTCTTCCTGCTGGTATATATATATATATATATATATATATATATATATATATATATATATATGATATAACTAAACGAAAAATATACTACCTAGACATGTCCATGTTTGTGAGTAGTTTGTAGATTGTGTTTTATTCGAGATTTCATGAATAATTTTAAGTGTTGCTGTTAAAATGTGAAAACAGAAAAAAATGTCTAGCGATGAAAGTGAAATACGACATAAACTGGACTAATCTTGCAATGTTGGTGTAGGTAACTCTTGTGGAAGGATCCACCTTATTATCATACGTGGAGTGTAAACCATATAAATATGGTTGGTACCGTAAAAACCCAACGAGAAACCCAATGAGAGACTCAAAGAGACAACGAGATCGGGAGTCGACGACTACTGAGCCGACACCTTCTCCACAGACAGTCTCCCTATACCAATGGACTCTATGTAAATATTGTATATACTTTTTTTGCTCTCAGTATATCTGTTCTATTTTACATTTGTGTTGTAGTTATTTATTTCAATGTCTTCAGTCGAGTTTCAACAATAACACTCAAACGAATCTCTTTCTTGAATCAAGTAGAAAATTTAGCGGGATGGAGTGATCTCTTTGTCATCCTACAACGCTTGTTATAAAAAGAGACAATGCTTGCCTCTCTTTTATCCATCATTATATTTATATATATATATATATATATATATATATATATATATATATATATATATATATATATATATATCTGCAATTGACTATCAATCACTAGGTCTTCATTGTCAGACATTCACAACAAGTTCTCGTTTTCAAATAAAACGGAAATAAGACATTGCCTTATACAAACCATTTCCCAGTACCGCGGGTTTGCTTCGATGCAGATTACAACATAATCGATTTAAAGTCCAGTATTAATATACGTATATCGTTATTTGACCCCGCATTAACTAATTACCATGTTGTATATACGATCGCTATCACTGGACTTGATTAATGGGGAGTAATAATTAAAAATAACAAAATAAAACAAAATTGATTGTTGTTTGATATCATTCTTGGGCATATATCTATGCATTCCGTGTTTAAATAAAATGTTTGGAATACATTCTTTCTAGTTTGTATATTTTATTTGCATGTGGTTTGAAAGTAAAACAATTCAATTAAATTGAAGAAAAAGAGGTGTTCAAAGATTTCGTTAAATTTCTCCACTGGAGAAAATGTATATATATACGCTTGAATTATTGTGATACATAGAGGAGATATTTTAATCTAGATTATGTGGGTATGAAGTAAAATTAAAACAGTTGCGTTCCGATAAAATAGAAAAGGGGCATCAGCGTTTCAAGTCCAACGTTAACAAATTCCTAATGAACCGCCCCCTTACGTAAACACTTCATCAAATCTCCACACTAACGTAATGTACTTGCAATAACCCTTATCCCTGAGTGGCTTCCGGGCCTTGATAAGTGGTGATCACTGTGTAAAAAAAAAGCTTAAAACCATAATATACTGATAGCTCTATATGTCTGTTTGTCGCTCTATGTCTCCCTCTATTTCTCTCGATCTATATTTCTATTCTCGGTATCTATTACTCTTTACAGAGATGCTTTACCTCTCATATGTATCTATCTAAATAGATTCTTCACGACTTTTGCATCTTGCTGTTTTTATCTCTGAATCGTTTGATGTGCCGTAAAAGAAAACCGAGCAAGAGATAAATAGAACCAGCTTAACACTTGTATGCTTCTCTCTCTCCCTCTCTCTCCCTATCTCTCTCCCTCTCTCTCTCCCTCTGTCTTCTATTTCTCATTCTTTCCTGGCCTCCATCGCTTTCCCTTTTTTATTTAATAAACAATACTTTATCTACCACATTTTATCTATTTATTCCACTCTATTTTTTGCACCTTTCATTTTTTTCTCCCTGCCACCGGTCCAAGTACTTTTCTAACACTTTTATTTCCAATAGAACTAACCCGAACTCCTAGATGTCTATTTAAATCAACGAGTCATACCTTGATTTATGCAATGATTTTCATTTTATTTATTTTTTTGCTTACGATTGGGAGAGCGAAACATCTGAGTCAGCAAATTAAAAAACAAACTACTAAAGTAAACGTGCGTAAAAATGGAAAAGAAAAACTGAAATATACGGTGAATTTTTAAAAAAAATGATCTGTTAAAAACGAAACAAAAATATTAAAATAAAAAAAACAAGTAATAATTATAAATTAAATAAAAATACTGTAACGCAGAATAAAATAAAACTAGTCAAGACAAAAGTTAATTGGCGCCGGAGAATGAAATAAAAGATAACCTAGAGTACGCAAAAGCATAAATAATTTTTGGGCACAATAGATATTTTAATAGGTAAACGCTTGTAAAAAAATAGAAAAGGACGAATCAGTAAAGAGAGGATAAGCAGAATAAAGGAAGAAAATTAAATTTGAACCGAGCAAGGAAAGTATTCATTGTCGCTGTACATTCACGCGTTTACTATTCATTATTTTGACTTTGAGAAATATCTGCTGATATAACCTGATTGATTTTCCTAATCGCTATAGACTGCATTCAATTGTATATGATCCCAAGATATTAACATATCGTCTTTACGCAAGCGAAAAAAATACGATAAAACAAAGGACTAGTTCTACAGTTGCAGACTCCGTGGCTTCCATAACTCTCCAAACCACATTCTAGCAAGATTAAAAAGAGAGAGCAAGCATGATTTGATGTCTGACCCCCATGACTACGGCCTGTCATTACATCTTAACTCTACAGATCTGTGTGAATTTGTGAAATTACCCAACTTGCGACTGACGCATTTTATTTTCATTCTTAATATTTTTTACGAGATGATATTTTTTTATTTAGATTATTGCTACATCTAAGCTTAGATGATTGAGTTAATATGATTTGAAGAGGTCACGTGTTGAACTAATGAACAGCTAACCACGTGGCATACAACGAGACGTAGACGAGACTTCTTGCCATTACCCTCTGTTCGGTTCAGTCCGTTTCATAGAATTGCTCTATGGTCTTTTTCTCAGCGTTTCATTTTCTTATTTTATCTCAGTAGTTGTGCATCTTTTCTTTATTTATCTTTTACGTTATTATTTATATATTTCTTGTTTTACACGGTTGAGAAAACGTGCAAGAATAGTGTTACTTGCTATCTTCAATTTTCAATCTATCGCTTTATTGTATTGGACAGAGTTGCTAAGCAACAATGACAGGCAAATCAATCGTTGAAAAGTTGGCCGCATCAGTTACAACATAGCGACTGAAATGATAGGAAGTATACATCACCAATTCTCATATTGTTTCAACGGTGCAAATCAGCTTTTTACGAAATTAACTGTCTAAAGAAATTCTATCTATAATTCAATGAGTTGATGCCTATTTGTCCTTACATTTAATGTTGCTCTCAATCCTTGTGTCATACAATAAGAACACTTGCCTTAACTACAAAAAAACATACAAAAAAAGAGAGCATGGAAAGTCATAACAATTTTTATCTGCTTGCTCTTTTACGTGATATTATTATAATCCTTGCAAACTAGGAGTCTGCTGTCCTGAAATTAAATCTCCAAATTTATCCGCTGAAAAGTATTACGCCAAGATATAATAAATATTGCATGTTAATAATATGAATACATATATAAGTTTGTCCTTAGCGCTGTTATCTAAGTGGGTATTTATTTGCTCCCCCACCGAGCAAATTAGGCACAATGCCAATTTTTCATGTGAGGAGTGAAGGGAGGTAAAGGGAAAAAGGGGACCAGCTCCCGAGAGGTGGGAAATAGGAGTTGGTTAAAGGTCAGGTGTGTGGGGTTGCCCCCACATCAGGTCGTTGCTTGAGTATCTGTCGGAACAGATACTACACTTTGAGGTATTTATTTGCTCCCCCACTGAGCAAATTAGGCACAAGGCCGATTTTTAAAGTGAGGAGTGAAGGGGAAATGGGGACAAACTTCCCGGGGAGTAGGGGAGCTGGATAGTGACAATTGGTATGAAGGGGTTCCCCTTCATTGACCAAGGTCTTATATGTGGGGTCGCCCCCACATATGGTCCTTGCTTGCAGTATCTGCCGGAACAGATACTACACTTTGATCTTGTCACCCTGGCCCCGGAGGGCGCGCGGCTGTGGCTGTTATTTAAGTGACTCTAACACTAACACTCGACAGTAAGATGACGCTATTCTTCTCCGGCCTCTTTATCAGTTAACATACTTCACGGACAATTCACAAACTCATGTTGGTAATACACAATTTTAAAGGGGAACGGGAAAGAACTTCTTTTTTTTTGCGGGCTTTTTTTAGGACCTGGATTTTTCAAGTTAGCGTATTTTCTTGCATATTGTCAGATATTACCGACATAGTTAATTTGTATAGTGTCGTTAAAATATGCCTTAACACGACAAAGTGTGGTGGGTTCTAATGTCATTTTTTTCCAACTTAAATGTTTTTAGTTTTCACCTGTTTAAGTACGTGGGGGTCTCCGAATGAAGGCTTAATGTAATGTATTAGCTACTTTTATACGTAGTTTTTTTGTAGCAATAATCCTAATTTAGATTACGAACTCTTCTATTATCTTCCAGGTGTATGGTGATCATGTATACATTGCTTCTGAAATAGTATAGCTATTAAGCTGGAATAGTATAGCTATAAAAGTGGAACAGTATAGTTATAAAAGTGGAATAGTATAGCTATAAAGCTGGAATAGTATAGCTATAAAGCTGGAATAGTATAGTTATAAAGCTACAATTGTATAGCTATAAAGCTGGAATAGTATAGCTATAAAAGTGGAATAGTATAGTTATAAAAGTGGAATATTATAGCTATAAAGCTGGAATAGTACTGTTATAAAACTGGAATAGTATAGCTATAAAGCTGGAATAGTATAGCTATAAAGCTGGAATAGTATAGCTATAAAACTGGAATAGTACTGTTATAAAACTACTATAGTATAGCTATAAAGCTGGGATAGTATAGCTATAAAGCTGGAATGGTATAGCTATAAAGCTGGAATAGTATAGCTATAAAGCTGGAATAGTATAGCTATAAAACTGGGATATTATAGCTAAAAAGCTGGAATAGTATAGCTATAAAGCTGGAATAGTACTGTTATAAAACTAGAATAGTATAGCTATAAAGCTGGAATAGTATAGCTATAAAAGTGGAATAGTACTGTTATAAAACTGGAATAGCATAGCTATAAAGCTGGGATAGTGTAGCTATAAAGCTGGGATAGTATAGCTATAAAGCTGGAATATTATAGTTATAAAGCTACAATTGTATAGCTATAAAGCTGGAATAGTATAGCTATAAAGCTGGAATAGTACTGTTATAAAACTGGAATAGTATAGCTATAAAGCTGGAATAGTACTGTTATAAAACTGGAATAGTATAGCTATAAAGCTGGAATAGTATAGCTATAAAGCTGGAATAGTATAGCTATAAAACTGGAATAGTACTGTTATAAAACTACTATAGTATAGCTATAAAGCTGGGATAGTATAGCTATAAAGCTGGAATGGTATAGCTATAAAGCTGGAATAGTATAGCTATAAAGCTGGAATAGTATAGCTATAAAACTGGGATATTATAGCTAAAAAGCTGGAATAGTATAGCTATAAAGCTGGAATAGTACTGTTATAAAACTAGAATAGTATAGCTATAAAGCTGGAATAGTATAGCTATAAAAGTGGAATAGTACTGTTATAAAACTGGAATAGCATAGCTATAAAGCTGGGGTAGTGTAGCTATAAAGCTGGGATAGTATAGCTATAAAGCTGGAATATTATAGTTATAAAGCTACAATTGTATAGCTATAAAGCTGGAATAGTATAGCTATAAAAGTGGAATAGTATAGTTATAAAAGTGGAATATTATAGCTATAAAGCTGGAATAGTACTGTTATAAAACTGGAATAGTATAGCTATAAAGCTGGAATAGTATAGCTATAAAGCTGGAATAGTATAGCTATAAAACTGGAATAGTACTGTTATAAAACTACTATAGTATAGCTATAAAGCTGGGATAGTATAGCTATAAAGCTGGAATGGTATAGCTATAAAGCTGGAATAGTATAGCTATAAAGCTGGAATAGTATAGCTATAAAACTGGGATATTATAGCTAAAAAGCTGGAATAGTATAGCTATAAAGCTGGAATAGTACTGTTATAAAACTAGAATAGTATAGCTATAAAGCTGGAATAGTATAGCTATAAAAGTGGAATAGTACTGTTATAAAACTGGAATAGCATAGCTATAAAGCTGGGATAGTGTAGCTATAAAGCTGGGATAGTATAGCTATAAAGCTGGAATAGTATAGCTATAAAAGGGGAATAGTACTGTTATAAAGCTGGAATAGTATAGCTATAAAGCTGGAATAGTATAGCTATAAAACTGGAATATTATAGCTATAAAGCTGGAATAGTATAGCTATACAGCTGCAATAATATAGCTATAAAGCGTGAATAGTATAGCTATAAAGCTGGAATAGTATAGCTATAAAGCTGGAATAGTACTGTTATAAAACTAGAATAGTATAGCTTTAAAGCTGGGATAGTATAGCTATAAAACTGGAATATTATAGCTATAAAGCTGGAATAGTATAGCTATACAGATGCAATAATATAGCTATAAAGCTGGAATAGTATAGCTATAAAGCTGGAATAGTATAGCTATAAAGCTGCAATAATATAGCTATAAAACTGGAATAGTACTGTTTTAAAGCTGGAATAGTATAGCTATAAAGCTGGAATAGTATAGCTATAAAGCTGGAATAGTACTGTTATAAAACTGGAATAGTACTGTTATAAAACTGGAATAGTACTGTTATAAAACTGGAATAGTATAGCTATAAAACTGGAATAGTATAGCTATAAAGCTCGGATAATATAGCTATAAAGCTGGAATAGTATAGCTATAAAGCTGCAATAGTATAGCTATAAAAGTGGAACAGTATAGTTATAAAAGTGGAATAGTATAGCTATAAAGCTGGAATAGTATAGCTATAAAAGTGGAATAGTATAGCTATAAAGCTGGAATAGTACTGTTATAAAACTGGAATAGTATAGCTATAATGCTTGAATAGTATAGCTATAAAACTGGAATAGTACTGTTATAAAACTAGAATAGTATAGCTATAAAGCTGGAATAGTATCGTTATAGTTTCTGCGTCACGCTCCTTATTTGGTGCCCATGCACTTATTTTATCGCGCTATATTTTATAGTACTTTCAAGTTAAATTCAAGTTTTACGATATCTCTTTATTTAATTGTTCGGTGAAAGTACAGTATGGTTACAAAACACAATTACTTCTCTATATTTGTAACAGCTTTCTAAATAATTTGTATATTATTTTGATAAACCTGATACGATTTAAAGTTTACTCTTTACTTATTCTATTCTTAAAGGAAGCAATATAAGTGGTCTAGGTATCTCAAGCAGCAGCGACAGTAGTTGTAATAGTAGTAGTAGTAGTAGTAGTAGTTGTAGTAGTAGTAGTAGTAGTAATAGTAGTAGTATAGTATGGATGTTATAAACATTAAAATTGCCTAATTCATAAATTAATTAATTTTTTTATACAGAAAATAATTTAATAATTTAAGTAAAGAATATATGTGCACATATATAATGTTAGATATGTGCATATATTTATATATGTACAATGCGGAACTGTGTGTTTATCTTATTCGTTAATATAAACGGGTTTCAACAATGATTATTATTTTTATTATTATTAGTAGTAGTAGTAGCAGCAGTAGTAGTAGTAGTAGTAGTAGTAGTAGTAGTAGTAGTAGTAGTAGTCATCGTCTCCTCACTCACTCACTTGGAATTCTCACACAGAACTTCCTCAGGGATATTGTGCGGTGTACATTCTTAACGATATTTTCCAGAGATTTATTCTATTTAGTTAGGTTTCTACTGTATAGTTTTGTTACTAAAAGATTGAATGCTCTTTCCGAGCATCGTTTTCAAACTTCTCTTTTATTTCTGTAGATGTTATTGAGTAAGCCTCCATAAACATCCTGATATGGACCTCATGTTTACCAAACGTCCTACTCTACTCTTTGCTGCACAGTTTCATACAATCTAATTTGTTTTTAGTTTTCCCCGTTTCATCTACAGTAGTGCACATTTTCAATTCTAAAAGTTATTCTTATATCCTGGCTGAATATTAAGTTTGTGTTTATCAGCTATTACAGTTATTACTTGTGTTTTAGCTAACATCTTCAGATTATTCATATGCATGAGATGGCGTATTCTTGATCTGTGTCTGTAAACCCGTATTCTACAGTTTAGTTCTGTGCCATTATGGCTATATGATTAACAGTATTGTTAGAAATGAGTCTCTTTGGAAAATACATCTACGTATTATTATTTCAGTCAGTTGTTGTCAATTTCAGCTTACAAGCTTCCATTGTCTTCTAATTAATTTAAATAATGTTGTCGGTTTATTTTGTTTATTAATATTATTATTATTATTATTATTATTGTTGTTGTTGTTGTTGTTGTTGTTGTTTGTTATTGTATTCATTGTTAATTATGCTGTTATTATTAATCGTAGAATTAACTCAGGAGAGAGCACACGTATATATATATATATATATATGTATATATATATATATATATATATATATATTGCTGTTTACTCTTGTCTTGTATTTGTGTAATAAATAAAAACGGGGTTGCTTGCATACACGCTATAGATGATTAATTTAATTTTAGTTTTGCAACTGAAAAGAGTACAATATTCCGTTTCAAGGATTTAGAAATTAAAATAGAGCAAAAAATATTTAGGGGGACAAGATGAAAAAAGGGAAAAACACGCTATTTTATTTACTTATATTTCATTTTATTTATCTATTCATTCTCGTCGGAAATCAGTTGGAAAGGAAGCAAAATATATTCGAACGCCTCATTCTGACTAAATGGTGAACTTCAAGAGGTTTTATTTTTAAATTTCGTTCGTGGACGGCGATGAGATACGTTTGAGAAAGACACCGACGAATATTTGATGAATGAAATTATCGATTCATTTTATTTTCCCCGCCTTTTATTTTACATATTCTGCCTTTAAAGGTTCCGTCTGATCAACTGCATAATCCCCCTTACGCCGTGCATTTTCTAGTTGATTGACATTGAAAATTGAACTGAAAATGCAATTTACTATTCAAAACTGCGTGGGTATAATGTCTCAGCAAGTATATACACCGCCTTGTCTACATATAAAATCTCTAGCACTTAAATCCAAGTTAAAAATTCACGCATTAGGTTATTTTATGCCTGGATTAAGAATATGTCTTTTGTTTTAATGTAAAAGAAAAAGCCGACATGCGCCTCATTAGAACAGGTAAAAACTATTATTTAGATGTCATTGCACTTTTTTCCCTATGATTGTATTTTAACGATTAACAGGCAGGTTTTACCAACTCGCTATTGTTCACAATTTAGTTTTTATTAAATAGTAGCGAGGGGTACCCGGCATTGCCCGGGTGTTTTTCGAGGTATGTGAACAAACCCCGCAAATGTGAAAAAAAAAACGAAGCTTTCACGACGCGCAGTTGGAAAATAGTAAAATGTTAAAAAAAAAAAATAGGTGCGCGTTTTTGATTGACGTGCCGGCGATAGGTATTCAGCAGTTAGCATTTTCTGCGGGACAGTTTTGAATGAGGTGAATAAATCGGTTTGTTTGTTTTTAAAAAAAAAACCGCTCCCTGTTTATTAGGAGGAGCGAAATGAAAGCTACAGTCTGATATGACGAAGTCCACATCGAACAAACGTTACTTAGCTCTCTTGAGACAACTGGCTTTCGGCCTGTTGTATTTATTTGCTCCCCCACCGAGCAAATTAGGCACAAGGCCAATTTTTAATGTGAGGAGTCAAGGGAAGGGGAAGGGAAAATGGGGACCAGCTCCCGAGAGGAGGGAAATGGGAGCTGGTTAAAGGTCAAGCATGTGGGGTTGCCCCCACATCTGGTCTTTGCTAGTCATAGCTAGTCCTAGCTAGTCATAGCTTGCAGTATCTGCCGGAACAGACACTACACCTTGATCATGTCACCCGGGCCCCGGAGGGCGCGCGGGCAAGTGGCTTTCGGCCTGTGATTAGAGTCGACATTCGCTTTTTTTTTTATACCGAAAACAGAATGTCACGCGTGCCGATGCGAGAAATGTGGAATAATTAACGTTTGAAAGTCAATAAAATTATATAGACAGGCGAGCTCCATGGGTAACTCTGAGATATTACAATTTATAGATGATATAAAAGGTTTTAAGAAGTTGTGAACCGAGCAAGCGCTTCTCTGAAAGAAGCCTTTTGTGGGCATCGAGGAAAAGCGTACATACATACATAATACATTTTCGCTTTTATATATAGAGAATACTAGCGATGGGTACCCGGTGTTGCCCGGGTGTTTTTCGGGGTATGTGAAAAAAACAGGTGCCCGTGTAAAAAAAAACGAAGCTTTCACGATGCGCAGTTGGAAAATAGTAAAGTGTTACAAAAACAAACAGGTGCGCGTTTTTGATTTGACGTGACGGCGGTAGGTATTCAGTAGTAAGCATTTTGTGCAGGACAGTTTTGAATGAGGTGAATAAATCGGTTTGTTTGTTTTTAAAACCCCGCTCCCTGTTTATTAGGTGGAGCGAAATGAAAGCTACAGTCTAATATGACGAAGCCCACATTGAACAAACGTTACTTAGCTCTCTTGAGACAACTGGCTTTCGGCCTGTTGTATTTATTTGCTCCCCCACCGAGCAAATTAGGCACAAGGCCAATTTTTAATGTGAGGAGTCAAGGGAGGGGGAAGAGAAAAAGGGGACCAGCTCCCGAGAGGAGGGAAATGGGAGCTGGTTAAAGGTCAAGCATGTGGGGTTGCCCCCACATCTGGTCTTTGCTAGTCATAGCTAGTCCTAGCTAGTCATAGCTTGCAGTATCTGTCGGAACAGATACTACACTTTGATCATGTCACCCGGGCCCCGGAGGGCACGCGGGCAAGCGGCCTATCGGCCTGTGATTAGAGTCAGTCGAGTTTCGCTTTTTTTATACCAAAAATCGAATTTACCCGTGCCGATGCGGGAAATGTGGAATAATTAACGTTTGAATATCAATAAAATTAAACAGTCAGGCGAGCTCCGTGGGTAACTCTGAGATATTACAATTTATAGATGATATAAAAAGTTTTAAGAAGTTGTGAACCGAGCAAGCGCTTTTCTGAAAGAAGCCTTTTGTGGACATCGAGGAAAAGCGTACATACATACATACATACATACCCACATTTTCGCTTTTATATATATATATATATATATATATATATATATATATATATATATATATATATATATATTATGCATTCCTCTTTCTCTTTCTCTCGTTCAAGCAAAAAAGAGAACACCAAACGACAGCTGCGAAAACTAATTGAGAAGGTAATGAATTAAAATATAATCGCCAAGGAAAAAATAACATACATATATTTTTCTTATTTGCTTAATTCTATAATAATAATAATAATAATAATAATAATAATAATAATAATAATAATAATAATAATAATAATAATAATAATAATAATAAAATTAATAATAACACTAATAATAAAAAATAATAATAATAAATAAAATACTAATACTAGTACTACTACTGCTGATAATAATCATAATAATAATAATAGTGATAATAATAATAATAATAAAATTAATAATAACACTAATAATAATAAAATAATAATAATAATAAATAAAATGATAATACAAGTACTACTACTGCTGATAATAATAATAATAATAATAATGATAATAATAATAATAATAATAATAATAATAATAATAATAATAATAATAATAATAATGATAATAATAATAATAATAATAATAATAATAATAATAATAATAATAATAATAATAATAGAATATAATTGGGTATTTATCAAAATGAAATAAATTATTTTCTTTTTGTTTTGTTATCATCAGATATTTTTTTAGATTAAGCCCCTAATAATTTGCTCATAAATTAAAATTCTTGTAGTGATCCTATCGACTTTTCCATTATAGCATTATCAATGATACATAGAGATAATCCGCTCCTCTTTTTCTTATAAAAAAATAAATTTGCATGCAAAGTCGTCTGAAGATACGAACGTTCAATTTTATTTCATAGATAAAAGAAATTTGCAAATGCAATATCACGCATTATCTATCGATCGCCCCTCTAGTTCTTCCCCTTGAACTTCTATCGGTTCATAATGTAACATTAAAGTGTAGTTTATAAATGTTTTAGTGCATGTCTTATAAGATTGCCGGATTGAAATTAGCCGCAGAAAATATGGAGGAGAGACTATATGTATATATATATATATATATATATATATACTTGAGAGTCAACAAAATGAAAAGAATGTTGTGTTGTCACAACCCTATTGATTATGTAGTAGAGCTGACATTTGTTCAATGTAGCTGTCCAATACCAATGATTGAATTTAAAAAGTTAAACAAATGCGTATTATTTTGATTCTCTAGTTAAACACTTTGCAGTCGATCAAACATAAGATGCTATCAAATGTATTTGGACGATCCGATAGTTTTTCTGTCGTACTCCAGACTTTTTGTGCAAATCGCGAATCTATAAAGAATTTCGGAAAAAAAAAAAAAACATATTTTAAACCACTGTAGTAGTATGCTCTCGTCTCGTTAGCAACAACCGAGTAGAAATCCTGAGTGATTTGCAATTGTATTTTAAGTTTCGGCGCACGAAGGGATGAACGATTAATCCCTAAATAATGTAAATTGCAACTGAATCGAACTTTATCACTATGCCACGCGTTCTTGTGGATATAATAACAAACACTTTAAAATGTTATTCTGGAAAAACCGGCATGATTCCTTTTCCCTTTGATAAAAATCGGCTTCCTTTATTTTTTTAATTTAAAAATCTGAAGATTTATAGGAGCCTTTTATCATGCCTGAAAGTGATACAATGTTCAACCAGCGAGATCGGAGATGAACCGCTTTACAACTTATTTTCTCTACTGATCATAGTTATGACAACAGGACCAATGCCAACACCATCGAAATGCATCGCTGGATTGAATAACGGGGACGTTCCCAGGGAGATGGAAACAAAATTTTCGGCCGCGGTTATGGTTTTTGATGTGGTTTAAAGTGAGGGCAAACTCATGCCACCTCACATTTTCGAAGTCAGCTTGAAAGTCAACACCAAAGTGTACCTGGATGTGCTGAAGAGTGTAGTAATCCCTGGTGCAATCATGTGTCCGCTGGTAGATCCTGCCTGTGGCAGCAGGATTCGCGCAAACCCACAAGTCCAAACAAGCCAAGGTTTGGCTTAGGAAAGGGTGCTACAATTAGTACCCTTCTCACACTGGCCCACGTCTTCACCCGACCTGAACCCATTGGACTATTTCGTTTGGTCATACGTCGTGAACATAAAAAAATGACCACCCTAACAACAAAACAAGCCTGATCGCTGCTATCAGCAGAGTATTCGCCGAACGCCAGCTGTCGTTAGTGGAAAATGCAGGCCCGCAGTTCCTGACCCGTATCGATGCGGAGATTTAGGCTTAAGGCAGCTATATTAAACAGATGTCAGCTCTACTACATAATCAATAGGGTTGTGACAACAGAATATTCTTTTACTTCTTTTGACTCAAGTATATATCCGACAAAGTAAGACACAGTCAATCAATCGGGAACCACATTAGTCTATATAAAAACATATAAGATATAAACGGATGCATACTCAAGAATCACAACAATGAAAAGAATATGCTGTTGTCACAGCCCTAATAATCTGTTACCTGAATTGATTTTTTAAATAAAAGTTTTAAAATAAAGATGTAGTTTTTTTTTTCTTTAAGGCGACAATTTTATTGTTCACCCTGTAGAAATGAAATTCATTGTTTAATCATATCTCCACAATGCGCATGTAGTTTAGTGGATCTAACTCTATTCTTCAGACAACGATTTCACTGACGTCGACGGAGATGAAGGCAAGGAATATATTAAAATAATTATTAAGTTCGAGGACCATCAAACGTGATCAGATGACCTTGGCCATTAAATTGAATTTAAAAAGAATGATACTGAGATCAAAACACAACGTGAAATAAATGAAATAAAATATATGATGACAAAATCAGGAAAACTTAAATCACCTGAAGAAATACAAACTTAAGAAAGAAAACTTATCACAAGCTGCTCAGACGTGTTATAAGGATGACGACAGAAGAGACTAACGAAAAAACTTCGACAAGTGAGAACACTTAGAAAAGAATACTAAAACAAAGAAACTGAGCCTTTATCACAGTCCTACAAAAATAACACGGTTAGAAGAAACTATATCAAAGCAATGATCGATAAGACACAAGTAAACAGAAAATGTAGGCAAAAGGACAAAAAGGTATACAACCCAGTAAGTGAATGACACAACTAGCCTAAAAAAGAATATCGAAATAGACACAATGAAGCGGGGAAGATAGGGGACAAGGGAGCATGCAAAATACTGCATCTTGGATAGCCAGACAAATTGTACACACAAATCGACAGCAGTACTTGAGAAAGGAAATTGGAAAATCTTAAGGCATGAACGTACAAGCAGGAAAAAAAACAATAAAATACAATAGACAGGAAATCAGAATAGTTACCAAGAAAAATAGTCCAGCCATATCGCAGAGGTCACCATAAAGGGATTCCTGGGTATATATCAAGGTGAAGCAAGGTAAATACAAGGAAAGAGCTAAAAGAATATGGAGGATTAAGAAAGATACTATAACATCAATAATAGTAGGAACACTAGCAACAGCATCTAGAAAAAATCGAAAAAATAGAAGGATTAGAATCAGAGGAATGTTCGGGAAGATACAAGAAATAAACATGACAAAAACAGATCAAATATCAAGGCGAACCTTTAAATGCAGAAACTAATAAACACAAGCTACAAACGCTAATCAGACATATAAAAACTGTGACAGAATAAAACAAAAAAGATTAATGAACAACACATAGAACCAAGAAAACTTAAACGATATAATTGCAAGCTAATATACACCCGAAAAATGTAGTGTCAGCCTCAGCTTGTACTACAACAAATATTATGAAAAAACAAAGAGGGCAGTAAATCCAAGGAGATAAAGAACTATACGACTTCCCTCGGATAAGTGCGAAGAATACTGGGACCTTTGAGAGGCTTATGTATACCCAAATTCCAGTAAAGATTAATAGTCATTTCCAGCGAGAAATCAATGGTAAACATCTGTTGCGTTAAGGATAATTATTGTACAAATATTCTTCAAAAGGGTACTGGCAATCTATAGAGACTTGTTGTTACCTTGATATCAGAGAACACTACAAGATTTTTGTCAGAAGGTAATCCTTGATAATAGCCTTGTAAAACTCCTTGTGAGTACATCACACTTCTACTACTCTTAATAAAATTAAGGAGGGAGGCTGGAATTGCCAACTGAACGATGACACATAATATAAATAAACATACAAAAAGGCATCTTCAAAGAGACTCATCATCACCATTGTTGTTCATCATAGCCATGATGCCCCTGAACAATATACTTAGAAACTGGATATAAGTCCTCTACTATGGAAGAAAAAATGAACATATGATGTACATAGACGACCTGACACATTTTGCAAGGACTGAAAAGGAAATAGGGGCAGCAATTAACACTACCAGGATCTTCAGCCAGGATATCCAAATGGAGTTTAGTATCGAGAAGTATGCATTACAAGTCATAAGTAAGCAAATTATGGAGACAACAGAAGAAATAGAACTACTGAACTAAACGGAGTGCATAGGGGAACAAAACACGTATAAATATTTGAGTGTTCTAGAAGGAGACACCATCAAAGTCACAGAAATGAAAGAGAAAATCGGGAAGAAATACCTCAGGAGAACAACAAAACTTCTCGAAACAAAATGTTATAGCAGAAACATAATAAAAGGTATACACACATTGGCAGTATCAATATAGTAAAGGAGCCAGACCAAAAAACCGAAAACGCTAGATGAGAAGACAAGGAAACTCATGACCATGCACAATGCACTACACCCAAAGGACGATATTGAACAACTTTAAGTAAAAAGCAAAGAATAGAAGATTGTGTACATGATACAAAAAGAATTAGAAAAATACATAATGCAAAACACGGCAGCAAGAGACACTGAAAAAAATCAACAAAACAGAACACAGAGAAACAAAGGAGAAGACGAGAAAAGAAAAAAATGGGAAGAAAAAAAAACATGGAAGATTCATTAGGATAACAAAAGATGAATATAACGAAAGAGATAATAAAAAAGCACATAACCCGAGAAACTGAATAGCTAATAACCGCGATTCCAGCTGACCATAGGGTGAATACCAAAAAGGAAAAAGTAGAAAAACGGAGAAAATGCACTGAGCTAGTCAAAGAACTGAAAGGGATATGAAAGAGGAAGAAAATCAAAATACCTAGAATAGTAATAGCACTAGGAACAATCCCGAGAAACTTTGAAAAAACGATGGGAGAAATTGGAATCAAAGGAATGATTGGAAAAAATACAACGAACAACAAGAATGAAAACAGCTTGGATATTAAGAAAACACTTGAACGCGAAGACATATTGAGCAACAAGCGCGGACCAGACAAACTGCTGCAGAGGTAAACCAAAATGCCACAGAAAACGAAGGACATTGAAGCCGCATATCTATAAGTTCTTCAATCCCACCCCATCCCCACCCATGTCCACATAACTTCCCCCTAAATACAAATAAACAAACAAGCAGCCAAGTATTCAAGGAGGAAGGAAAAACTGATAAGGGAGCACTGACCAGATAACCGTTGGATAAGTGCAAAGAACTAGACCTTGGGGAGCCTTATTGCCACTCATATTTCAGTGAAGACCGATGGTCGCTACCAATGGGAAATCAATGGCAAGCAGCTGTTGCGATAATGCAATGTATTTGCAAATAATATCGAAAGAGGTGGAGAGTACTGGAAAACCTGGGAGGACTTATTGTCACTCAGCTTCCAAGTAAAACCATAGGCCGATTTCAAAGAGAGATCTTTCATTTAACCTGTGTGAAAGCTCTTTGTGAGCCAATAATAAGAGAAACGTATATTCAGTTATAATTAGATTTACGAACGCATTTTTATTTTCTCTGTGGCATTATCCCGTGGTAACACACGATCACAAAAAATATTTTCATAACTGTGTACCGCACTATAGTGTCAATTACGAAACAGAATCCTTAGTATGAACCCAATATGTAGTTAGCCGTTTTATCTTTCAAAGAATCGAACGACAATAGATGCTCTCTATTGAATTTCAAATTACAACTGCAGAGAACTGTAGAGTTTCTGAAAACATCAAACATCAAGTTTTCCGTTCCAAGTTTTCCGTTCCAAGTCATTTATCTAAACTTGAGAAACAAGTTGAAGCCTTTAATAACTTTTTGCGATTTTCTAATGTCGTAATAAGATATAAAACTTCTTTGGCTATTCTATCTCCAGAAAATCCTCTCGCGAAACCACAAAACACTTGCATCGTTGACTCGGGCGTTGTGACATTTAGTGTTAAAACCCTATAGTCTTTTATCTTTGCCGATCATTTCTCGACTGCAATTAATTTCTCCATATTGCATTTTCTCTTTGGCTTATATATATATATATATATATATATATATATATATATATATGTATATATATATATATATGTGTGTGTGTGTGTGAAAGAGATTTAGAAGGCTGTTACAATGCGAGGAATGAATTATAGTCGCTGTTGGTAAGAGGAGACGAGAAAAAGTGGCGATTTACAAATCAATAAGTACATATATATGTGTTTTATTATTATTTTTTTTAATATATATATTTATTCAGTTGTATGGTAAAACTACATATCAATCCTACATATATATATATATATATATATATATATGTACAAAATGTCTTAACTAAGTTTTCAGACGTTTTTTGTATGGGCACTTACATTGATAGTAAGCGCATGAAACTCGAATCCACTTCGAAGGAATCTCTTCTGTCTACAATGCCCTTGTTCTAGTGTTCCAGCAACTTCTGGAAAATCCAATGAGTATCATATTGGGTGTGTGTGTTAATGATTCTCGTACCTGTATCTTTCATCTAACTTTTTCTTTAAGCATAGGAAATAACTAATAATCATAAGGAGTAAGGTCTGGAATATAGGGATGCTGAGGAACTGATGCCCTCTTGGCCTAACAAAACCTTTATTTCTAATCTTCTCTGAGCACTATAAGGACAAATTGTGTGTAAAGCTCCCACACTGACATCAAACAGTGTACTTATTTCCTTAACAGGCACACAACGATCCTCATCCATAAACAACTAAATATATCCAACTGGTGTTATGGCGTCCTCACCCCTCCCCATATACCTCATCATCTTTCTGCCTTTATTTAATATCACATGCCACTCAAATACAGAAACATTATCTAAACATTCTATAAGTTTCTGTGGTATTTTTTTCCAAATGCAAAACAGAATTTTATTGCATACCGTTCTTCTAAACAGTACTCATATACAAATTGCATTTTTTTAAATTAACCAGCTGTGACCATCAGCCATTATAAGGTAGCATTCCAATCCGTGCTGTACATGTTCCTTTGTACCTAAAATCACAAAAAACGTCGTCAGTCTTCCTAAAAAATGTATAGCAATAACATATTGAACCTTCTAGCGTCTACTACAATTTCATATGCTTATACGAAAAAGTCTAGAAACTTATAAAAGGCACTTTGTATATATATATATATATATATATATATATATATATATATATATATATATATATATATATATATATATATATATACACCGAGTGTATATACCACCAAAATAGAACAAATTGTATCGGGCCCTCTCATGTCCTTTACAACGTTATTAACATCACCATATTCCACAGAAAAACCTACCCCCACTCATTGAATTCTCGGCCCCTAAATACTACTGAACACTTATATATATATATATATATATATATATATATATATATATATATAGAGAGAGAGAGAGAGAGAGAGAGAGGGGTCAATTTAAAAAAAAAAATAAGACCTATTTTGACCCCTGAACATTTATTGTTTTGAGCTCGAATCAAATTAAAAAAAATAATCCATGTCAACGTAACATGCATCAAAAATTTCAAGCGTTTAAACCCAAAATTGGCGGCGGTGTTTTGTAGAGTTTTCAAGGATAAAGTATTTGAACTTTGACTCCTTGACAGCCAAATTTCTAGCCGAAACCCGATTAAAAGATTTTCCCAAATCTCAATACCCATTATCTCAAATCCTGAGTGTTTAGACTGGCAATTGACAGAGTAGTTTGGGAGGGAAATGTACACACATAGGCATATATATATATATATATATATATATATATATATGATGGTGATATCTGTCGGAGTTAGGTGTGTAACATTTTTAAAAGTACGTAGGATGAGAAATAAGAATCGAAAGGATGTTTTGAAATCGCCTCATATAATTTCAAATGTGTACCTTTAATTGTTGATAGAATGAGAGGAACATTTTATTGTCCTGTCGAGGTTTGAACTCACTATTTCCGTTGCTAAGTACTACCTATTTCAAACAATTTTCCTGAATTAAAGAATGAATAGTATATTTCATATCTGTCTTGAGCTAAGTAATTACTTGAATTATATTGCTAACTCATATCTTTTAATGTAAATTTATTTAATAGATTAGTACTTAAATGTTGATCCATTGATTTTTTGAACCAGTGAAGCGAAATATATCTGTCAAATGATGGCAGTATTAACGGTAAGATATTCACCAACATTTTCTTATATATATATATATATATATATATATATATATATATATATATATATATATACATATATATATATATATATACATGTATATATATATATATATATATATATATATATATATATATATATATATATATATATATACTGTGTGTGCAAAATCAAGGCTTCAAGACAAGGTGTTGATGGCAACAAAAAAACTGTATTTCATTTTACGTTACAATTGTTTCAATGTCTAGTTTGATAATTTCAAGCATTATATCGTTTTCAAAAGCAAGCATTTCTTCAGACTTCATGAAATAAACACACTTTAGGCAATGTAGCATTTTTTGACTACAATGAAAAAAAGGCGGCGGATCCCTAATGTGAAAAACATGTGAGAAACATTTATCTTGGTTGTGGTTACGGAACAAATATTTAAATATATATATAACTAAATATAAATTAATGCTTCAATCGCTGACTGTGATTGAGATGTTTTGTTCTGATTATCTAGATGAACATTTAAAAATAGGTTGAACCATTCTATGTAAGTTTTCTTTTAGAATTATATGTTTGTCTCAGGAATATAGAAGCATCTCACTTAGTATATACATATGTGTTTATATTTTTACATGGAAACAGTTTTCTGTCTGTGTGTGTGTGTCTGTGTCTGTGTCTGTGTGTGTGTGTGTGTTGAAATATAAAAATAGAAGTTTTATGCAAATAGTTATCATGTGGACTTTTATGACAAAATTATAAACTTTATAATAAAAATGTTTTTTTTTTTAAATATAACATCAGGTATTGACAATTTGTCAGATCAAACATAAAATATATATTATAAAACTATTTTTAAACTGATTTTTTAAATATATTTATCAACTGCTTCTTTTCAATAATTTGTTGTCTGACAAATGAACAGTTCATAAATATTTTCCTTTTAAAAATCGCGTTGGAAAAAAAAAACTTCATAAATATTTTTATAACAGTCATATTTTTATGTTTGTTTTAAAAAAAAACACAAAACATTTGATATTTTATTTTACAAAAAAATAGCTCATAAATATATTTTTATAATACATAATCTCATAATACAGGTTATAATTTTGTCATAAAATGTGTTTGAATAAAAATAAGGTAATTTAAAAAGGTTTCCATTTTAAAATTTTCCTTTAAAATCATGATCTTTCTAAGTTTTCTAGAAATACTAGTAACTAATTACACATTTAAATTTTCGTCTTATAAGTATTTTTTTCAGATAAAAGATGTAATTCATTATGTTAAAAGTGGTAGCCATTGTTGCTTACGCAGGCGCAAGCGCCAAAAATATACGAGTAGCTTTGTAAACAAAGAAGTACGACTCTTAACGAAAACGAGTATAGCATAAAACACTTATATAAGTCAACGGCTATAACTTTTGCCCATTTTAATTACGCTGAGAAGTCTGTTATTTCATAATCGTGTAAGAATTAATAAACATTTGCAAGTAATTTTCCGGTCGTTGAAGTTCCAATTACGGATATAATGCAATAAACACGACTTAGAAATAGTTTAATTCGTAATAAAACTAAAGCAAACACTTAGAAAAGTAACTCTATTGCATTTGGTGACAGTTACATATTGTACAATTTTTTTTTATGTTCCATTTATAAAATAAAATGTAGATGTTATTAGGTGGTGATACTCACATAGTTTCTTTTTATTAACTAAGGTTCACGTCTTTAAACTGTCAATTGCAAAATATATAAAATACGTAAAATGGTTTAAATCGTAAACTATTTGTTTTGTATTTGTTCTAAAATGCCTCCAACTTGCAATGAAAAATACTATTAAAAATGTAAACAAGGCAAAAGGCATTTACAGTTTTGTTTTTATTTGCATATCTAAAACGAGAAACAAAATAATTAGCTCAAAAATCTAAATTGCGCAATCCAAGCGACTCGTAAAGATAATCAAGAATATATATGTATTCAAAACAAAGTTATGCATATTCTTATAATTGAAATTTTAATATAGTGGCGCAAGTAAATATGCAAAAATAAAAATCTTCAGTGGGACAATTTCTTTATTTTTAACGTAAACCAATTGTAAAAATAATAATAATTATTATTTTTTTATTTATATTCGTTTTGTTTATGATAGGGCTATAGAAAAATAAATGCATCCATTTATTTAAAAATAAATAAGATAACAAAGATATCGTAGAATAGTCAATTTTTTCCAAAATTATTGTTGTGTGTGTATTTATTTACGCATACGCATCATAAAGCGGAACCGGAAGGGCGGTTTAAACTCGCAAGCAAGATGATTTTTAGTTTACATAATTATTATTATTATTATTATTATTATTATTATTATTATTATTATTATTATTATTATTATTATATGTGTGTGAGTGTGTTCATATTTTATATCAATTTATCTATCTCTCCATATATATACACACACACATATATATACACACACACACACACACATATATACACACACACACACACACACACATATATATATATATATATGCATGCTTAGAAATAAGAGAAAACATAATTATAAGTAGTTGTACAAAACATACCATTATTAAACATTAAATGATAACGGTTTTGCTAGAAGATTACTTGAAATAGAATGCTATTGGTCCAGTCGTGATAATCCGATTATATATAAGTGAATCTATAACTATTATGATTAATATTTCTACAATTACTACTAAGACTTGCTACAACAATAAAACAATCAGAATATTTGTAGAACTTTATTGCTACTACAACTACTACTACTACTACTACTACTAATAATAATAATAATAATAATAATGATGATAATAATAATAATAATAATAATAATGATAAGAAGAAGAAGAAGAAAAAGAAAAAGAAAGAGAGCCATATACACACGGATGTATATATATTAGAGAAAAAGATGAATTACCCATTTCAGCTTCTATAAAGATTCGTGCGTTACGGAAGTATTATAAATTCTTGGACCAAATAAAAAAAAGTTTGTAAAATTTTATAATGCATCCATAACGCATAGCTATTTATAAGTAAATAAGTCGATCAGTTTCCTGTCGTAGTAAATACTTTTCTCAAGTACTTGACATATAATTACTGTCCCTCAGTCTAATTGTTACAACTCCCGACTATTAACTAGCCGGTTGTGGACTTGGTCTCTGGCTTTGAGTTCTTTCTAGTCAAGCCGCATTGAGGTACTGTGATACAGCGAAATGATTTGTCTGTTGATTACACACATATGCATATATATGCACACAGACACACACACACACAGACACCCACACACACACACACACACACACACACACACACACACACACACACACACACACACACACACATATATATATATATATATATATCACATGCCGTTTCTTGATTTGGTCTTGCGTTCTAAAAATCTCTTCGTAGATACCACATACTTTAAGGCACATTTTATTATGTTCTTTTATTTTGCAATCAAATAAAGTCGGTTCAATAATGTCGTTATGACGTTTCTTTTACTGTTTTAATATTCCTGAAAATGATTTATTTTTTTATTATGTTTTCTGTCTTCACTCTTAAACACCAGTTCATCTCTCCACCCTTACACTACATTCATGAATTCGTTTCACTTGTGTATTATGCGCAACAATGGTGTAAAACACAAGATTAACCTTCTTCGCCAGTGCATTCGCATATAAAGTACACTGCTCTGTTCTGCTTTAATAGTTCCATTCAGCTCGCATTTAATGTTTTTTGTTCGACACGGAACATTTTAGGCTATCTCCTCTGAGACAAACTTATTCGTCAAAGTAACCCATTTAAAGAAATCTTTACAGCGTACATTTGCATCCTAGCATTAGTTATTAGAATAAAAAAAAAGATATATAAATACACGTAGACATATGAATTACTTTTTTTTCTAGAGCTTACTATTACGCGTTTGATGTTTTTGAAATCCATCTGCGGATACGCACACAGCACACACACACACATATATATATATGTATGTAGATATATGTATATATTAATGTTGAGAGTTACTGCGGAGTTATGGTTGTTTGATAAAGAAAATTAATCTGTGTCTCTATTGCCCTTTTGGGTTGAATCGAATGGTAACCAATGCGTTGGAACTTAACGATGAAGCCGTCATAGTCAATTAAGAGACAGAATGCCACACGAAGTGACTCTCACTACTTGAACAATTCTGAATTGAATAAAAGGTTATTTAAATGTATTCCCTGTGTGAATATTCACAATTCGAAACGGAAGACATTTATTAATTTTACGTTTTTGTATTGTTAACAGAAAAGGAAAAAATACTGCGTGCTTTCGATTAAGGATTTTATAGTCTACTTCTGAAGTTACATATATATTAGTGATAAGACGATTCCAATATCTTCCCCGATTTCGATAAAATTCCCGATTCTGTACATAATTCCCGAGTCCGATACAATTACCCATTCCGATCTCGATTCTTTATAAATCTCTAAATATTTAACTATAGAGTTGTTATTTTCCCTGTAAAATATGTAGAAGTTTTCTAAACTTAAAATTACACTTGTGGATGATGATCTATAGATTTTAGATTCATTGTTCTTTTAAAAATCAATAAATATTTATCATTAAATAATTATTACCAGAAATGGAAGATTTTACTTTAAAAAATGAAATAAAAAAGACAATCAAAAGCACCGTTTAGGCATCGGAAAATAGACACCAATTCATCCGATTCCGATACCGATTCCGATATCGATTACGATACCCATATATATATATTTCGATCTTTCCGATTCCCACTTCAGATTCCGATTAATCCCCCCAACACTAATATATATATATATATATATATATATATATATATATATATATATATATATATATATATATATATATATATATATATGTATGTATATATATATATATATATATATATATATTTATATATTAGCGCGTGTCTATAAACACTGTCCTAAATATTTTTTAATGTTTTTGAGCACTTTAGATATCTCAATTTCCTTTAAAGAACATTTTTCCTTACCAAATACGTTTTCTTGCTAATTAAAAAGGAACATTTCATTTGTTTTCCAAACACACTTTTTTGTCCCTGATTAGTTATTTGAAAGCCTTATAATTTTCAGAAAAAAATACCAGCCTGTCTTACTATTTGCAAAGATCGAACAATCACTAACGCACTATCTGTAGTATGGCTTTAAAAATAGATGTATGCATATATATATATATATATATATATATATATATATATATATATATATATATATATATATATATAACTACTTAATTTACTCACATAAAATTAATATACGAAAGTATATATTTATGTGTAAAATTTAAATATTTACTTTAAAAGTGCTCAATACGTAGGTAGAGCTAGTTAGTAATTTATAAAATATATATGGCGATTAAGCTACGCTGAATATTCCGCGTTTCATCCACTCTAGGACTCCTCAGGCTTATGCTCGAATTCTGTGGTTGTTTGAATTCGAGCATAAGCCTGAGGAGCCGTAGAGTGGATGAAACGCGGAATATTCAGTGTAGCTTAATCGCCATATATATTTTATAAATTACTATATAAATATATATATATATATATATATATATATATTGTTGTGGTTTTTAAAATATAATTATCTACTGACACGTGTTTCCTCGTCTACGACTCAAGTGACCAAATCAAGTTGATGATTCGTAGACGACGAATAACGTGTCATTGGATAATTATATTTTAAGTAATACATATGGCTACCCAATTGGTTAAAGAAAAACTAAAAATGTGTAACTTATATAACACTATATATATATACATATATATATATATATATGCATGTATGTATATACGTTGGTATGTATATATATGTAGATATATGTATGCTAATATATATATATATATATATATATATATATATATATTTATATATGTATATATGTGTGGGTGTAAGTGTGTGTGAAAGTGTGGGTGTGAAAAGTAAGAAGAAGACAGATATAATGAAAACTATCAAATGAACCTATGAAACAGTTGGTGTAACCATGGAAACGTTTGAAACCTCATTATAATTACAGTACTTAAACATATTTCGTATGAGTTTAACTTCATTTCTAATATAGAAAAGTTAAATGGTGGTAAGTTTAATATATGATATCATGTCAAAATAACATTAATAATCTTTAAATAATCAAACGTAAAATAAAATCTTTATTTCGTTCTAATATTCATTTAATTAACTAAAATACATACTACAAGGTGGTCGCTTGAAAAGAGGGAAATTTGGAAAACAATGATTTAGTTTTACAAAGAATTATGTTCAAAATTTTTTTTCAAAAACAAATATTATATTATACTCATAGATACTCAAAATGTCGTCCGTGCAAGATGTAATGAAATCAATACGCAGATTGCACACCGATTGACAACAAAAGAACCAACAAAAAAAGATAATCACGCATTTTATTCAAGATCTAAGCTAACCTTCAAGTTTTTTGTTTTTCTAGCGAACACCATGTATTATGTGATTAGTGTGCTTTTACATTTAATTGTAAGATGGATTAAATATTTAATACATGCAAAACAAAAAATATTCCTAATCTCTTTACTAGTTCGGGAAATGTTTATTTGATTAAAGAATTTTAGAGTAGTAAATATACGTGAAATTTTAATTTTCAATTATTATTTCAAAATAATTATGATAATAATATTAATAAATTACAGATAAAATACATATACGTGTTTACTAAATAATTTATAATTCGATATTTATAGAAAATGAATTATATTATGTCTAATAACAAAACGGAATTGTGATTGACTATTCCTCTGATGTGTATTATTCAATTTAGACTCACGATTAATTAAGCTCATGAATGTATAATATTCTATATTGAAATTGGTTTAATACTAACATTTTATTTTCAAGTTAATTAATTCATATCATACATTGAATTAATTAATGAATAATGTTAAAGGAATGACATTGGAACTGTATGAATATTATTTATTAGAGAAAAAGAAAGTGCATAATAATAAGGGAAGATAAAATAAAGAATTATAAAGATAGGATAAAAACTGAGAAGATAAATTTAAGTTTTTGATCAAAGGTCAATAATTCT